>NC_134311.1:51030510-51355510 GCF_949628215.1 Phalacrocorax aristotelis | reverse complement strand
AACAATCCTGCTGTGAATCATTCTTTCCTTAGCTGTGATGGATACACTTGTCCCCTAGTTGTACCTGGGTTCAGCTGACTGAGA
The DNA here is from genome assembly GCF_949628215.1 of Phalacrocorax aristotelis. Lineage (NCBI taxonomy): Eukaryota > Metazoa > Chordata > Aves > Suliformes > Phalacrocoracidae > Phalacrocorax > Phalacrocorax aristotelis. The sequence goes on along the minus strand of NC_134311.1, from coordinate 51,355,426 downwards.
AGCAACTGGCCTCACGCCCTGTGGTGAACTGGCAAGCCGGAAGGCTCCAGGCTCACGTACAAAGGAGTGAAGGTGCCTTAGAAAAATATTTCAAAAGGTCATTTTGAAACCCAAAAATGCAAGATAACCAGCATACAGAACAGCATACCAGAGCTCAAAAGACGACATCTAGCTTGTCTATACTCTTGACTATCAGCCGACTACTTCACCCTATAAATATTACCATCAGGATGGGCCCAATTGGAGCTCTCCTTGAATTGTAGCTGGACTGCACACCAGGTGACTCTCCCATTGAGCAGGGACACCTCTCAGGATTTAAGAGTCCTTACCTGAGACTGAGACCCTTCTTTGTCCAAGGTACGGGGTTCTCTTACCTGCAAGAGCTCCTCAGTAAGTGACTGGTAGCATGCTGAATTAATACTAACGAAACATCACTGAGCCATATAGCTACTCAATATTATTACAAACATTATATAGATAATTCCATTTGGCATAAACCATTGATCAAACCTGAGACTACGATTGGACCTAGCCACACCAAGGCTTGATATGGAGTTTAGAAAACAAGGCGGTCTGCTCTGAACCTCATGACTCAACGGGAGGGTCTTCCCCACTCTTTGCATCTCCTGTCCCTGTGTGGACCATTGTAACTCAAGTCTAACTCAGTTTTCCTTCATATGTTCCCTCCATGAAGTAATTAATGAGGTGAATCTTGCTGTCAAACCACCGTTAAACTTTGTTAAATTCCATTGACTTCATTGAACTCTGTCAATTATTTTACCTCAACGAAATATATTGCTGCTTCTCTCTTTTGAGTGAGGTGCATTCCACTTATCTGTGACATTTGACTAGTTTAATTCCTCAGCCCTAGATTACTGGTGCAGTTGTGCTAGTCATAGCAACTGGTAATTTCAGTAAATGCTGGAGCATGGAGGGGAGAGACATTAGCTACTTTTTCTTCTCTGTTATGATTTCTTTTAATACGCCTTTCTTTTCTAAAAATAATTACTATATCATGGTCATTCTTTCTTACAATGTCCACTGTGTCCACATTCTCAGCCACACCTTTTGCAGTGCTTGTAATTAAATAGCACATTCCCCTCCAGTTGTTTTCTCCATCTTCTGCAGAGTGCTCCAACACCTTTCCAGAATTTTCTGGGTGGTCTGTGTCCTCCTGTATTGCTTTCTTATGAAAAGGATAATTTAAATTTCCCATTAGTATGAAGTTTTTATGCTTTAGTAAGTCCTTTGATCGCCCAGAGAAAGACTCATCTCCATTATCTTCTTTGTCTACAGGCTACCATACTCCCCTACATGACAGCAATATTTCTTTTACTGAGAAATGTTTAATCACTCTAGTCTCCAATAGCCCTTCTGGACTAAAGAATAAGCATACACATCCTTGAAATAGCCTTTTAGTCTTAGCTACCTTACCTGAACAGACCATACTTGTCTGTACAAACTATCCAACCAAATCTCTGCCGTGCCAATTAAGACATGATTTTGAGCATGATTTAAGACATCTAGCCGTTCCTGTTTCCTATCCTCATGAATCACTATGTAATAAACTATAATGTGTATGTATATATGTATATGTTAGTTAGCTATTAGTATATAATGAACAACAGCGTATAATGAATATATATCTGTATATAATGAACAAAGATGTTTTTGCTGACCTCTCTCAACACCACATCAGGAAAATACTTCCTGCCCCATCTACATCTTTATATTGATTGCTGTCTTGTATGTGACTCCTCGGTTCATATCCTTTCTGCAGTCAGACCTGGCTGCACTCCTGCAGGGGAAATCCCAGGGAGCGCAGGTTGACAGGACCTTGGCAGGGCTCCTGTGCCCACACTGCCCACATCAGGCTCAGCTATGGGGTCAGGCTGGTCTACTCAACACATTACCCAGCCAGGGCTTGAAAAATCCCCAAGGCTGGAGGTAGCACCATGTCCCTGTGCCCTGGCCCCACTGCCAGGCAGTCCTTGAGGGCAAAAGACCTCTTACCTCATGCCTAAGCCTCTGGTGTTTCTCTCATCCGCTCACCATGTACTGCTGTGAAAAGCCTGGCTCCTTGATGACCTCACCATAGATAGCAGGTGGCTGTGTCATGAGTTTTTTTCTGGCTCCTACAATTATATTCAGGTCAACTAAGTTGGTTTAGCTATAATTTAAGTTTATGGTTAAATTTACGCTCAGAGGAAAAGTTCAAGAGATGATTGGATGTTGCAAGTCTGAAAGAGAGAATACCTAAGCCAAGTTAGGGACACCAGTGAAAGTTTGTTTCCATACACTTCCATGCAAAAGGATTATACTATGAGCAGGACAGGTGCTTTTTTGGAGCCCAAGTTACTGTGATTTAATGAGGCTTGAATGTAGAATAGGTACACAGCCCTGATCACCTCTGGAGACTACTTTTTGACAGACTCACTCCTGAGTGTAAATGATTTTTAGCTTCCAATATGGCCTTTCTGTGTAGCCTGGGACTCTATGCAAGCTCAAACCCACCTCACTGACAAATTTTGAGATGGCTGCTGTTGCCTGAGTGAAGTTTTGGACAAGCTTGGGACAACAGTAAGACAAAAAGCTTCTGTGTGTTTGAAGGTGGATTGACAAAGCTGTAATTACAGGGTCTGCCAAAAGGAGAGTCTGAAGAGGACAGCAGAAAACTGGAAGGTGTGCTTTCTCATATAAATTTTGGAGCGATTCCCAGGAATTGCAGGGTAGTTTAAAAATCCTTTAAAAGAGAATGTGTGGACCTTTAAGGATGCGATTCCAATAAATAAAAAGTCCTCTTGAAGATGATCATACCTCTTTGAAGCTATCTGCACTCTGCATCTCTAAGAGGCAAAGCAGACAAAGAGCTGAGGGGATAGACAGGAAGATGTATATCTACATGCTTTTCCATACTGGGCTGGAAGTCAACAAAGTTTCCAAAAGCAAAGCTGAGAAAGCTTCTCTTACATCAGGTGGATGAGCCAGCAGAAGTCAAAGTTAAACAAAATTAGACTCACATCTAGCAAACAAGGTCTGGCTAGTTGCTGGACAGCTGGAACAATGGCAGTGGGGCCAGGGCGCAGGGACGTGGTGCTACCTCCAGCCTTGGGGATTTTTCAAGCCCTATTCAGTTCCTGAGCCATGTAATTTAGGCACACACACACACACGGTTCTCTCTCATGCAGCACTCAATGAGAGTGGAAGAGACCCAAGAGCCCTAGTGCTGAGAGACTTAAGATGGCTGTTGGTAACATAGGGCAGCTGAGAAGGTGTAAAAAGTACCAGACTTTCCTCTGAAGTGCAAGAGCAGCAATACTGCTACAAACCTTAAGGGGGTCTGAAAAGCCACCTAGTTGTTCAGGCAGCTTGGCCTGCATTGTTCCTTGCATTGGGGCTGGAAGGCTCTGCAGGATCAATCACCCCATCCATCAAACCAGCAAGGTGTCTTAGCTGTCATCAGCCCACTGTGGAACACGCCAGCCCCTTACATTACTGAAAGTCTCCAAGACCAGCAGTTACCACATTTCAGAAGGACAGGAATGCTGACATGCCTACTGAAGTCTCTGTCTCTCAGGAGCTCTGGACAGAGGGGAGAAGACTGCTGGGATCAAGGTGGCGCTGCACTGGAGCTCCCAGCCTGGTGGTGTGAGCTAAAATGTAAAAAGAGCAGAAAGAAAAAGCATATTGTCGCACTGTGCTGCTGCATGGGAAACACCTCAGGAGATTCCATCTCTTGGCACTGGGACAAAAATGATGCAAAACTACAGAGAAGCACTTTAACAGTGCCTTTGGTGCAAGGCCCTTTGCTGCTGAGCTCAATAACTTCTGCAGTGCCAGAAGTACATAGCCACAGGAAAAAGCTTTACACCAGGACAGGTACACCTGTCTCTGCTGACACAAGGAACAGCTTCATGCTAGCATTGATTAAACCATTGAAGAGGTGAGAGGTTTCACCAGGAGAGGTGAAACTATGGTGATCTGGTACTGGTGCAGAGGCTGAAGGTGTGACCTTACCGTGCTTCGCTTCCAGCTTGTCTGAACAAAGCCGTTCCTGAAGAGGCACTCCTCAGTGCCAGAAGGGATGCATCACTTGATGGCTAAGATGGCACAGAAACTGTGAGGACCTGGAGTCTCAGGTCAAAGAGCTTTATCCAGAGAAGGCAAAGAGGCACATCTTGCTGGGCCCCTTTGGCTGGCTTACTTTGAAGGGCAGACCCCAACAGTTTTCAAAGCACAAAGGCTGGAAGCTGGGCTTTGGTTCTCATGAGTTCCTGTGTGTGACAGATACAATCAATACCTCACGCAGCTGTGTTAACAACGCTGTGCTATTGAAAAGCCATAGATATGCATCTGCCTTTATACACTTTCAGGTTAAAACATGAGAGTAGGCTCAGGTTAAAACAGGAGAGTAGGAACTTAAAGCGTTGCAAATCAAGTATAGAAAACTTCCAGTAAAAAAAGGTAGATAATGGGGAGGTTAGGCAGAAGAAAAGAGGCTCAGGTGCAGACTAGTGAATTTACTTTCCTTCCTGTTAGTGCTGGTTCTCTAGAGTACATAGGCTGGAAAACAGCGCTGGGCAAGCACAATGTGACAGTCCAGTATTTGATACCAAGACCTGGCCAGAGAGCAGGTGGCACAAAACAGTCAGAGAAACAGTTGTGTAACCCTGTCAGGGCCAAAATCCAGGGAAAGGAGGCACCAGCTGGCTGTGCAATACAGCAAAGCTGTGCGATGAAAACATTCATTCCACCTGTGATGGCAACATGGCACAAATGAGACAAGGGCCCTCTTTCAGCTACTTGCTGACACTGGTGAGTGACTGCAGAGCAGCCAGTAGGATACAAATCTATCCAGGTTCTGTTCTGCCAAGTAGGAAAGGAGCTGACATTTTCTCCTGAGCCTCTGCTGCCTGCTGAGGAGGAAGGATGCTAGTCTCAGAAAGCCTGCCAGAAACTCAGTGTCAGCCCTAGGCCTGCGTCTGGCTTTGCCAGAATATAAAGGCTGTATATATAATATATATAAAGGTTATATAGATAGATATATACATAAAAAGGTTTTTGCCTGCCTATCAGAAGAGGTAAAAAAATAAGAGGATAGCCCATCTACTCCCATACCTCAGAAATGTAGAGATTTTTTTCCTGTATGTTTTAAGCAACTGGCCAGGTAGGACTGGACACAGAAGGGAGCCATGCCAGTCTCAGGGCTTTGTCAGGCAATAGTTCTCTGTAGCACATGTAGCATTCTATGTATGGTCAAACTTACACCTTATCATCTTTTGGGCTACTGGGCTTTAGTTGTATCACAGCCTTTGCATTGCTCATCAGTTTACACAAAACACTGTCAGGTTTTGAACGAGGCAATAGCAGGGAACAGAGCTGGAGGACCTATTGTATGTACTGCTGTGGATTATTCCATGTCTTTGGGAATTGCTCAAGGAGTTAACAGTCAGACCTGAATCAGACTATGCCCACGGTGTCAAAAAAATCCCCAAACCAACCAGAATAACAAACTCTTGCAGATGCAAGTTGCATTGCTAATATGGGAACATGCTGATGCATCATTTTCTACTCACAAACTCAGAATAACTGTTCAGATGATGGCTCACACATCTTAATAGATTACCGAGAAATTGGACACTTCCTGTGGGTTAAGACTACATCAACAGGGCTGCAATTTCTGCAAGCAGAGAGTTGCTAAAACAATGCTTTCCTCAATAGACAATTGCTCTGTGAATTAAATGGGTAGATAAAAGCTTATTTCTTGTGAAAAAGCATGTTTCTGAACAGTTGTGATCGTTAAGTACAGCACATTGCTTTGAAATGCTGCACACGTGCTTACACTGCTGTGTACGTACAGCCAAATCTCCAACTCCAGCAGGGACAGCACCCTTTTGGTCTGCTATTTCAATCAATATGCCAACTCAGTAATTGTTTTACCTTTGCCTGCTCCAAAACGCATTTGCTTTCTCCATGTAACTAGTCAGATACATAATTTTACATAAAAGGTTTGCTTCTGGTCTTAAAAAATTGTGTTTGGACACTGAGTCACGAGAGCAGGAACAGACAACATTCTCTATACCTGTTGCAATTGCGTGACACATAATTGTCATGTTGCAAAGAAATCGTTGTGTAATATGGCCTACCCACACAAAAAACCTTAGACGTCTGTGAAAACTCAGTTTGCTCTAAAACAAAGAAAACCTTTGCCTGCCCTAGTGTATAGAGTCAAATACTTCCTTACTCTAAAATACAGACTACATTTCAGCCCATGCCATCTATCTGTGTCACAGCTGACCTGCTAAAGCTGTTACAGTGTATGACGAGGCCTATTAAGACACCCAATGAAGACACAAATTTCACCATTTCTCTGGGTTATGCATACTGACGTATCTTGACTCACACCACTGAAAAACACCTGTTTATGTCAGAGAAAGACTGACTTTTCTGTTGATAATTCTGTCTCAGCATGAAACAGTTCATCTTGAACACTGATTGCCACTTAAACTATTTATAGTTTTACCAAGGGGTTACATCTAACCTGGCAAGTTAAACTCCAGACTGTTCTGTTTAAGATTTGAGCTCACAAGTTTAAGGGTTTAACTATGTATTAGTTTCACTCAGGATATAAGAAAGCCTGCTCACTGTATATGCAAACTGCGTACCTGGACAGACCAGTGCCACTGGAGCGAGCAAGCAAGCAGAATAAACACCATATTCGCCTTTCCCGATATTAACTTTTAAAAGCTTGTCAGGAAGTCTTCTAGCAAAACAAACAATGCATACAGGCTAGTTTTCAGTTTCATCAAGCATGGCATTTTAACATTTTCTCTTTTCTTAGGGATTCTGTGAACCCCTTAGTCTTCACCTTACTAAGGAATCTTAACTCCCAAAGCCCTGGATCCTACTCAAAGATAAGGAGTATTTCCCCTTGAACTCCTCCTCTATTTTTCTAGGAAAACCTGATCTAAACTAGGAGTCTCCAAACTCAAAACTCTTTGTGACGTGAAGTTGCTGGAAGCTAAGCTATAGAAGTTCAGCCAGCCTGTTGCGAAGGAAACCATAGCAGAACTTTACACTGTTACCTTCTGCACTCAGGATGACAAAAAATACCTTACAGTCACTACAACGGTGTGGGAGAAGAAAACTCGTTTCTTTCTAAACATTATTGTTACAATGACAGAAGAGATGGTACTTTTCAGCTGGAGGGTAGCAGCGTTCATAGTGAATGTCCATTCTACCCAGTCTGTACTGAATAAAACTGACACAGTTTAAAAGAATAAAAAGGATCGATAGATGCCTGATTGCTGGAATAAAACCAGTATCTTAGGAAAAGTGGTAAAGAAGTGATGCAATAATTTCACTAAGTAGTAGTTCAATCAAAGAACACTTTTCAAAAGGCAGTTTAAAGTGAATGAAGCCAAAGGTAACAACTGTTCAGTCTAAGCTATGAAGTATACTGAGTCAACTACTGCTACAATGCTACACTGAGTAGGCATGAGCATCCTAAAGGTCAGAAAAAAACCCAAAAACCTCAAGTCATCAACAACATGAAATACAGAAATACAACTTGTTGCAGCTGAGAAAAACAGCCAGGAAGGCAAAAAGCTTAGAAACTACAAAGATTAAATCAGCTATTGATAAATGCAGTAGCAATTAGCAACTTCGAAATACAGCTGAAGTAGTGTAGACCAGAATACCTTAAGGACACACTGGAAGGTGTCTGCGTGTCTGCAGAGTAAGTTCCCTGAAGCACATCCAACACTCTTGCTTAGCAGTAGTAGGAAGAAAATGAGGAATTAAGGTAAACAAGGAAAAATCGAAGTGTTAATACTTCACCTGCTAACCTCTTAAGCTGATCTGTGAATATGAAGAAATACGTAGGCTGCAAGTGTTGTATTGTGGTAAAGTTTCTAGAAAAATGATGTTGCATAAAACAATTCTACGATTACAAGGAATGGAAAAAGTGTGTTCAAAATAATCAGCAAGCTGAGTCCGCGTTGAGCGGAGTTTCAACTGGCAAGATACCCTTTCTGTACAGCTGTGTACCATGAATCTCATTTCAAGAACATTGCTGGATGTTCTTGCTGTTGGCAGAGAAAGAACAATTTGTTAACAGTATAATTACACTTTAATGAGACACCAAAGTTCTTCCTAAAGTGTTACAAAGATATAATACATTTGTAATACAAGTGTAAATGCTTGACATCAAAATAAAAAGACTTAGTAAAAAATATAGATTAAAAGTTACTGCAGCTAAACAAAGTAGTTACAATTACGTCTGTGGATTTTTTTTTTTTTAAAGAAAATCAGCAGTATTGACTGGCACATACAGAAGAAGTAAAATAAAGTGAGAGGTTTTTTCCCTCTGCACAGTATTCAAATAGTACTGCAACAAACATTGATTTCATGCATAAGTGCAGAGAGGATTTTAAACTCTGCATATAGCACTAATTTCAGCTTTTGTACAGCCCCATTTGCAACACATTCCTGCCAAACCCAGAGATTCCCGTTTCCTTCTGGGATACCTGACCCAGAGATAACTGTTCAATCCCATCGGGTCTGCAATTCCTGTCCCTCCCCTGTCCTTCTGAACTTCCTCTTCTACCTGGCGAACAAGTTCTTTGAAGTCATCTGCCACAGGTATGTATTCATTATAGTCATTTGAACTATACAGGTCCTTAAATGTCTTCCATCCAAGAAACGGGCTGCTTCTCTGCAGCTGCTCCACTTCAGGACCCAAAATTGTTTGCAGCTTGAAGTTTCCGAGTAGTTTGTTACTTGCTGTTTGTGCAGAATCTGTTTAAAGAAAAAACTCTTTTTCAGTTCAGGCTGTAGAAGGAGTATCAAAAGGGACACATAGCTCTAAGAAATAGCATCAAAACCCATTCAGTTTGTAACAAGCAAAGTACTCTTATCTAGAGCTGTCCGTACCACAAAGCCTCCACTCCATGATTTACTTATAGCTTACTTCTAGGGGAATCTTTATGTTTTAAAGGCTATGCTGCCTGTCAGACACAGAGAGTACATGGCTACAAGCATGACCGAGGTACAGACATCCTATCCCAACTACAGTATTACTGCACAGAAGTCTCAATATTTCTACAGAAACAAAGTTTTGTGGTAAAGACATACCCAGAAATGACACAGAGCTGTGTCATGTGGTTCATGAATTAGATGAAGAACAAATGTGGGGAGGACTAAATAACGAAATATTGTGTGCACACTGTCTCTTATAGGTTGTATTTTTCTATAGCTATTTTCAGTGGATGCTTTCCACTCATTTTTTTCATTTCTCAAGGCATAGCAGAAGCTTGCAGAATTTACTTGGAAACACACTTTATCTCACTGACTGAGGTGTTCTCAAAAAATCCAGCTCTACTATCTTTCACCTCATGCTAGTTCTCTTGGTTTTACTTCTGCAAGGCAAGCGGTTTCGCTTACTTCAGCTAATGTGAAGGAAAGCAGCTCCTTCAAGTCTAAAGTTAAAAGAATTCCAAATAAGTGTCTTGTGGTCTTTAATGCTGTTAATATAGTCTTTGCATCAGAAAGCTGAAAGGATGTGAGGTGAGAGCATCCAGTTAATGTTATATTTAGTTTAATACGGCTAATTAAGAGATAGAAGCTAACTTTCAGATAGAACAGCTGTCTGAATATGTACAAAAATAAAAGTGGTTGTACTCCTTTCCTGATTAGACCGTATCTCCTATCTAGTAGTCTTTTGGGGCAGGGAAGACTTTCAGTTAGACAGCGTGCAGCACAGCAGGGGCTCCTTAGGGACCGATGCTCTCGGAAGCTACTTTCTTTCTTGCTGGGAAGGAACAGGACCACAGCAGAGGCTGTACAGTAATTTGCTATAATTACAAAGGTAACTTTTATCTTCTACTCAACCTGCCAGGAAAAAAGGTAAGCAGGGAAAAAAAAAACCAACCCAAAACAAAAACCCAAACCAAACAACTCCCAAGAAACCTAAAACACTGGCTTCATTAACTGCCTGTGGTCCAATGTGATTTCATTAGCAGAAGCTTGAAGCTTAAAAAGAAGCTATTCCATTTCATGTTAACCATAATTCCAACTTTTGCCTTGTTAAAAATGTTAGTTTTACTATTCAAAATATTAGGATAAATGAGCGTCATCACTTAAAATTACTACGTTACATTACTGTAGTTTGCCAACACAGCCCAAAAGCACCTGCATACACTTTCTTAACATGTTGGAACACGCGACAGTACTATTCTCTGAGGAACGTTTTACCCATCAACTGTGATCTCTAAAGTAGTTCTTGCTGTTTAAATCGTAACCTGAGCACCAGGTTACACTGCCTGGTGTCGTTACCCGCGCCGCCTCCCCTGCGCGGAGCGACATGAGGGGCGAAATCCGTCCGTCCGTCCGTCCGTCGGTCCTCCCGCGGTTCCCCACCCCGCACAGCAGGGAGCCCGGCCGCCTCCCCGGCTCGGGAGCTTCGGGCGGCGAGCCGGGCCGCACCGACCCGTGCACCCCGCCGCTACCGAGGGAGCGTCCCACCTCCCGGCGCGGACAGGGACGAAATTTAAAAAAGAAAAAGTGATTTATTGTTTGTAGGTTTTTAAATGAAGAGTTGGGCGCGCGCCGGCCGCGCTGCTGAGCCCTGTGGAGAGCAGCGCCTCGCAGCAGACCGAAGACTTCGCGGGTCATCCCGGCTAGCGGCGCCCCGTCTCTTGTCCTCTAAATTTGCGGGTTTCCTTTCGGAAGTCACGGGAAACGCCGACGGGGAACGGGAGGGAAAGAGGAAAAGGGAGGCTTGCTCTCCCCTGCTCCCCGCCATCTTCCCCTCACGGCGAGGCGCGGCGAGGCGCCCCGAAAGCCGCCACCGCCCCGGGGCCGCTCGACAGGGCTGTTCCCTCCGCCCCGCCCCGTCCGCCCCCCGAACACTCACCGGCCGCCGCCGGCGGCTCCACGGCCACCGGGGAGAGCCGCTTCCAGCGGGACCCGCCGCAGGTGAAGATGACGGCGCGGATGAACTCCCTGCCGCACAGCTTTACCCCGTACCCGTCCCCCTCGCCCACGGGCAGCACAGCCGCCGCCGCGCCCCGGGCGCTGGGATGCCCCGGCGGGGCCGCGCAAAGCAGTGCCGCCGCAGCGCAGAGGAGTCGCAGCTTGGCCCCCATGGCGCCCACCGACCGACCCGTCCTGTCCTGGTCCTGTCCCGGTCTCCAGCGGACCCGCCAACCGCCCACGGCCTCGAGCCCAACCGCCACCACCACCCCGCGTGCCGCGCGCGCTGCCAGCGCTGCCCGCCCGCCTCCCGCCTTTTATGCGCTGAGGGCGGCGCTGAGTCACCGCCCCGGCCCCGGCCCCGGCCCCGGCCCCGGCCCCGGCCCCGGCCCCGGCCCCGGCCCCGGCCCCGGCCCCGGCCCCGGCCCCGGCCCCGGCCCCGCCATTGCCGGTGCTCCCGCCGCCGCCGGCCCCTCCGCCTGGCATCGGCGTCCAGACACCCCAGGCAGGACTCCAGCACCTCGCTCCTTGGGCCCCCGGCTCCCACTGGCCCGAGGCACGCTCCGTCCCGGCCGCCAGGCGCCCCGTCTCCCGTCCTGCTTTCCTTGTTCGTGGCCCAGTACCAGTTGCCGATGTCCTCTCGAATGACTCTTAGATGGGGCAAAACTTCTGCTCATCTGTTTTGTCCCTCGCAGGCTTAGAATCTGCATACCTACTCCCACATCCTAAAAACGTTGGCCAAAGCAAAAAGGCAGAAGTAAGTAATAAAATAGACACACTTTTGCGGAACTACTTAAGCTGTGGACACCTGAGCTGGGATTTAAAAGCCTGAATTCCTCTCAGGTTTGTTATTCTCCAGACCCATGTTCAGTGGCAGCCGTAGGCACCAAAGAGCCAGAGGTGCCTTGTCTCCGGCATGAGTGTCCTGGGGTTGTGGAGCTCCACGATGGTGTGTTTCACTGGCAGCCCCCAAGCAGGCTCTCTCTGACAAGGTTCTTTGGATTCACCAAGCAGAGCTATGCGCCCTGTGAAAGTGTATGTCCCTTTCGGGTTTCTTTTTCAGCACAATAGGACAAGAAGTGGCTACTGACCCCTTTTATAAACAGTCATACTGTGGAAAAGCAGGAAAGCTCATCTCTCAAAGAATACAATGAAGCTGTTGTCTATAGGTCCTTTTTCTGGATCAAAAGAAAATCACTCTCTGGCTACAAGGACAAAAAGTGATCCCTTTACATGAGGGCTATGCTTTCTGTCCCGTGAGTACTCTTAGTGTATTAAGAACCCTCCAAACTCCATCTAGGAGAGCACAGAGAGGATGTGCACCCACAGCCTAGTGTACAAAGGTGAGCGATGGCCGGGAAGACAGACTCCAATCACCTTTTAATGGACTTGGGTCCATTAAAGAGGCCGCAGAGGGCTAGAATAGTGAGCACTCTGCAAAGTTGTCTATACTTGGACTTTCTTTTTGATCCAGTCTTAAACGTTTTAGACAGTGGCACCACTTCAACAGTAGTCACTAACTATAATCCAGGCTGTTACTTGGATGCAATCAATAGACGGGGAGGCTGTCACTGCAAAATTCCTGAAGAACACCTTGATATGTTTCTCCCTCAGCTACAGTTTTAACTGCTGTTCTGTTGGACATGAGTTGTGCAGATGTAACCACAACTTGCATTTTTAAAGAGAAAAGCAGCTTCATCTTTGTGTCGTGGACTTTTTCTGAAAATACCCATCACATCAGGTGAACTTACTCATAGACTGTAAGTAGTCTTCTAGGCAAGAGAATTGTTTTCAGTGACTGGAGAGCATAGTCATGTGTAAGAGCACTACCAGGACTTTCTGGGCAATAAGTAAGGTGCTGCCTCAGTCGGCCAGTGACTCACCTGGTTACTTATCTCATAAACTAATATAATTTATTTTATACCCCAATGCCCATGCCCATCCCTGGATGCAGTCCTTAAAAGCAGCAAAATGTCAGATATGTCTTTCTCAGAGTTATTACCAGGGAATTTCCAGAGGGGTCCCCTAATGACAGGCTGTTTTGTCAATCTAGCTGGAAAACTCCTGACTCTCCACACTCTTGTTTCAAGTTTAACTGGACCATCAGTTACTGCGGCACCGCATCTAACACTCCCTAAGTAAAGGCAGGCATTACGATAGCTGCCTTACAGATTTTCTGACATCACCTGCTTCTTCATCAGGGCTACTGAATGTGAAAGAACACTTCCTGTGTTTTCCGTCATGCTTGTTGGTAGGTGATAGAGCATGAGTTGTCAAAGAGAGCTTGGAGGGAATGTTTTCTCAAGATATTAATAATTCCTCAGGGCAGCCCATGCTGCAGCACTCATCACTCTTCCTGTGGAAAAGCACAGGCTGTGAATGCTCTCTTGCTAAGATTGAAGACTGCAACAACAGGCAGCGAGTTAGTGAGTTCTATTCAGGATCATATCTGAATGAGCTGCTGGTAGTTTGACATTGCTTAACATTACTATGCTTGCTGCAGTTGCACTAGCAGGGTGTATTGCTCAGTATTTTTCCTCCAGACGTATTTTAGTAATGTTGCCTTTGCATCTAGGGTGTTCAACTACATCTACTGTGATCTGAATAGTAGGTTATAAAGAAACTTCCTATGTTAGTCATGTAACTTTAAACCATACAGGATTTTATGCAGAACAGCCTAACTGGCGATCTCTCAGTAATTTGCCAGGAATTTAAATCAAGTCAGAGGCTAGGTTTGTTTACCTGCTTATCATAGGTAGAAAAACTACTTCTATTCAAAACAATACATGCAGAACAAATAAATAATTTCAATGCGACCAATCTGAAATAACTATCCACCTTCTTACTCTTTGTATCATAAAGAAGAACAGACAGCAGCAGATCAAAGTAATGAAATTCCATTTGTGATCTGTAGGATCTTGCAAGACAGGCATGCCCAGTGTACTGTCTCAATGCAAGTATTTTGTATTTTTTAGTTTTCTAAAATAAAGCAAAGATGATTGAACCATTTGTCTCCCTTGCACTAAATTTAGAATCTCTTGGCCAACAGCAATCAAAGTTTATAGAGGGTAGAAGATGTTTCACAAAAACAGGAGGATAAATAAAAAAAGATACCCTTTAACAATGCCTTGAGAGCCCTGAAGACCTTGCACAAAAGGCTTATTCACACGTTAAATGTCAGACAATCTACAGAGAAGATCAGAGGTAGGACAGAAATGCACAGACTTAATTTCAGATTCATGCAACTCGCTGCTGTAAGAACTACTCAGTTTCTGAAAGTTGCCCAAACATGACTTTAAAATATTGCTTAAGTTTGCTCAGTACCAGGCAGGATTCTGCAAGAAACGAGAAATACCACTGCACGCATGCGACTGCTGGCTAAATACCAGTGTTATCCAGCTATCATATGTAGGGCTTCATTAGAAGATAACTGTGAGTTTTAGAAAGTAGTTCACCTTTAAGAAAACGAAGAGTTAAAAAATGAAGAAATCCATGCATTTTTATACAATGAATCCCAAGATTGATTAAGCTATTAAACAATAATGCAGAAACGATCTTGCTTGTATGTGTCTATATAATTGCTTTTCCCTTCTACTTTTAAAAGCAGTGATATGCAGTCATAGTCATAAAATTACTTCAAAACATTTAGGAAGGGGCTGTAAGAATTAACTTTCCCTATCATAAGGGAAGCTTCAGAAGAGTTAAATCATTTATCCAAGAAGTAAAGGAAGGGGCCCAAACTGGCCTCCCAAAGCAACTTTGCTTGTTTTTCTCAACAACACTTGCATATCCTACCAAAACCAGATTAACAAGAGAAGTGTGGGGCCTGCAGTTGAGGCTTGCGAGTAGCGTGCACTTTCTTGGATTCTAAGCAAGACATATCCATAATGAGAACACAAAAAGTTTCATTTTGACATCCTAATCATGACTGACTTCTCACATTCCCGGAAGAATCCTGCTCTGAGTGACACTGATTCAGGATACAGGGCTATCAGACATTACGACCAGAAAAAACAACAGGGTTAAGGTGGTAAGAGTAGTGTCCTTAAGTCAGAACAAGCTCCCCCTGCAGTTATTCTCCTTTTCTTCCGCAATGATTCATGAAAACAGAGACAGTTGCAGTGATCTGTTAAAGTAAGCCTTACAGCTGAAGCCAGCTGAGCACCAAAGACAGAAAGGAGCAAGATGTTTCAGGTGGTTTATTTATTTTTTTCTGTCAGTACAACTGGTATGATGATTACAGGCAACATGTGGGGTAAACATCTATGTCCCTGAAGTAGACCCTGTCAAAGATAAGCTTTCCTGCTTCCATTTTTGTCTGAAGGAAATCACACAGTTCAACCACTCTGTAGCTGTGTATCAACATGGCAGGTATGACTGAGCTTGGCACATGAAAGCATTTTGATCAATACACTGGCAGTAGCATAACTACTCAGTAACAAAGAATGAGCATCTTCTAAACAAAAGCATGTATTTATCAAGAAAATAGCAAAGGTATTAGATGATCTGTTATTCAAAGCCGAACAAGTATGCAGGGATACGTATGTCCCAAGAGTAGTACATGATGTAGCAGTGAGCAGTGAGGGATTATGTTGCAGGACAGGCAGAAAACATGAGGTGGTCTTGGGCTGCATTTTGTGAGCTCACAGAACATGGGTAGCACCATAGGCTGAGTTGAGGCACGCCTTCCAAGGCAGTTAAAATCACTGCCTTGAATCCTAAACAGGCAAAGTGTAGACCAAGCTACTATAACCAAATAAGCTAGTATAATGCATTTTGTCACTCTCCACATTAAAATGCATCACATTTGAAATCTGCTAGATTGTATGCATTGTTAATGGGCAGATGATAGAACTAGTTACAGAAGTGAATAAATGCAGGAGTGAATGCACTTTCAGAACCAATCTTACACAGCTACGGAAATTGTGCTATTAATTTATTCTATGTTGAGCAGCTTTTGTTTTATTATATATGCACCTGTCTTACTGTAACAATATTCTAATTTTAGTCAGGTAGTCTTCAAAAACAGATTCAGGGCATTATCTCCAGCTGGAATTTAATTTTTAACTCAACGAATTGTCAATACAGGCTTAGGCTTAATTAATTATTGGATGCTTTTTGACCATTTGTTTTTCATTCCACAATTAGAGTAATGCTAGAAGAGTTTCTATCCAAAACACAAAATAATCTGTTTTTAAACAAGATTTTCAATAAAGATGCATTTTTTTTTGCCAAGTGTAACATCAGAACACTAAAATATACTAAAATTATACCACGCTAGAGTAAAGGCATGCAAAAAATCCCTCAGTTTTTCAGTACTTGTAAGGCCCCTTGGATCTACCCATTACAAAAACATACATTAATAATTTTGCTTGCTGTTAGCCTAAGTTAATATTCATCTCAGTAGTGAAACTCTGATTTCATGTAAACAAATTATTCTGAGTTTCAGAATGTCAAACAAGCATAAAAAAGATTCAGGAAATAGCTACATAATCTGTTTTCTCTTTCTGAGAAATTATCTCTGCTCACACTTCAATACAGTTTTTCCTGAGAGTAAAACACACAGTTAGCGAGTGATGTGTTTACTTCTGAACATACTTCTGATAAAAGCTGTTTATTCCAGAATCTGAAGCAGCGATGGTGAGTTTACTGCCTAAAGAACAGCAAATAAAAAATGTCCTATTTTTTAAAGAAGTTGACCGTCTATTCCTGACTTCAAATTGAGTTGTGCATCCTTAAATATATTTGAAAATTATGACCACATTTATACAAATTTGTACCTACCAATTAACTTATTTTTGTTGATTATAGTGAGTTTGGTCAGAACCAGAAATTTTTACTACAAGGCGAAAGTTATTTTCATACTCTAGATAGTCAGTGGAAATTCAGTATTTCATTCTGAACAAGAAAAATATACTACAGCAACAATGGATATTTTCAAGAGACACATACAATATGAAAATCATTGCTTTAAAAAGTACTGTTTAAAAAAATTATATTTATTTTATAAAAGCTTATTGTTTTCTTGACATTTTAATGATTCATTTATGTCCAAATCCAGTATCACAATCACATTTCAGATATTCATTTTTAATACCAACTTCTTATTTTTCTATGAAGAACTTGCTCTGAGATCTTCTGATTTTCTCCAGGTCTTCAAAAGTGAGTGGTCCTTTCGGCAGTTCTAGCAAAGTGCTCTGTGTGTCTAATATGTTCTCTGCTTCGCCTTAAAAAAATAAAGCAATTAAATAAATTTCCATACCCTTACTGTAAGAAAGCAAAGAAAGTGAAAAAAAAAAAAAAAGAAACTGAAAGAAACTGATTAAGCTATTCTTGTTTGGGTCAGAACAAAAAAATACCAGGTCACAGCTATGTATTTTACAAATGAGCTGATGCTAATGTAGCATTAAAGTTGTCTTTAAAGAATTTTGGACTGGTGTGATAACTGCACACAGAAGTGTTTGGTCTGAACTGACTATCTGCCTCAGGCTGCATTTGTTTGAAAGAACAATCAATTGTGCTGCTGTTGTTGCCACTTCTGTTAGCACCTTTCTACTAAGAATGACACTGCATTGAAACATGCTTTGAAATGGAGGCAGGAGATACAGCAATGACTTAGCATCACTGTGTACAAAACATTGTACCAGCCTTGTACTGTCTTTGACCAATTAGGAGTCTGAGGGTGGATCAGACATACACATAGAAGTGTACAAAATCCTTAACAGGTAAATTCCCTGTATGCAATATCCTAGATGTGCTGTATTTGGGCAAAATTTTTCCTCTTGTCTCAGGCCTAGGCTGAAATACGTCAGGCAGACAGTGGGTAGCACTGGACTTGAAGAAGCATTAGTCAAAGCACACTGCTCACAAAAACATTTACAAAGACAGTTACCTAAACATGCAGTCTTAACAGCATAAGCAGGGAAAAGTTTTAGGGTGCAGAATGCTCTGGGTAAGCCTGGAATGAAAACATCTAGGACAGAGAATCCAAAAAACAAAGATACAGACTGAACACCACACATAGGTTGCGGTGGTCTGATTGTGATATAAGGATGAAGATTAGGCAAAGAATGTGTTTGTTTTGGCTGATGCCATTTTGTACAATGCCAACAATCTTGTTTACCTATGCCTTAACTCCTAGCTTGATGATCGTTACAGCAGTGATTTGAAGCGGTATCCATGTGCAATAAACCTGACTGAATATTTAATGCAGCCAAGATTGTGGTCGTTCTTTAAAACAGGTCTGAATGGTGAAATCTCCATCTACAATTCTGGTTGGGATCACCACACATCAGTAACATCCAACAGGACAACACTGTTACCACTCTCAGTAACTGGTAATAACACAATGTCAGTCAGTTGCATACAGCATCTGATTAAGGAACAACAAGAGATCTTCAGTGACAGAGGGATGTTACAGATAGCCAAACCTCTATGCCTGTCACTCACATGCACCAGAGCGGATTGCCCAGTCCCCATCCCTCTCACACAGCTCAGGATACAAGCAGTGAGCTATCTAAATCTTGGAAAAGGTAGCCAGAGTTTCATCATTTAGTGGAGAAGTTCTGTGCAGTTGGGGGCTGGCTATATAATCCCTCCCCTCCTCTAATAATTTGCCTGAAAAAAACCAGCAATATGTACCTTGACTGGGAAGAAAAGCAGAACGGCAAGACCGAGAACACAGATAGCAGTTCCATGACTGATTCTTGGTGTCCTCAGGCTTTCAGAAAAGATAGTGCACCTGAGGGCTGTTCTGCAACCCTGCCATCCCCAAAAGATCACTTCTGATCCATGGCCCTGGCACACTTACGGCTTTTCAGCACCACAAGCAGAACTCAGAACAGGTATTTCCCTCTATGTCCTCAGTGTTTGCTTTAATTAGCCCAAGCTATAAAGCAGGGGAAAGCCCCTCCAATTTCAGTGTAGGAGAATAAACAAGTAATGAGAAAATGTTTGGTCAAGAGTCCAAATTAAAGATTAGAGCCAGAAGAAAAAATTAGCTGTAAGCAAGATCAGAGATAAACTGTGTGGTGAAAGAAACAGAGAAACCTTCAAGGGGTATATGCTGACTCCAAAGAATGAAGGACAGCAGATACAGGGTTATTTGATCAAGGTGGTTGAGATACAAGGAAGATTGTGCAGCACAGAAATAATTGCAGATTAGCTTAGGAGAGGGAACTGGCCGTGGGGCTGAAGATAAGCATACCCTGGACGAAAGAGACCAGTTAAAGAGGGAACAATAAAGGGAACGGTGTATACATTCATTATTCCACCACTGAGATGAAGTACGGCCTGCACCAACAGAATACATGGGCAAGCAGAGAAGTGGTTGAGAAACTAGTGTAAGAATAGACACAGGGATCAGCTGAGTAATAAGAACAAGCATTGCGGCTGCAGCTCAATTCTGTCACACAACCTTCTCTTCAACTACTTAATTTTAATCTTACAATAAAAATGAACTCATGAACCTGATTTCCACATAATTATGAAACTTCTTCTGACTTCCAGCCCAGATTAATTCAGGCTAGTCCACTTCCTTTTATTCTAGTGTCGATATTAGTAATTAGCTTAATTTCCTTCCCTTACTTTCCTGTAAGTAGGATCTGTAGACCCAAATCTCTCATGTCTTTAGAAAGGCTAAAAAACCTAATCACTTGGTGTTCTCTGGTAAGGCAGCTCAGCATTCCCTGATAATTTTAGATCTTCAGTACTTCTAGATTCCTTATACAGAAGTGATCCAAATTACGTATAAATTTCTAAGAAATGTATTACTGTATTCCTGCATCAATACCTTCCTATCTGTACTCCCTCTTTGTACTAAGGTTGTGGAACATCCACGCCTGGAAAGGGTCAAAAGCCATCTGGACGTTTTCCTGGGCAATTGGCTCTAGGTGGCCCTGCCTGAGCAGGGGAGTTGGACCAGATGACCTTCAGAGGTTGCTTCCAACCTCAGCCATGCTGTGGTATGAGGAAACCTCACCTAACATTTCCAGACTTCACTTGACTCTCACAATTTTATCACAATACTGCATTACGCTAATTCTGTGATCACCTAATACATTCAGGTTTTTCCCTTTTTCTATAAATTTGTGGCTGGTGAGCTCTGATGGTAGAAATCCCTATTAGTCTCTAGCTTCTTGCTGACCTTATCAAATTGAATCCTATTTTATTGCCTCAGTTCTTCAGGTCATCAGTTCTTCTTGTACTACAGTTTATTTCTTCTCTGTTGATGACACCAATCAAGTTTGTCATCCACAGATTTGACTGGTATAACTTATAATTTCAAATACAAAACAAAAGCAGATCCAGGCAAAATCTTGAGCGTTATTGCCAATAACCCTGCTAAAGCATAACCTTCCTCTTTAAGCACAAACCTTTGACATCTTGTCTTTACTCCAACGATTACCTGTCTATTAGTTTCCATGTGTTTGATGCTAACTTAATCTTCATGTGATACCACACTAAATGCTTTCATGAGTTTATAGTCTATCTATGCCATTTCTTTTGGAAAAGAGAAATTATTTTCCTGGAAAAGGAAGAGTTTGTTTGGCATATTTAATTTTATCTTATTGCCCGTTTGGCTCCATAGATTCTTTTCTCCAGCCTTGCATACTGCTGAGGTTGCCCTAGTGGCCCTGAAGTTATGATGATGGCTTTTCCTATCTGGAAAGCAAGAGGATACCACAATTCCCCTCTTCAACCTAAACAGGACCACATGGTCGTCAGTAAACACATTACATACTCTTGCCATGGGGTTTGCATTATATGTTCACTATCTCAAAATTCTGGAATGAAAATGACCTCATTAAAAAAAAAAATTATTAAGAAATACTAAATTCCAAGTGTTCCTTCTGCATAGTACATACTGATCTCCTTTTCAACACTCTGATTTCCAAGACCCACCCAGTGTTTCTCCCTGTGCTTAGCTGCCTCTTCATATTAAAATCGAAAGAAATGTATTTAGTGGGGTTTAGGAAATGTCCACAGATACACATTGCTGCATCACCTGAACATATTTGCACCTATATGCAGCAGAAAGTATCTCAGAGTTTCTCCAATTAATCTATAATTATTTCAATGAAGTACACCAGGTTAGGAAACTTAGCTCTTAGATCTAGAGGCTAAGACCAAGAGCTGAAACAAATTTTTATTCTGTTTCAGTATGTTTGTGTCAGTAGCAGACACGAAAATCAAGCTAGTAAGCTAGTTAACTGAGATGACTTGTGAAGGTGACAAACCTTCTTAGGCTAAGAGAGAACACTCTCCTAGTATGTCTCTTTCACTAGGAATCAAGAGCTAACATAAATGCACTTTCATAATCCTCAACACCCATCACTTTATCAGATCCGCCACTGGCAACTATGAGGCAAGACCCCACTTTCTGGGACTCACCTTTCTTTTCTCCATCTTAGCAGGGCACTGTGGCAAGATGATGAGCTGATGACTATTTTGGCCATGAAGGTATAAGGGCATGATTCCTGGTTGTATCCCTTTATCTGCTCTTACCATCCCTACCCCTTGCCAAAACAGCAGCATTGGCATGGAATATGGAAGGAAATCACTAGATCTGTCATTTCTCCTGTATCTGCAACACTTACTTGAGCTGTATTTATAGCCTTAAGAACTCACATTTTTTGAAAGAAGAGAGAGGAAATTAACAGTCTTAACTGGGGGAAAAGGCTTTAAAAGTAGAGTGAGTACTCTTGACTGGGAAAGCATCTGATCATAACAGAGAAGAAAAGAAATGAAAGAGTGAGATTTTTCTCCAGAGAAAAGAGAAAATCTACTGCAAGTTTTCTCCCAGTCATGCTAAAAAGGTAAGAGGTTATCTGAAATATTAAACTTGGTTTTATGTGTGAATCAGACAGACTCATATACACATACCTTTCATCCTTTGCAACAGTGTCCCATAGCCCATATCATATTGATAGGCAAGTATAAAGCTTAAGGGAACAATTGGCAGTAAAACTCCTGGGTTCTTCTTTTTTATTGCTCTGTTTTAAGAGAGAAAAAATAAGATTATTTAGGACATTCAGCACATCATCAGCACTGTTAGTTTAGGGTGACCTTGACTGTCTAGGACTTGTGTATGCTTCTGCACTCTCTAATTAAAGCACAAGTCCTAGTTTCCTTAGAAGTATTTGTCTTTGGGTTGCCTTCTTGCTCAACTGTCAACCCAAGGGTATTAAAAAAAATGCTTCAGGTGAGTTTTGAATATAGCTAGCAAAAATAGGATTATCTAACTCATGTAGCATGCATGTGCACATGCATATATCTATCCAGCCACATGCAACATGTAGCAATCAAGATATTATGTTCAGTTCCAAATGCATCTGAGACCATAGAGATGGATTGCATAACGCATGAAGTGCATTTAATTTGTACTACATACCCAAACCCACAAATATTTCTCACATTCCCTCTCATCATGTTATAGCACAAGAAAAACACGTTACAAAAGAAAATTCCTATACGGCAAGTTGTTCTCCATGCAATACAATTTTATTAGCCAGGGTTTCTTCCCCTTGAGTGAATTTCTTGATTCAAATTTTAAGTGACCGCATTTCAGAATATGTCCACTTATTCACTGACATTTTAAAAAACCCAGATGGTGGAGGCTTTGTTGCTCATTAATAGTTCATTAAATCACAATACAGACAAGAAAATAGCATGGCTTTTAAACAATCCCTCCTGTTCCACACACAACTTTTATTTTATGCTGAACTTTTGGTACCTCAGCTGTATCACTTTACCTCCAGCTCACATGTCTCTGCTTTAATATAAGTCTGCAGAACAGACATAACCAAAACATATCTGGAAGCAGACAGAAATCAGAGCCACTTTGTCATCTGATCAACCTCTGAGGAGTTACTGGATAAAAATATCTACCTGTTATAATGCAAAAGGAAGATCCTGCATCATAGAAATATAAATGTAATATACTTATATTTTCTTTTAGGAAATAAGCTTCATACCCAGCTGTTAAACCTACAGCAGCAAGTCCAAAAAAAGTCCCAAAATATTTCAGAAATTCCCGTGTCCAAGCAATCTGCATGGCTGTTTGTCTCTCTCTCATCTGGTTCTGCATCAGTAGTTGCCGTTCCAGCTAAAGGGAGAGAGGTTAAAAAAAAAATTAAGTAATTCATTTATTTTAAAGACTGGGTCAATCTCTCATTGGTCTATAAATTCAAAACACTAACTGAGAGGGTTTCTTTCTTGCTCTTTCACTTCAGTCGTTCATACCTTTTGATTGAGAATGGTTGTCTTCAGTAACAACTTCGAATAGCTTATACCAAGAAAGCACTCAGGTCAATTAGCAGATGCTTTAACGCGGAATCTTTCTAATGCTGCTTATCAAGGTCAAGAAAACCAAAATACCAGTGTTAAGTTTTGAAAGCTCCCCTAGTCTCAGCAGCACTCCTTAGGTTAAGTTTCTCTGACCTTTACTTTTCCATGGTGATCCAAAGGTACCACCTAGCTGCTTTCCAATTTATTCTACTTGATTTTAATTTAGTTGATAGTATCTTTAGAGTAAGTCTTGACACGTCTCTGCCCTTGGAGGATTTATCTTTTTTGTGATGCATCATAAAGCTAATAACTCTTTTGAAACACCATAGATCACAAATATAGAAAAACTGCTGTGAATATATCAAATCTTTTAAAGATACTGGATTACATATCAAAAGTTCATGAGAAAATACTTCTGTAACTAAAATTAAGAACAATAATGAAAAAAGTACAATCTAAACAGTATATTCACACATCAAAGTATAACCTTCTATGATGCATAAAAATAAAAAAGCGGAATATTATATTTTTTTTTAAATTACATGCCCCATTTAAACATACTGGTGCATTTCCATTAAACAGAGGTAAATTTAGTATTTCGTCAAAGCTCCTCTCTTAATATACAAAACACCAAAAAGAACAATAGTCTTTCCTCCTTAGAGTGATTCAAGAAGGAAGAATTGTGTCAAAAATGAGCACTCTGAAACCAGAGTACAGAAGTCAGTCAACACAAGAAGTCTGCTTAGAAGTCTGCTTCTTCCCATTAATGATTGTAACTCTTTTTTTTTTTTGGAAAAAAAAAACCAGAGTACCTGAGTTGGTATGTCTAGCCTAGCTAACCAAGTTGCATAAAAAGTCCAACAAGGTACAGGAAACAGAAGACCAGCTGCCTAAGAAAGTATATTCTAGAAAAGAAAGAACAAAGAGAGAATTCAGAAAGTTCTCTTCTCATGCATCTGAAAAAGTTAATTAAATCTGTTCTTTTCTCCTGCTTTCTAATTCAAGAACAATTTAAAGGATTTGTAATTGCTTAAGTTTTCCACCCATTTATTCATCTCCATTACGATTGATTTAGCCTGAACAGAACAATTTCTGTTAAATTGTTACTAATTATTTCTTCAGACTATGTTGATCTTGCTATCTTATTTACAAGCTCATTCAGTACCTAGATAGGTAGAATTAATTTTTTTAGACAGCATAATAAAAAAAGGACAGATCTAATTACATATAATTGTACACAGTAGGAAAAACAACATTCACTGTAGTCTCACAATACTGTTTCATCCGTTTCTCTTTCAAGACTTACATTGCAATTGTTCTCACAAAAAATATCAACAGGCTCTACCTTCCTGATATCTGCAATTTTCAGATCGCTTTTTTCAGAAGACGTGATTATATAATGGCTGCCAAACCAGTTAATAAAATATCAAAATAATTAGATTTTATTTTGTCACCTATGAGACTTGGAAATTCTAAAGTAAACAAGCACACTGCCCGTTAATTAGCCCCATTGTGGTCCCCAATATCCTAAGCCTGGTAAATTGCTGAGGGTTGACGTGACAAGATAAAATAATGACATGTAATATCAATTTAATGACCTCTATTTTCTCCTTCAATTTGTTATGTGTGTAGTTTGCACACATGTGAAAAGTATTAAGGGATCCTTTGTTCACCTGTCAGCACAGATAAGAAGCCTACGCTTCCAAGATGCACAGTATCACCCTAAATGAGCTTCAATTTGAAAAAGTACATGGGGAGGAAGTGGTACAAGGATATGCTGATGAAATATAGGTCTTACTAAAAGGAAACTTAATGGAGAAGAAGAAAAACAGACAGTTTAATATGCACAGAGTGTAGAGACAAGTAAGCATAGAATAAAAAGAAAGCTGTAAGTTTGGATCTACAACCATAAACTAAAGGATCCTAACACGATTTCTTTAAAAACAACACAAAAAACCGCACCCCCTCAAAAACAAAACTAAAAACCACCAAAACAAAACCAAAACCCACCCAAAACCTCCCCTTGCACAAGTTATACTTTGATAGGTCTTTAAAACCCAAATACTGAAAGAAAAAGATAATTATTAAGTCACAGGCACTAAGGTCAAACAAACACCTTTCTGTAGGAGCCTGTCATATCAAATTTCCGAAGCCCAAGGATACTTTAATGTATATCGACAAGTAATTTATATAAATAACTTAGTATAAATGAAAACAACTTGTTTTGTCTCTGTAAACAGCAGCCAGATAACGTATTCAAACAATTTTTCATATTCTTTTCTATGACCTTCAGAAAGACTTTTTTTCTCCACTCAAAAAACCAACCCTCGACTTTCTACATGATACCCCACCCAAAAATAAGGGGGGGAAAAGCTCATAGAAAAATGCTCATAATTCCTTTCCTTTGAGCAATCTTCTTCAATGTGGATGTAAAATCTTACCTAGATGAAACACAATACTGTATTTAAACTAATATATTAAAAAAAGATGTGTTGGAGGGAAGCTTTAGACTGATGAATCTTACACACGAGCATTTTGTGTGTACACGGGGAAATGCGGCATAGCAAAGAAGAAAAGGTTTCAGAGGAATCTTGATGTGCAGAAGGCAGTAAAAAGTAGGTCTAGTGACATTTAGCTAAATTGATAATTTAATTCATGCTATTAGTGAAGTTGCATGATGTTATAATTAACAGTCTACGATACAAGGTCTATTTTGTCCATAAACATACAATGTACACCAAGAAAACGCTGAGATGTTTTTAGGGGCACTAAACAATCTACAGTACAGCTGCAGAGGTTTGTTTGTAAATCGATTTTTAGTTAGCCAAAAGTTATATGGAGAAAATCTAGTAACAACACACAAACATCACTAAATGTGCTCCAAAATCTCTCAGAACCTATGCAATCTTATGCCAAACGCAGGAATACCTGTCCCATACACAAAAAATGCCCTTTGTTCTGTCCTCCTTTATTCTGAAAAGATCTTCATTCTTGCTTTCCATTTCCAAGATCAGTTTTGTCACTTGGCATGGTTTCGTCTTGCCAAAGCAAAAGACTACAGTGCTATAGCTGCAGTTGTAGGACTGCAACAGGAATCTGCATAATGAAGAGATTTAGTCAAAGTGTTCCAAGGCAATTCTACACTGACTTCACTGGATTTCAAACTTGCCTTAAGGAAAAGGAAAGGGAAAACTAAGCAACAATTATGGCCAGTGTTGTCCCAGAACTCACTGTTTCATCGCACAACTTAAACTTACTGGAATAATTGTAGAAAAACCAGTTTGTAGTGTGCCTGAGCTCTTTTCAGAGCGCACCGTAGCCACTACGCTGCTGAATGAGGTGGGTCAATGCTGCCATCACGTTCCACGCGTGGGCTCCAGCAATGTGTGTTCAGCACAACAGGCAACACTCCTCTGGCAGGCTCTGACAGAGCAGACATAACGCAGGGCACGTACCTACCCTGTGCCATCAAAGACTGCCTTAACATGTCCAGACCCAACATCTGATCAGCTAAATAGGTTTATTGGCAATGTTTGACACTAAAATTTAAATTAATTTTGGATGCTCTAAGTTGCAAAATTAAGCACCGACGTGGCCTGACTTTACACTAGCAAACCACTATTGGTAGATCATAAGGCAAAACTATTACATTAAGATTACGTTAACCTTAAGCAAGCTGGGATTTGAAAGCAGATCTATATAGGGAAAGACTCAGGAGTCTATCACAAAAGATTATTCCAAATTAGATGAAAGATAGAAAAACAAATCATGTTTGACTGCAGTTCAAATCAATATCCCATTTTCAGCTGTTAATTTCTTAATAATTGTGTCTTATTTTCCTCCACATGTGTTCTATTGAAAATACCAGCCACACTGGGGTAGTGAAAGGGTGGAGAAGACTTTTGACCTATTAACATGCAGATTTTATGACAAAGGCCAAGTCCTACTCCCTACATTTTGCAATGACATTTAAATGACTTCCTGTCATGGCAGATCAGAAGCAAGAATCAAGAACAGTACGTTTTCATTTTACTGTAAACCACAACTTCACACACAGAACTTTACAGGTTGTAAGATAAAAAAATGTCTACTGTTCAAACTTAGCAGACATGTGCTGTAGTTTATTTAGAATAATCTCACTGATGGGAGAAGTTGATTATTGAGGAAACAAGCCACAGGTGCACATCACAGACATCAGCTGAACAACAGTTCACCATCCAAGTGCCATGCCTTAGGGAATAAATCCTATTTAATTTTAAATACATAAACCTCCCACCCATATAGCCATAAAAACGTCAGTAGGGACTACTTACATGACTATGCTTGCATAAAAGCTACAGGTAAAGCGTCTTAGGTGCAGATTTACCATGGGAGGGAGATGCTATAGTTTTCAAGCCAGGTTGCTGTGCATGGCACAAGAGAGCTGAAGCTGTGATGTGGATGCCTGGGTACACATCCAAGCGTGCATTTCTACTACTGTTAAGAAATTGCATCCTACAACAATCAGACAATGTTTTAGAGACACATATACAAGTACAGTTAACATCACAATTCAAAAAAACCCTACATAAATTTTTGTGAGTTTAGTTCCACAATGAACAGATTTTCTTAAATGACAGTAGCAACTTCTTTACTGGTAATAAATATTGATTTAATGGTAATAAAATTTAAATGTTAAAATTTAAGTTTAGTGTTTCAAAATAAAATGCGTACTAGTAGCAATAACATTTTATAACATTCTCAGAAGGACCCAATTAGAAACAACTTTCCCAGTTTTCTTTAAATACAGCTAGTAGTTTCTCAACACCATGTAAGAAACTGTAAAGGCTGATTAGCATTTGAAGTCTGCCACATACCAACTGTTATAGTAAAAGGAAATCAATCTGACAAAATGAAACATGACAGATGAAAAGTAGTGAGGCAGAGAGGGAAAAGGTCAGTTACTGTGAAACTGATAATGCTAATAAACTAGTCGGTGGTAACCATAATTTCTGTTGATTATTCTTCAGACTATCACAATGATGTCAAACCATAAAAAAGAGCATTTATACCATTGATTAAAATCCAGTGGGAGAAAATTCTCATCTGAAATAATTTAATCAGCTTTGACAATTTGCAGGAAAGTGAACAGTCCTCTCTGGATTGCAAGCCACATCAGCAATGGTAGACAGAATGGACATTTCTGATGCTTTAGACGCTTGTTTTTTTTCTTTCTGCCTTTCTGTTTCATGTTGAGATGCTGTAGGAAGGAACAGATGCTACTTTGTATTAAAGTGATGCACAAAGCAAGACAAATGGAGTACAAGGTGGTGTAAGAATGCTCACCAGAAATGGAAAGCAGAGCCAGGGCAAAATGTTCTCTCTTCCCTCTCCATGTGTATTAAATACATTTTCTTTGGTGTATTTCATGCAGCTCAAGATGTACGTGGAGAGACGAAGACATAGTAACCACCCATGGATAAAGCCTCTGTTTGCAACCTGATATATTTAATGGCTCTCCTGGCAGATATGCTGTTTTTCCCAACCCCTCTAAAATAGCGGGCAGGACAAACACTTGGCTTGAGCATTGTCGTGGCAGTAAACCTATTTAGGGAACTGAATTTCATGTCACTGTCAGTAAGACATAATTTTGCTGACAGCCTGGTAAACAGATATTCAGACAGGAAAGGAATTAATCTACCTTAGAAGGAATTATCAGACAGATAAATATACACCACCTCTGCTTAAGTTCTGAACTTGCTATCTAAATCTAAGGAAAGAGAAACATGAAGAAAGTCTTGGAAATATCCTTACACTCATGTTAATAGAGCCTCGAGTTCTGTCACTCACACTGTCACTGTGCGAGGCTAATCTCTTGCACATCTGTTATAGGCCATGGCTACTGTGCCTATCATAGAAGGTTATTTTCACCTAGTTTTTCAATGATGAGAGACTCTGAATGCATGCTTTAAACAACTAGTAACTTCTAACTTCTGAGTAATCAGAGGCACAACAAAAGGCTTAATTTTTCAGAAATGTGAAAGTCACACAAACAATAACCTGCAAATCACTTACAAAACATATATAAAAGTTGGTGTGCAGGTGGTATAGCTAAGTAACTGCACAAACCTCTTGCAGCAGCAATGCACCTGACATTTTATAACCAGATGAAAGCAGCACAGACTGGGATGCACCTGGCTGGAGAGCAGCTCTGTGGAAAAGGGACCTGTAGGTCCTGGTGGACAGGAAGCTCAACATGAGCGAGCAGTGTGCTGCTGCGGCCAAGAAGGCCAACAGGATGCTGGGTTGCATCAAAAAGGGCATCGCCAGCAGAGATAAAGAATTCATCATCCCGCTCTACTCAGCACTTGTCAGGCCACACCTGGAGTACTGTCTACAGTTCTGGTCCCCGCTATACAAAAAGGATGTGGACAGGCTGGAGAGGGTTTCCAGAGAAGGGCCACCAAGACAATCAAAGGACTGGGAAGCCTGTCATATGAGGATAGGCTGGGAGAGCTGGGTTTGTTCAGCCTTGAGAAAAGGAGGCTCAGAGGGGATCTCATCACCATGTACCAGTACTTAAGGGGTAACTACAAAGAGGATGGAGACTCCCTTTTTACACGGAATCACATGGAGAGGACGAGGGGGAATGGACACAAGTTTTTCTTGTGGAGGTTCCGACTGGACACAAGAGGAAAATTTTTCACAGCAAGGACAGTCAACGATTGGAATAATCTCCCCAGGGAAGTGTTGATTCAGCCACACTGGACACCTTTGAGAGTCGTCTGGACAGGGTGCTGGGCCATCTTGTCTAGCCTGTGCTCTTCCTAGAAAGGTTGGACTAGATGATCCCTGAGGTCCCTTCCAACCTGTGATTCTGTGATTAAAGGCTTACGTGACTTGTCCTAGGTGTCATCCTTCCTAATCAATGTGCAAAACCAGAAGCTGCTGCAAATGGTTGTTTAGCAAAAGTAAATGGAAAATAGAAAGTGATACCTATGTTTACACCTCCACTGTAAGCCACCAGAGTGCCATACAGACATGATAACTTGTAATAATTACGCGGTGTCTGCTTGGTTCTATGACTGGCATGCACACAGAAGTGTCAGGAAATGGGCCTCTAGATCAAACAGTTAAAATAAATCAGACTTAAATGTTTTATCCTGCCACTTCAAAGCCTGTTTGCAAATATTTTTCACATCAAGTACAGAAAGCAATTAAAATTATTAGCACTGCAAGAAACTATACTCTCTACAAAGAAAACTCAATTTTTAAAGCTTCCAAGTGCAAAGACACATCATAAAATATTTACAAGCTAAGAGCTATCATAAAAAGAAAGGGGTCTCACAATATTAGCCACAAGCCAGAATGTAAACTGCACTGAAAAAAAAAATCCTTTTTATTCCTGTTGCTATCAATAAGTTACTTCAATTACATGCCACATAAAAGGAACATAACATCAGAAGCTCTTAAATCCATTTGACGTTTTAAGCTGTGCAAAGGAGAGACTCAATCCAATGAACCGTGGTATGAAAGATTTCATGGCAGTAACCTAGCATCTCCGTGTTTCTGCTGTGCAGCCTTTGAGCAACAAACATGCAACAGACTGAAGAAGGGTGTCCTCCACCTGCATTTAATAATCTTATCTACAGAGTAAGCAAAGTTTTAAGGTACTGCTATCAGTGTTTAAAATTCTCAGGAGTTTTATACTAGCTGTACAAAGACAAACCAAAGTCATTGGATAGCCAGTCATGTAAAAAGCAGGTACCCATGCTGCAGGAATAGTAAAATAGATCAAGCAGTGTAAGACAAAGAGTTAACATTACAATATCAAGTCATTTTGAAATCTGACTAGTAACTGGAAAAGTAAGAACTACTCAGTTTGTTGTTTCCATCCCCCAATAATGCCTCTAGGTACACTCCTCACATGCATCATAAATCTGTTTGGTTTTTTTTTTTTTAAAAAAGAAATAAAGATTCAGAGCATTGAATCAAAAAAGAAAACCAGAAGAAATGGCTGTAAAATGATACATACTGTGTATGAAAGGGTGTTCTAATCCCAACAAAACCTGCAAATATAATGTTTTTTCCTATCCATTTCAGATTCTGACTTGCAAAATTACTGTGGCTCTCCTTACACCATTTTTGTTACAGAATTAAAATAGCAATAAGATCTCTTTACTTATCCATTGTACCTCTTCGGCTCTTATGAGTTCTGCTCAATAGAGGGCTCCTCCTCCCCCCCCTTTTTTTTTTTTAAACTTGACATGTCAGAAATAGTATTTCATAGAAAACAAGTAAATGGCCAGATTCAACTTCAGCGGACTTAACAGCAGAAGATTAAAATGGTATGGTTGCTCTACTAAGAAGGAAGGAACTACGGAAAATTCATAGTGTTAAAGGAGGCAGATTCAGAATGCATTTGTTCTTTGAAGTCAGTTAAACCCCCCCAACAAACTTAGCCTACACATGTAAAGGTTAGCTGCAGGTGCACCTCCAAGCAAAAGTTTTACCTAAGCAAGCTGAATTCACAACGATGTGTACTAGTCACAGATATCCCCCAGCAAAAGAGACTGATAGAACTGATTCCACTGAACAGATCTAATTAACATTTGTCTCATTACTGGTGGAGCCATCAGTCTGTTTTGCATCTTTTGCTGGTAGTACTTGCATGTCAGAAATCACTATTAAAATCTGCTCTTTGTAAACAGTTGCATTTATTTTGTTACAGTGGTCAGGAAGAGTATACAATCTCTCAGCTAATACCAACCAAACTGGCTTTTTTCCTATGAGACAGATCGTTGTAATCTTCCTCAGAACAGATATCATTCATCTTGTTCTGTTCCATTTGATACACGCAAACTAATAAGGATATAGAATTGTTACCAGAGAGCATTTATTTCCTGAATTAAGCCCAGATCACCTAAGGGGCAAAACATTTTCCCTAATGCTTCAAGACAAATGCATTAGAGATGCCATAAGCGCTACTAGTATCTTGTCAATAGAAAACAAATCTAGATATTTCCCACCCCAAAGGGAAAAGGATGGTAGTATTCAGGAAAGGGAAAGCTCGCTTACATTCTACTTCACATGGAAGAAAGGGAACAATTGTTTTCATTGTGATAGAACTTAAAAAAACCCCTTTCTACTAATTCTCGGTGAAAACTTTAAAGAGGAAAAGGTATGCGGCTTACGAAACCCTGCAGAAAATTACTTAGTGTCCAAGACATTAGGAAAAATAAAAATTTTCAGGTTTCATCATGGAGGTGGCTGATCGTTTAATAACAAACATAAGTTGGCAAATCTGTAGATGGAAAGAATGTCATCACACAAAGTTTTATTAGGCACAGGAAGGACTCTATGCAGCCCATGCAGCCTATGCAGAAGCATGTGCCAGTTCTTTCTGTTTTTTGATCAATGAAAGCGATAAAGCATGAAAAGAAGTTTTATTTTTCAGAAACTCATTGGCATTTTAACATTGGCCATTCTTCTTCCTAACAAGAGTCAAAATATAGCACACATATGCCTTTTCACAGCCACCACATTCTATTATCAACTGATAAATCATCAACAGTGTGTTGACTGAGTAATGGATTAATTGAATTTATTACAAAAAAAACCAACAGAATCCCACAACACTATTTGCAAATATACTTCATCTTTACATAAAAACAGAGAGCATCTCCCCTTGCCCTTACTCATACTTCCTCATGCTTTATTTTCCTTTCCTACTTTTAGGTCATTACTCAAAAAGCATCATAGGAAAAGGACAGGAACATGTAAGAGATACAGGTCCCTGCTAAGAACAAAATGATAGGCTTTTTAGGTCAATTTGTCTTACCTGTAAGATGGAGTACTCTTAGTGTACTACATATCGAACAGACATCAATATTTTCCCTTTTCAAAAGTTTTGTTTTATTCTCCTCTGGTTTTCATTAAAATTTTGTGTTTTCCTTTAAGTTGAAATTCTAAAACAGAATGTGGTCCAATATATAGTTTGTCAAAAAACTCCTGCTGACCTATCTTGTAATAGCCTCTTTACATTCTTAATACATTTTTAATGCAACTGATACAAAAATTATGCGTACAAAACCTTCACCTCAAGTACAAGTTCTTTCCCAGTTTAAAACTAACTGGGGAGAGGAGGGCAGAGAAGATCATCAAGCTGCCTCATAAATAAGTCGGGTTTTCCTCATCTCTCCCTCACAAAATTCTTAGTATCTGCAGTAGTAAAAGAAGTTCAGCAAAATGTTATGTATTGATATATCCTAAGGGCAGTAGAATCCATTATTCAATTCATATCTCACAAAAACAGTAACTTTAGAAAGGTGGGCATATTTGTATAAAAACCATTTATCTTCTTACCTATGCAGGTACAAATACTGCTGTACTTTATGCTAAATGAGTAATCTCATTTTTCACTTGAACAAATGTTTAAAACGCTTCAGCTCTTTCACTATATTCTTTCACATATATTACCAGAGAAACTTCTGTTTCTTAAAAAGTAAGAACTTTAAAAACACTAGGAGGATAACTGGATTATCAGATACTTCCCAATAAGAAACAAAGTTAAAACTCCTGTTGAAAGGCTTAAACTTATTTCTTACTGGCCATACATAAACCTTATGACTGTTGTATACATTTTCAAAAAGACATCGAGATGAAAACCAAATACCAATAACAAACCACTGTATATTTGAAGTTACAACATCTTGTAATCTTTGCTAGATAAAAATCTCACTGGTAGCACTGTATAAGAGCATTCACCCAGAAATCAGTGTTAAAGTCCTGAAAAGAAGGTCTCTTAATATTTGTCCCCAGTCTTGCTTGTTTGCTTCTGTATTTAAATAATTTTTTTAAA
The DNA here is from genome assembly GCF_949628215.1 of Phalacrocorax aristotelis. NCBI lineage: Eukaryota > Metazoa > Chordata > Aves > Suliformes > Phalacrocoracidae > Phalacrocorax > Phalacrocorax aristotelis. Next base: position 51,321,324 of record NC_134311.1, on the reverse strand, counting down.
AATCACGTTTACTTATGTGTTTGAGCTGGTTAGAAATTGTAAGGTTGGAAAAGTGATGTTGCTAAGGAAGAAATAGTACTAAGTGAAAAATAAATCTAGAAGGACAAGTCAGTACATATTAGCCAGACCTCAGTTAACTGGACCTGCATTCTGTTCAGGTACTTCAGCTCCTGTGTTTGCATAGTCATAAGGATAAGGCTACAAAGCATGTTCAGAGGCCTTTTAAAGTTAGCCTGAAAGCCGGAAGCTGAAATAAACATTATTTATCCCAATCAACACCACCAGTGACAGATTTCACTGCCTTTCTTAGTAATGCATATAATGACAGTTAAACACTCAAAGTCTCCTAATGATTATCCCAATTCTTGCTCGCTTGCTTTTGCAATGAAAAAGACTCAATACCTCTAGAAGGACATGAGAAAAATGACTGGATTAAAAAAACACCACCAGTACACACAAACTTTAAAATTCGTAACAGATATGTATCAGACAAAAAAATTTTTTTCATCCTTTCCTCACAGGTTCTAATGCCTTTATTATTCTTACTACCATCCTCTGAACTCTTCACAGCTTGTCTGCTCATTAAAAGAAGTATCAAAATCTTTTTCCCAGGACAGTCATTAGTAGTGCAAATTGAGTAATTTTATGTCCTGGTTAATAAATCCACAATTACATTTGCTTTTTACAAGCATCTGTGCTGCTGACTCATCTTATATATCAGTACATAAATAAATATATTAAAAATACACCAAAAATTATGCACAAGTATATGAAACAACCTAGGTCTTTTTTAAGCTCCTGAACTCTGATAGCTGATACTAGGTTAATCTATTTAACTTCTCCTTCTTGGATATAATGCTCTGGACTGGTACTTATTCTATTACCTATTATACCATTGCCTATAATATCAGGCATTTTCCAATTCATCAAGACAATCAGAATACTAAACCAAACCTCCAATCTAAAATTTTACACAAACAACATTTCATTGAATTATGGCCAGATTTTATTTTGAGAAACTGCTGACTGCCTGGATATAAACTGAAATGTTCTGGTCCTTTCCCATCACTTATAATAGATCCAACTTTATTATTATATTTATTATTATTATTATTATTATTATTACTACTACTACTACTACTACTACTTTACTTCAGAAAAAAATCCAATATAATTTGGTTGAGACATGGTCTGTTAAGAAGCTTGCTACAGGGTACTTCTATACTTCCATTTCAGATCTAAGGACAAACTGTTGAACATGAAGAGAAAACTGCCTCCCTCCCTTCATTTATTGCCATTCAATGCAAACCTCTTAAGGTGATACAACCCTGGCAGCAAAGTATGGCAGCCATGCCACGTTTTGCCTCTAACCAAGTGCTGACACTGTAGATGAAAGAAAAAATACAGTATTAAGTTGCATTTATCTATGTTTTCACTGAGTGTTTGATAGTTTTTCAAAAAACAAATACATCTGTCACACATCTTTTATAACATCAAATTATAGTCTAATGAAATTAATGTTTACACATGAGTGCTATGATGAAATAATGTTCCAGAGCATATTCTTATGAGACCAAGAGCATTAGACCCATTTGCAGACATGGTGAACACTCAACAGTAGTTTCACTTCAAGATGGATCATGAGTGCATGTGCCACAGCTCGTACATACAGTGTAGAATGCATACATCTTTCTCCATAGGCAGGAGCTGAAGAACAGATGAAAGCACAAAACACTTAAGAGTCATTTTCAGAAGTCAAAATCTTGTGATGTACCATTTGAGTGAGTGAATTAAGTTACTTCTACAGGTACAGAATCTGCAAGAGTCAAATATGTTTTTGGCATTTCTGAGCTGTGTCCAAAAGAATGTTCCACTTACAGAAGAAACTGCTATGTTCTTTTTCACCTTTAAGAAGTCAGACTATGCATTACTGCGCTGGCAGATGAGCTTCCCTAGCAATGTTTTATACTGCCTGCCCAGCTATTCAACTTAACAGTTTCTACTAACTGGGAAAAAAGGCCTCTAGTTATTTCTGTTATTATTTTGTATCACTGCCAAAGCTTCAAAAGGAGCTGCTAAAACAAACCAGGAAAAAATAACCCCAAACAACCCACCACCAAGGCTTGGGGGAAAAAAAAAAAAAAAAAAAAAGAGAAAGGAGCATAAATGTATCCAGTTAGGTAGAGAACTGCAGAAGAGCTTCAATATCACCAGGGGGCCCTCATTAGAATAGGATAATGTAGTCTTCCCATGGCTCAAAATGAACCTATGTGACATTGACAACCCCAAAAGGGGAAAAGATTTGAAAAACAAGGAAAGTCTGGCATGAATATTCAGAAAAGACGTAATTGCACTGCATTGTCAAAACAGAAAAATCAATCCCTTACTTTTCCAGCTTTACTTGATACTGGCATTTTTTTTTCACCAAGGAACATAGAACCTTCCCCATGCCCACACAGGGAGCAAGTCCATAAACCCCCAAAGACTAACTGCTATGAAAGCAGACCTATGGTTGTTTCCAGGCTATCCAATATTACCTGGGGAGAAGAATGCACTTTACAGGCTGACATAATAAAACAGGGACAGAGGAGGGATGGCAGGAGAAGGGGATTGAAACTATCCAGAGATTCATATTGCAGACAGGAGGTTATAATTAAACATTTTTATTATGGGTAAATACAAGATTTGTCAGAAGTATATTATTTTCCTAGCCTGTTTGTTTTCTCAAAGGTTATGTGGCTCCCATCAAAGATTAATTTGGAGGATTATCTCTGACTCTTGAATGCAATTATATTTTCCCACAAAGAAGATTACCCTTTTGTCTGATAAGGAATTCTCTTACTGGGAAAAAAAACCTCAAAACTCATCTGAACAAAACTCCAATTCACTCTGAACCGCCATCCCAAAACAACAACAACAAAAAAATCTGTTTGCCACAGAACCAATGATATACCCTAAGCACTATCTAGTCTCTTTTTTTTTCTCAGCACTTTCAGTGATTTTTGGCTCCTCCTGTACTACCTTCTACTAAAACTTAAATTTTTCAAGAATTCCAGTCCCCTGGACTTCCACACTCACCAATCAGATCCACCCCTGAAAGTCTGGCAGAGCCAACACGCTGTAATCTGATAGAAAGATTATGTAACAAGTTTTGATTAAATAACGGTTATAACTTTTTACTGGAATTGCTGGTTTTGACTGATTTATGTATGTGCTACTGCTGGATACATAATATTTAAGCAGCGTTGGGGAAACTTACCTGTTAATACAGATATATTAAAAACTTTCAAAATATAGAGGAGATTGTACAATTCTTTTTCAAGTAAATTATTCCTACAGACAACCAGATTTTTGCTTAGTTTTTGCAATCTGGCATTCAGGGCACACTGAGGCTTTAATTCTGAATTGCCTTCCTTGTGATGTTACTTCTGTGTCAGTATCACACATACCTAAAGTCTATCTAACAGCTGCCAGTTAGTAGCTAGACCAAGTCATAGCTTGTTTCAACAGATTGCTGCTGTGCATGTGGTGCTCAACAGGAATGTAGACACCAAGCAGTAACTCGTCATAATTCTCAGTCTGGGAAGAAGCAGATGTGAGGAAATCCTACCTCACAGGATCCACAAGATATGCTGGGTCACAGTCTGCGCCTGCTCCCATGGTGGTCAGAGCACCACAGAGTATCTCAGGTTGGATGGGACCTCAGCAGGTCCTGCCCAGAACAGGGTCAGCTATGTGATCAGGCCAGGTTGCTGAGGGCTTTATCCAGCTGGGTCTTGAAAACCTCCAAGGATGGAATTTGCACAGGTTCACTGGGCCTATGCTCCACTGCTGGGTTGTCCTTGTGGGGAAAAGGTTTCTCCTTATATTCAGTCTGAACTGCTCCCCCCATCCTGCCTGTTTCAATGTATATGCACCATCTCCCACCCTCCTGCGATCCACCCGTGAACACCATGGCTCTACTTTCTTGATAACCTCCTCACAGTTGCTGGGGGGCTGCTGTTGGATGCCACAGCCCAGAAGGCGTCCTTCTCCAGGCTGAGTAAGTCCAGCTCACTTGGCCTCCTCTCAAGAAGTGCTCCAGCCCTTGACTATCTGATGGTCTGCTGCTAAACTTGCTCCTTTTCATCTACATTTTTCTTGTATTGTGGGAGAAGAAGGGGGGCAAAAACTGGATGCAGTATTGAAATGCATTTAACAAAGCATTTAACAGAAGGCAACACTCATTTTCCTCAACCTGCTGGCTGCACTACTGCTTATAAAGCCCTCGTTGTTGGGCCTTTTGACTCTCTCTGCTGCTAGGGCACACTGCCAGCTTATGCTCTGGTTGCTGTCTTCCAGCATCCCCTCCATCTCCACAGAGTTGCTCCTCAGTTGTCAGACCACAGCCTGTATTGTTACCAGGGGCTCTGTCTTCCCAGGGACACTAGGACGAGGTTGTTCTTAAACACGTCAGCTCTCCTGGGCTCCTTTATCTTCCAGAGCTGTCTTCTATGGCATTTCACCTATCAGTTCCCTGAATAAGACAAAATATGCTCTGCCAATGTCCAGGGTCTGCACTGCGCTACCTCCCTTCCTCAGCCCCTTCAGGACCCTGACCTTGCCACCACAACCAAGACTGCCTTTGATATTACATCCCCAAATCGGTTCTTCCCTACTTGTGAGTAACAAATCCCACTGCACATGAGGCCTGGGTGGCCCATCCAGTATCTACCTGTATAAGTTATCCCTCACATTTTCCAGAAATGTATTCAATTGCTTATGTCCTGCTTTACGGCCCTTCCAGCAGATGTCTGGGAGACTGAAGTCTCATGAGAACCAGAGTCAACAATCCAGAGGCTTTCTTCAGTTGTTTGAAGGATTCATGTATTTTGTCACCCTGAGAGGTGGTCTGCAGCACACTCCCACAACAGTGTCATGTTTTGTGGCCTCTCCTCTGACCTTAACCGACAAGCTACTACTCCATATCCTGGGAGGCCCTTCTCCTTGTCTTCGCAAACTGTCTTTCCTGAAGAGCTTGTATCTGTCCATTACAGATTTCCAGCTGCATGAGCTGTCCTACCATGTCTCAGTCATTTCCATGATGTTGCAGTTTTGTGACCGGAAACAGCTCTTGTTCTTCCTGCTTGTTTCTTGGGCTGTGTATATGTGTACTTGTGCATGTACAGGTCTCCTTTCTCCAGAACCACCAACACTGCAGAAACTCCAGCACTCATAAAAGCTTCTGCAAGGAACAGATATGTTCTAGACCTATTTACTTAACATATACTGTGACAGCAAAATGCTCCTATTGTATTGCTACAGTAGGAACAATTTTTTAGGATGGGGGAATGTGATTTATTGTTTCATTTGGAGAAAACACAGATGGTTTTCATTTTCTGGTTTTTGTGGTTTTGTTTTGTTTTGTTTTGTTTTTTAAACAGAGTAAAAAATGCTCTGTGTTAGAGAATTCATTGTGCTCTAAATCATTGGAGAAAGAAATTCATTGTTTAGAACCTGATCAGTATCACATTTAACAATTGAACAAAGCTAGGAATTAATTTTTTCCACATGGCTTAAACTCCAGCTACACAATTCTTGCTTTTTGAGCTGACCTGCCCTCATTTACTTCACTAGGCAGTCCCCTATACAACAGATTTTTCTCTTCCATTTCTGACGAAAATCAGTGTTTCTCTTTCTCCTCATTGCTTTTTTGTACAGTTTTCCCACAACAGTATCTGGGTGAAAACTTCAACAGCTAGACAACATCAAGAGAGTGCTTAACCTCTTAGGTATGATTGTTATACATAAAGATATCACAAACAAATCAGTCAGATACTGCCTTCCCATTTTGGTCATCTCATGTTAAAAAAAAAGTGATATAACAAAACTATAAACTATCCATCAACTCAGATCTCATTAGTAATGATGTTGCAAGCTAATATATGAAAGAGTAAAAAAGCTAGTCATTAAAGGACTCGGTGTATCACCAAGTCTTTGTGAAGTTCCAATTAAAGATTTCTTCTCATTAAGTAGGAAGACACCTTATACATTGAGATACCATTGAAAATAGTTACCAAGGATTTCAAATGGTACAAGGAATTAAATTTGTTAATTTCACAGACTAGAAACCACTGTTTACTATGCAGTATTATTCCCACACATATCAAGATAACTTCCATGTCATTTAACTCTCATATCATTGGAAAATTAATGAAAAAAATCCCCTTATAAAAAAAAAACTATCTCGGCCTCCTCCTCTGAAGGGTTACCTTTCATGTAGTTCAAGGAGTACTTACAGACAGACACTATACAGGAAACCCGGAAATTGACTTGGATTCCCCTGTCCAGAGTTTCCCAAGCAAAGCAAGGAAAAGCAACTTTTTAGGGGCAAAAGCAGTCTTACCTGTATAAAAATAACAGCAGGGCATAAACTCAGATCTAACTGGGAGGGGAGGGGGGAAGGAAGGAGTGGCATGGTACTGAGTTGGTGGGGTTCCATTCAAAATAAAATAAAGCATTTTTGATTCCTCTACATGCATGAAAAAACTTGACAAAAATTTCCCAGGAGAGTTTAGGCTTTTTTATGTCTATGGCCTAAAGAAAAATCTTTAAATTGGACTTAGAATGTCTTTTACACATCAGCACAGAAACATTCTTCTGTAGTACAAAGTTAATTTAGTAAGCTTGGCTCTACGTAGTCCTAGAATCTAATTCATTAACAGTAAGAAAGTAAATTTAAAATTATAATCTGTACTGTGCCATGACCTTCTACCATGATTTGCTTATCACTCTAAACAACACTACATATAGAATATATAAGGTTGTTTTAATATTTTTTGAATTAGTTGAAGACAATGTACTTATATTATGCACTAATCATACTCAAGCCTGTCTTATCATAATAAGCATCAAAGTATGTGAATTCATCCAATTTCCTATGAAGAGACCCACCTGTTGGTCAAGGAATGTCACTGTCTAGAAATGTCAAATGAAAAAAAGTTGTATTTAAAGTGTTCTAATCCATACTGAGGAATGAGCAATCAGCCACAAATACTGCTGCATTCTTAGTTGCCAGTTTCAAAATGTGTGTCTTTTTCCAGGTTGCCTTGTACATCTGAAAATGGCTTTCTTAGCAAACAGTTTCTGAAACAGCTTTTTCAAGGAATACATTGGGGTTGTTGAAAAAAAGGGCAATGAATAAAAGTCTAACCAGAACAGAACATAGAGAATATAGCCCTTCAACAAAAGAAATACATTAAATTCCTGCTTTTAATTGTGTAAGAGCTCCCACATAGCTCATGAAAATAAATAATCTGCTGTAAATGTTCTGAGACCTAGAAACTCCACTTACCCATTCAGCCATACTAAAAGCACTTAGCAGGCCATATGTAGCAGATCTGATATATTAAGTGTTAGGAAAGAATGCTGCAAGACACTCTTTAAGGAACAGGCGTACGACAAAAACGAAGCCTCAATAAACTTCTACCATAAACAGTCTCCACTTGACACAGACTGGTATTTTGTTCTGGAGCCATACCAAGACAATACAAACAACTGGCAAGTCCTTCAACATTGAGACAAACTGACAGCTGAATATTTATTATTCTTCCAAAAAGGATTGATACAATTTACAAGGTCACAATTTCTTCTTTTCGGAGTTATCCCAGGAAGGATATAAAGAAAAAAATACACACACAACTTTACACCGTTCAACATTCTTTAATCCTGAAGTAGTCGAGCTGGTTTGGGTGTCCAGCCCACGTCAGAGCACCTCTAAAACTGACCGAGCTTTAGCATGCACCAAGGCTTGGGATTTGGAGGGTTCTTTATCAACTTTGGTTGTGCTACGCACCTTCCTGTTTCTGCAACGGTCTCCTTCCAATGTACAATCCTCCACAGAGGATAAGTCAATGACCGAACAGCTTTGTATCTTCCCTCCATTCAGAGGAGGGCATATAACTACATTTTTTTTGAAGGAAGGAGAGAAGGAAAGAAAAGTATTCTGTCATGGAAACTGTTCAAACACAAAAAACCTGTTCCCCATGCAGAAGTACTACACTTGGTGTCTTCTTTTATACTCCACCAGACAAGCAGCTACAGCTATGGATCATGGGCAGACCAGGCACTTGGTGTACGGAGAGGGAGGCGACAACCCAGGCAGACCCTGGTCAAAATAAACACTACCAGGGGCTGCTTTTTGCATGAAAAACTTCTAGGCAGAACTGTGCCATGAGCAAGTGAGAGGAACAAAACCCTGCTCTCAAGGGTTTTGAAGTACAGAGGGTTTTTCCACCATCAAATTTAGTATTTTCTTCTCCATCTAAACTTTCCCTCCTCCTCTGGTGAAGCTGCACCTTGAACCCCGTGTTCAGTTTTGGGCCCCTCAGAACAAGAAGGACATCGAGGTGCTGGAGTGTGTCCAGAGAAGGGCAACAAAGCTGGTGAAGGGTCTGGAAAGCAGGTCTTATGAGGAGAGGTTGAGGGAACTGGGGTTGTTTAGTCTGGAGAAGAGGAGGCTGAGGGGAGACCTTATCGCTCTCTACAACTACCTGAAAGGAGGTTGTAGTGAGGTGGGGGTTGGTCTCTTCTCCCAGGTCACTAGCAATAGAACAAGAGGAAACAGCTTCAAGCTGCATCAGGAGAGGTTTAGATTGGATATTAGGAAAAATTTCTTTACTGAAAGAGTGGTCAGGCATTCGAACAGACTGCCCAGAGGGATGGTGGAGTCACCATCCCTGGAGGTGTTCAAAAAAATGCGTATACATGGCTCTTCAGGCCATGGTTCAGGAGGCATCATGGTGTTGGGTTGATGGTTGGACTTGACGATCCTAGAGGTCTTTTCCAACCTTAATAATTCTATGACTCTAAATCACAGTAACTTTATGCCTCCTCCTCATCTACAAGGAACAGGATAAGCCTTCACAGATTCTGACTGTGTCACCAACACCTGCGGTGTTTTGCTCCAGGTCAACTCAAAGACTTACTAGTTTGCCCTCCCTACTAGCAGTGATGGTGTGACACTGCTCAGAAACATTCTACACCATCATTGCTTGTAGGGAGAGCATTCTAGGAGAAACAATTTTAATGACTTCTTGATCCACACCAGTTGGCTTGGAGTAATAATAGTGCCCTATTCCCTCTGCATTGTAATAACAGGGCATGCCAAAGGACATTCAGAAGCTACAAAAAGCTCCAGGAGGTTTTGATTCCACCTATTGTTTTGGGATAGATTTACATTTCAAACAAATCAGTATTTTTGAATCTCTCATAGCAAACACATCATATTGCTTGAAGTGGAAGCTTCTGTTTCACTAATAAATATGACAGCTTCCAGAGGCAGGTGGGAGAACTGATAGCATGCAAATCCCAGTATTTCACTATAAGAGAATATCTAACACTTTAAGTTAAGCTACTTCATTCTGGTCTTAGCATGACCTAACTTCTCCAGGTATTTCTAGTTACAATTTCTGTCTAGAAGCAAATAGATCAGGCTACACCATTTTCCACAAATAGCCTGAAAGTAGCTTGTCTAACGCTGGACTCAAGACCCATGACAGGTTTTACTCTCATAAGGAAAAGACAACTGGCGGTCTTTTCCTCTTCCCAACACAGTCCCTAAGCTCAGAGCAGAGCTATTTTCTTCCACCCCCTTACAACACAAAATTTAGTCCTCCCCTTGCCTCCACTGGATCTTTCACACCTGACATAACTCCCCGCTTCATGCATTTTTAAAAGATGCAGCTTTTCTAACATAGCCAGTATGTCTGCAAACATAGTACAAATCAGATATGATCAGGCATTTGTACTATTAGACCGAAATCTACTACGTTGACTATTACTATTGTCAAAAAGAAGAAACATGACACTGGGAGAGTTCCTAAAGAGTAACTTGCAAAACTTTTATATGCAATCTTGTAGGTGCTTTTTTCTAACTGTCCTCAAATAAGCTTATTTTTTATGTTAGGCTGATCATTGGGGCTGTAACTAGAGTTGTTAGGCAGCTGGGGTCAAGAAGCCAAGCACCCTTTGCCATTCAAAGCCTGCAGCACCCTACAAATGCTAGGCTGAATTCAAGCTATGTCTGTTGTGAACAGCAGAGAAGCAGATCACCACTTTAATTTCATCATCATCCTCTCAAACTGAAAACATTCCTGTTATTTGGATTTCCAAAAACCTTGGGGGTGGGAGGAGCCCCTCCGTATGGGGTCAAAAATAATCTGTTCATACACAAAACTTGTGGTTGCATCTGAGAAACATATAACTCAACAGAGATAGAAAATGACATTTTACAGAGCTCATAAAAAGTTTATTTTCTTTAAACAGTTAAGAGCTACCCAGTATTTTATTATATCATCTTTTCCTATGCTATCTTTCTCCTTCCTAACCACGTTTCCAGGGTCACCTCCAGAGCTCAGTTTACATGTGATCCTACAAAACCAGCTATCTGCACACTGCCTTGGAAACTAGAATACGCCATCTACTGGTAGCTAAATAAATTTTAAGTCAATCTCTTACTACTTCAAACATGTTAAATTCCCCTGTATTCAATTTAAACGCAAAACTATAGAGACAAACTCAAGCTAAGTCCTTCAGATTGCATTCTAGCATATTCACAATATATGTGTACATATATATACACGTTATGTATGTACACATAACATATATTCTAGTATATACACTATTTACAGATCATAATATACCTAACAACGAATCAGAAAGCTGCAACTAGTGCTGCACTGGAAATTCTGTTCAGGACAACCTTCTGAACCTTAGTCCAACTGCTTTTCTTTCTCTTTTTCTGCTGCTATTATTTTATTTTATGAGAGGGAATAAACAATCCCCTGTGCCCTATTCAGTCTGAGGTTTCTAGTACAACGAACAGCTGTGTGGTACCTTCCTAGCAATGTGGAGTAACTGCAGCTACCCAATTGAACCTAAAGAGTTGTTTGAAAGATTTTGTATAGCAGAAGAGTTGAAATGTAGTTAACTCACGTGTTTATGTCTCATCCATGTTTTAGCAACCATGCTGTTAGTGATTCACCTTAACATATATGCGTCGCTTAACACTGGAGCAGCCCAGCTCTGCTTCACGGCACTGTTCGAGGTAAGCTTCTAAATCTGTATGTTTAGGGTCTGGCTAGCATGAGGATGGCTCCCACCTCTATAAGGTGTTAACACCGACTTCCGAGGAAGCCGTGAGATCCAGAGAGCTGGGGCTCCACATATCCGAACGTGGGGTGCCCGACGCCGGCGGCGGGGCGTGCAAGGAGGGCCCACCCTGGGCGGCGGAGGCCGGACGGGCCCGCCCCCGCAGGGGAGGCCGCCAGGCCAGCGCTGCGCGGCGGCCGGGCCGCGGGTGACCTTCCTCCGCGCCGCCGCCGGCGGCCCACGCGTTACCTGCAGCCGCGAGTTCATGAGCATAAACTCCTGCTGAGCTTTCAGGCTGTCGTTCATGGACTTGGAGAAGACGAACCCCATCGTGCCCCGGAGCGCAGAGGGCGGCAGGCGGGTCAGGACGGCGCGGCGGGAAACGCGGGTGTACCGCGGCCGGGCAGACGGCCCGCCCCTCTGGGCCTCGGGATCGGCCTCGCCCGCCCCCGGGAGGAGCCCACCCCGGGGTGGGGGCAGTGGCGGCGGGCTGCCAGGGCAGCCCGCTGGCAGGCCACCGGCCGGCTCGGCTCGGCCCTGCCTCCCCTCGCAGGAAGACGCCGATCGGCCTCAGGCGAAGGGCAGAGCCACTCCACCACCGGCCGCGCCGCGCCCGTGCTGCCTGTGGGCAGCGATTGGACGGCCTTAAAGGGCGGGAGCGGGGCGGGCGGGCGCTGCCTGAGGAGGGTCCTCGCCTCCCGCGCTTTGAAAGGCGCCGGGGGGGGGGACGGCGACGGCTCGGGCCCCGGCGCCCCTGGCCCCTGTGCCCACCGGCTTCGGTCCCAACTAACAACACGGCGCCGTTTTTTGGTTTGGTTTTTTTTTGGTTGGTTGGTTTGTTTTGGTTTTGTTTGGTTTTTTTTTTTTTTACTTTATTTTTGAGCTAGTTTCTAGTAAGCACCCGAAATCCTCCAGCAGCCTGGAAAAACACGGCTCCATTCGCGTGGGACGGGTGCCATGAGGAGCGTCATGGCTTTGAAACGGCATTACCTCAGGCAGCTCCAGAGCTAAAGTGTGTGGAGAAGTGAGGGGTTTCATGCTGGTTCTTGCGCTGGGGTGGGACACGCCACTCCCGCAGAGGGCTGCCTCTCATTTTCCTCTTTTTTTTTTTGTGTCTGGTTTTGTGTTTGTTTTGGTTTGTTGTTTTTTTTTCCCAATAGAAACTGTCCCAAGAAACTTCCAGGAACTCTTCCCCACGCTAAATCCGTATACAGGCGTGGGCAGGTTCAGAGCTCGGGCATGATGCAACCAGGTATCAGCAAATCAGCAAAGAAATGAATTAAATGCCTTTGACACTTAGGCTTCACGTCTTATCCTGCCTTTCATCGCGTGTCAGAATGTTTTCATGGCAGCATCATCATCATCCATAACTAAACGCTGACTTTGAAATCCAAAGAAATTAAATTTTCATAATCAAAAAAGCGTTGAGATAACTATTATACTCTCAGCTGGCTTTTTAAACACTGATACAAATATTGGGTAGGATTCCTGTGATTCTTTTGGCACTGAAGAGTATCTCATTAAAGTTTCCAACACCAGCCCATGAGAATACACAGCACCTCAAACACCACCTCATAGTAGAACTTGACATCTCATCTCACAACAAGAATTAGTCACCTTTTTCCAGAAAGAGTCTTCTAGTTCGAGATTCAGATGTAGAGAGTGTCACTTTCGAATATGCGCATTTGCTAATGTCTTGACCTGCAAGTGATTCTTGTGATTGTGCGTATTAATTTTCTAAATGCGTATGTTTTTGCAAAGGCTTTTTTTTAAAGACAGCTATCTTCCCTTTTTTCATCCTTCCTCTTTTTTTAACAGCACAGCAAAAATAGGAGAAAACTGTTGTGGAAAATGGCTTGTCATTTTTACTGCAAGCCTTTCAAAGAACTTGATTTTGGTTTTTTTTGTGATATTTTGAAAATGCCTGTGACTTTTAAAAGTACTTAATCTCTTGACCACACATAGTTTAGTTTGTAAGGAGACAAAAACTTTAAAAACATGATGGTAGGTTGTAAGTTCAGCTCCAGAGGTTTGACAGACTAGTCCATGTCAAACATTCACTGTCAATTTACAGTAAAGAGTAAGTGTTGATTTAACTGCTTACAGATGTAAGCACTTGCAATGATGAAGGCATCTGGCCTGGATTCTGCATACACCTTTGAAAGTGAGGGGTTTGCCCTCAGTTAATAGTTTTACTAAAGGTATTATATTGCTCACTTGAGTAAAAACCCTTGTGTAAGTCTTGGCTTGTCTAAAATAACTAGCAAAATGCCAGTCCTGTGTGGAGAACTGGAGGATGCATTGGACTACATGTAGCTAGTTCTAACTGCCTGCAATCCAAGAAGGATTTGTGGAAGGATACACGGAAGTCTGTTAGACACATGAGTGCTGGGTGGTTGTGTAAAATGTTATGAAAAATGGACATTAGCATAGTTATGGGAAGGAACTCAAAAAAGAAATAAATGATGGTGTACTGAGAAGGAGGGAAAGACAAATGCTGTAAGAAAGGATCAGAGAGTGAGAAGGCAGAGGGCAGAAAAAATTGTAGCTAACCAGTGAAATTCCACACCGCTGATAACCGACCTGTCCACCCATCAGTAGAAGAATCCATCGTCCAAGTGCGTTGGGGTGGCGGCTGGTGTGAGGAACAGGAAGGTGGCATGCAGCTCCCTGAGGTCTTGCCTGCCACTGGTGCAGCGGAGACCCACGGGAGAGGATGCCTGCTATACGCCAGCACCGCACAAGATGGCAGTCCTGTACTGGCAGCCTCTGACAGCTATTTCGTTAGGCTCCATCGGAGAAGTTTGTGCTTGATGTGTCTCTCACTGGTAAATTTCAGAGAATGTCATCTTCCGTTCAAAGCAGGTTTCCAAAGCTATCATGCAGCCCCACCCACCGAGCCCCTCGCAGCCAAGCTAACCATTTTGGTCTGTCCAAATTTCTTTTCTTGAGCAGAAAGGTATCTCGGAGTGCAGTAGGCCTCTGTATTGCAGAGGTCTGGTTTCTGTGGAGGGGTTAACGTGATGGGGCAGCAGGTTTCAATAACATAAAAATAGAGAATGGGGTGGGGGGAACTGGCTGATTGCTAGGGGCAGGGGGCTAGTTTCTGAAGAAGTAGCAGAGAACGGAGGCTAGTTTTGCATAGGGCATAAAAAGCCAGTGTGGGTTGTGCATGTGGAGGGGAGGCAGGTTTGAGCTACACCAGACTGCAGACACTGAGGAGAGCCTGCCTGCAGCAGGAGCTGCAGCTCTTGCCTCTCGTTGCCGACACCTGCTTGCTGCGCCAGGCATGAGCTGAGCAGTATGAATTCACCGATACTGTGAATATTCATGGCACCACACTGGGGGTCGTTGCCTGTCCTGTTCCAGTTCCCATGCCCCCAGCCACGTTGCTGCTCTTCATATGAGTGACTGCCACCAGAAATCAGAAACACTTCTGAAGAACCACAATGAAATCCAGAATCTCTGTGCTGCTTGGCTGATTGATACCTGTCTTATACTTCCGTCACTGTTTGCTACCACTGTGTGTCAAATGCATAATGAAGAACAAGAGCTGGGTTAAGTGGTGCTGCCAAGTCTACTTCAGTACAGTGCCTTATTCATGATGCGCTGGCCCGTCATCGGTTGGGAACCATTGTCTGGTGGAGTACAGCAGTATAAAACCTTGGCTTAGGCACAGGCTCTTGTTCCAGTACTCCAGGCTATGGCCTGTTGACGACCAATCTGTCAGGTCATGATATGGAGTCCACAGAACAAAATCAGATGACACCCCGTATTGCATGGTGCTGTTGAATTGTTGGCATTCCTGAAGGCAGGCACTGCTCTGTTAGCCCAGACAGCTGTAGGGATTGCTGCCACTGCACAAGACCCATGCACAGTCATGAAGACATTTTGCAGCAATGCAAAACTGGCAGCCATTAGCCAGGCAACCATGTCTGCTTCGTTCTTGTAATCTTTTTTAAAAGATTTAAATGATAAGATGTATCTTCTCATCTTCTCCACAAATATTTTGTCCAAAAATAATTAAATCTTAGAAATTTCCGTTGTGGTACTTAACCGAAAAAATTAAGTAACATAAAAATGGAAACAACTATAACTTGTGCCAATGCAGATGTTTATTGGATGAGTTAAATGCAATTTTTACATGACAGGAAAGAAAAAGGAACATAAAAGAACAACCAAAAGAAATGTTTGAAAAAAAGCAAGGGTTCTTTCTCTTATCTTTATATGTAGTGTACTTGCGTGAATCAGTTTGAATTTTACCATAGTGATTTGGGTGTAAAACAATTCATTATTCATTTCAGTTTCATAATCCAGATTAAGAAGGAAGCAAATCATGCTAGAGATAGCCTGTAGAATTAATATTTGGAAAGAAGGCTACATCTGTATGAGTCTGCCTGATTGATTCCATTGAACTGGAGAGACTATCTATAAAATTAAATTCCAAAGTCTATCAACATTTTCCATTAAGGAACAGCAAATGCTTATTTAATACCTTGTAACTTTAAAGCTGCTGGATCAAAATAGTTACCCAGTTTGTAAGGGATAAAAATCAATGCCCTAAATTCATAGTGTTTAGCAAACCGTCTCCTCTGTTTTACCATAGCGTTTTTATCTGAGCACACTAGAAGCATACTGACTCTAAATATGAATGACTGTCAGACTTTTTAACCCCAGGATAATTATTTCTTTAACTTGTGACAACTGCTGATTTTTATTTTGGGAACAAGTGTTCAGCAAAACCCACAGATTTCTACTACCTCATGTTGATGACAAAAAATTATTAAATCCTTGCAGTTTTTTTGTTGTTTGTTTTCCTCTTACTATTTGACTTCGAAAAAAGGAGGTGACTCAGTATGTACGTATATGTGGACTTTGAAAATCCAAGCACGTACACAGAGCAAATGTAAACCTTTAGCTTTGACACAGCATTTTTTGTTTGCAGTAAGGGAAGTCCCAATGCTACCTAATCCTCTTAGTTAATTAAAACACTTATCAGCTTAGTAAAGCTGCTCTTAAACTAGAAATTTCCTGTTCATTCTGGGAATGTTTTTGTAGTCATTTGTTGTTCTTACTGGAAAGAGATGTCTCAGTCTGGTTTGTGACTTTTGTCTGGTTTGTGACAGTTCTGTAACTTTATTTTTATGTACACTACCTAGCTGTATAAGTAAATTTGCCATTTACAAATGCCATATTTATTACTAAACAATTTAAAACTTACCAAAATATTAGCTGAATGAATTGTACTGGTTACCTTCATGGCTGGCACGAGTTGCCATGACCGGTGTGCCTCTTTTCTGAACTGCATGGACAAAACTGGATGGGTAATTTTCATTTCTACTCATCAGAATCCTGATTTTTTAAAATCAAAATCCAAATTCCATTGTTAATTTAGGTGGTGAAATCTGCAGCTGGAGAGGTACCCACTGGATAACGTGTGGAGGAGATTTAGTTTACCCTGTGACTTCAAAGTGAAGAAGTTACTGAAGAGATATGCTGCTGCTTAATAATTCCCAGGGATAATGATTGCTCAGCTCATATCTGCTCATTTTGGTTTTCCATTTGGAAAAGGATTCTTGGATCACAAGTGCTGTAAATTATACCCACTCCCGTGAGTGGATTCTTTCCTTCCTTTCTAGTGGGATTTGATTCAGTGTTTACTAGAAAGCATTTTCTTCACTGTAAGAAACTGAAGAACAGAGAAGTGTTTAACATTTCAATTTTTGTTAGTACTGTCCTTCTCATGTTGTCATATTTTATTAGTCTAACAGAGCCCTCAGTGTCTGATCGTGCTTGATGCTGTTAGAGAGGTTCTCTAACACTTCTGGATTATTGTTATGGAGTTTGCAGAGGTTGCTGTCCTCTCCTCTACAGCATACGCACAGGTCACAGGGGCTGTTGCTGGTATGACAGCGTGCTCTGGTTACCTTCTGCAGCAGCCCCTGTGGATGTTAGAAGGATTTCCAGAGAGAGAACCAAATGTGCTCTGAGCCATGGTCCAGTAGATATCATTTGGCTACACCTTTTATTGCTTCTGGTGATGAAGGCAGCTTCGTAAAGCCAGGTGTTGACTTGAGCTACGAATCTTCTGTTTGACCTGCAGCATTTAGATCCACAAAAAGCTTTTACACCTGCAACGCTGCGTAGTAAATACCAAACATGACAGATGCACAAAAGACATATGCTAGGTATGCTGCAACACACTGTAACCACTACAACTAATCCCTGTGATAGTGTGTTGCCAGTCCTAGTAGCAGGCCATAAGCTCTGTACTGAGTTTGCAAGGCCTCAGGGCTGAGGTTTTACAGGCCTGCCCTTTCTAAACTTTTTCTCAACCTGCCTGCAGGTTTGTGTTATTTGGCTTGTCTCTGGCAGCAGTTTTGCTAAGTGATCAGTTTTCTGTGGCTAATATGTTTAATTTTTGTTACCACCATGGTTTTATGATTAAGGTAATTACGTAGACAACTGCAGGCTTGGTATGATAGCTCTGCTTCCCCTTTGGCCATAAACAACTGTAAGTGTACCTGTCTCTAAGATTAGTCTAATCTGTGTTTTTCCTTTAGCATACTGAGGATAAATGCACCTTTTATACAGTTCCATTGAGGTACTTGTTTGAAAGTGGGGGAGATGTGCAGCAGAACGAAAGGCGGCTATCCAAAACTGCTTTCCTGTGCTCCAGGAGCCTCAGGAAGGATGCAGTTGAGCTGCGCATAAGCTGCTTTTAGTTCCCAGTGTGCAAAGATGCTTCCATATTCCATTTCCATACAGAAAATGGAATTAGTTTCACTAATTCAGGCATTATAGAAACTCAGACTTGTCCCTAATGTCAGATTCAGCAATAAAGTGCAGCTAATACTATACACCAATAACAGAAGAGGACGTGTGTTAAGGCTGAGGTAGACATCAATCATTAAGTCTGTAGGCCAACAAGAGAAACAAAGGTGGAAAGAGGAACTTCCGTCCAGAAAATGTCATTTTCAACTACAACTAGTAGTTTTGTGGGTATAAATTCAGCAGTACATCTGCAGGTAAGTGCATAGATGATGTTCAGAGTATACAGCAGAACACAGTAAACACAGTAAAGCATTCCAGCTATTGCATACCAAATGTAGTGCTGCATCATTTTGTTTTGAAAGGTATCTGGCACACAGAGCATGGGAACAACAGTTGTTGGCACTGTGATTCTGTCTGAAAGGAACAGTTCTGCATGTCGGGGGAATCAGGCAGATCTGACAGCCCAGAAGAGATGAGGCTGCCGCACCCCTGTGCCCAAAGGTCCAACCAGTGTGGGCTGAGCACATGCTCCCAGCAGGCACAAGCATACCGAATTAATGTATGCACCACATTATGTACATACATACACACACAGCCAGCCACGCAGATGACACAGAGAGACACATGGAGCACTCGCACAAACATCATCAACAGCTTCATCCCGTTCCTCTCTCTGGCTGAGCAGGACAGAGGTCCGCTGGTGGGAATATACATACATCGATACAAGGTGAATTCCACCGGCAGCTGTGCTCATTCAGTCTGCCCACTAGCTGCCCCTGGACCCCAGTCTCCTAGTCTAGCATCTGGACACATGAGCCCATGAGGTCTGCAGCTCCTCTCCGGGTGCTGGTACTGACACCTCCCTTGCATGCATAAACCCCACTCCCCTCGCCCACACACACACCCCTCCACCTAGAGCTGGCCAGAACTCCCATGCTCCCCCAGTACCAACATCCCACTGCCTCTTCCTTGAAGACACACCCACACCCCCAGTGGCCTCTCCCCTAGAGACTCCCCAGGCCCCACAGCCTCTCCAGCAGCTCTCTGGGACTCCCTTGGTCCCTCTGATAGGGTCCCAGCTCCTCTGGTGATCCTGCCTTCAGAGACCCCACCCCCTGTCTCCCAGGCCACCACACCTACTCGCTGGCTCATCTGGCTGGATCTTTGTTCGCACTCACACACTCAAACACTGTCTTTCTCTGGATGTTGCACCCAGGGAATGTGGGCCTTTGGTCCCCTGTCCCATCCCTGGGGGCCGGCACTTGGTGTCACTCAGGTGTCCCCAGCTGCCAGCACCCAGACACAGGGGTCCCCTGGCCCATGGTCCCAGCCCAGCTGCTGCCACCACAGACACAGGGGCCCCTGAGGCCAAGGTCTCTGGTACTCAAGTTCACTCACTCCACTCATGGCACCATGGACACAAGGGTCCTCTGACCCATGGTGTGACTCCAGGTGCTGGTGCTCAGACCCCCATACAAAAAACACACACCCCCACGCACACCCTGATTAAAGAGTCCTTCACCCATGAAAAGAGTCGGAAAGCAGTTTAATGAGAAGATAGGACAGACTGCACTAGCTGCGTGCAAGGCATGGCCAGAGAAGTGCAATGACTGGCAATTATTTATATGCAACCGGTCATTTTTATCGACTTATCCCCCTCTTGTCTCACACTTGTTCCTCCCAAAATCACCTGGTTATATACTTTTTCCCACCTTTGGTTCCTCCCAGGAGTATCTCATAATACGTCCTGCACAATGGCAAAACGCTCTTCCCCTGCAACCCATAATGTGTCCCACAGCTTACCACCAGGCAGCAGTTCCCTCAGTCTGAAAGGTGCTGTGGTTTTGGCTCATCCTGGTAGACTTCAGACCTGGGTCTGGGAGAGCCTTGGGCAGGACCCAGGCAGGATGTCCCTTCCTCTGAGTCTTTTACTTGGCTTCCCACCTGCCTTGGGGCCTCTGTGCTTGTGGAGATGGGCTGACTTCTGCTGTGATGGGCCTGGGAGCAGCAGGGACAGGGTGTTACTGGGACTCCCCCACCTGCCATTGCCTCTCTGTGGGCATGCAGAGGAGCTTTTATCACATAACCTGACATTCCACATCCTCCTTTCTGAGGGGCTTATATTGTATGATTTCAGAAGATTTGGACCCAAGCCAGTGAATGAAACCGATCTCTCTCAAGCATCTCCGCAGCAATGTGGTGTATCAGCAGAAAACCCAATGGCTGCCAGGTATGGGTGCTTGGTGGCCACAACCTGCTGGCTTATGGCCCATAAAATCCTTAACTCTGTGTTGCAGATGGGAGTACCTGATACTTATGGCATAGAGAGTTTAGGGTCACAGGTTTGCATTTGCTTTATATTTCACCCTGTAAAGGTACTCACTAGTAAACTGTTCTCACAACGGCTCCTTGGTTCTTTGGTAGGTTAATGTCCTGAGTAATATTCTTATTTTGGGATTGCTTTCTTTCAGGAAAGTTATGGCAGAGATCTTGCTGGGGTTATGTTTCGTAACATCAGAAACATCACACTATATTGGTGGTATACACTACTACATACCACGCTATATTATCAGATTGTGTTATCAGGCTGTGGAATTGGAGTTTGATCCCTCAGCAGGATCTTTAAGTGACCAGGAACAGAGCTATTTACATAAAGTTGGGTTGCTGCTTTGTCCCTGGAGAAGCCGCACATAGCTCTGTGACTTGAGGGCCATCCCGGATGCTGTGTCACTAGCACATTAGCCGTCCTTGGACGGCAGCCTTCCTCCACCTCAGCACAAGTCATCCGTTTGGGAAGCGAAGGATATGATTTCACCATGAAACAATGTCTCCTGTTAAAACAGAAAGAAAGAAAAGGGGAAAGCAAGCTTCCGCGCTGCCCGGGCGACCTGCCCTGCCCCTGCCGCCGGCTGGACGGGGCGCCCGCCGGCACGGAACGCAGCGCGGGGCGGCGGCGGTGCCCGCTTTCGGTTTTGCTTCCTGCGGGCGCCGCGGTTTTCGGGAATGAAAAGCCTCCCGGGAGGGTTCCCGGGCTGGGGAACGCGGGGCTGGCGGCCCGGCGCCGGGGCTTTTCGGGCCGGCTTTCCGCGGGGGGCGGCACCCGGCTGGATTTCCCGGGGTGGCCTCCGCCGGCGAACCGGCGGCGGGGAAGGCCGGGGCCGGGGTCCGGGGCGGCGGGCGGCGGGCACCGGGCGGGGCGGGGCGGGGCGGGGCGGGGCGGGGCGGAGCGGGGCGGGGCCGGGCCGGGCCGGGCCGGGCGGGCCGGCCGGCCGAGACCCGCAGAGCCCCCGCGGCCGCCGCCGGGAGCAGCTGTCGGGGTAGGGGGCGGCCCGCAGCGCCCCGAGGGCCCGCCAGGTAGGCCTGGGGGTCGGCCGGGAGGGAGGGTCGCTGTCCCACCGCCCCCTGGGGCCGGTCGGGGCGGGGGCGGGGGCCGGGGCCGGGACGCGGGCGGGCGTTTCTCCGCCCCCCGGGGGTGGGGAAGGCAGGGGCGACCTGAGCTCGTCCCGGCGCGGGGCGGGGGGATGCCGGCTGCAGGTGCCCCGGTCCGGCTCCCCACGGACCTCATCCTCCTCCTGCCGCCGCCCCACCACGCACAGGCAGCCGCCGCAGTCCTGCGGGCTGCCGCCCCCCGAAAGGCTACTCCGGTGCCAGGCTTTGCCTAGCGGCACGGGGCGACGGGGGTGTCGCTCTGGGAAATCGCTTGCAGAGCAGAGGTAAAACAAACATACAAACAGCAAACCCCCAACCGCAGTATGTAACTATGCTGTAAAACTTGTGTCTATGTATATAGACGTGTGTGTGTATAAAAACAAACAAACCCCCAAAACAACTAAAAAACCCCACCCTGTCCTGGTCTTTTATTTGCTGCTAAATACTTACATGGAAAAAGCAACCCTGTGACCTCAAGGCAAACAATGAAAAAGAGGAAGCTAAATTCATGACATTGAAAGCTAGCTACATCAATGGCTTCTGTGGTCTCCCAGGCAGTATTTTACAAATTTGTTTCAGTTTCTGTTTCTAGCACTTCTTTTCTGAGAAAATGTCATTAAACCTGTTTTTAAACACAGAACAAATCAGTGGAAATTAACCTTCATCAGTCTCACCTATAGCGGAAATACACCCCCTCATTCTCCTAAGGTAGTTTCAGGTTGTCAGAACCTAAATGTTACATTCAGCTATTTCATATACCACTGTTTCCATACCCCTCCCACATGTCAAGTAAAAAGGTTAATTCTTACCAGCTTAGTGAATTTTGTGTTTTTGCTTCCATGACAGATACCGTGAGTGGGCTGTCAAGTGGAAAGAAGAAAATATTTCCTGACAGCTTTTAAGTGGTCGTTTCACAGCATTTTAACTCTTCTGCAAATCTCAACCCTTTTTTGAGATATGCAAAGACAACATAAGTGGGGGAACTTACACTGAAACATACGTTTAAAGTTGTATTTCATGCTGTTGGCACACAACGGTCGGCAAGTTAATGTGAGTATAACCTTTTTCTGTATTCTCGAATGACTTGTAAAATCAAGAAAAAGCCAGTGGTCTCTATTTTTTGCTAAGCTAATGCATAGGCTTAACAAACTCTTCTTGCGCTACACAGTAGCAAGGCAAAGAGCCTTCATTGTGCTCAAATCTTGGGGAGAGACTCTCTGTTCTTACCAGTGGTGGGTAGGCAATGCTTTTCCCATTGTTTCTACTTATGACCTTTCCAGGCATGTGTAAGTTGTGTAGAAATTTCCAGTCATTGTTAGCAGCCTGACATTGGAACTGCTCCAGGTGAATACTGTAGGGACACTGAGTTTGTGTAGACGGATGACTTTTTGCTACTAGTGTTCTGAGCATTGTTGCTCACAAACAGCTTTGATCAGATGACATGTTTCTTAAAATGCCTGTGGCATTTTCCCAACATTTTTTCTCTGGTTACAGTCAACCACTGTCAGCAATAGAGAATTTTCCCTCTTGGGGAATTTTCCAATAATGGGGAAGTTTCCTAAAAAAGTATTTCACATCTCAGTTGTGTCACAAGAAACCTTGGGGCAGACAGTTCTGGTTTTCCTGTATTATTCATTTGTTTGTGAGACACACAGTAGCAATACTGAAGAGCATTTTGCACAGTGAATATCCTATTGGTTTTATAAAACTGAGTTTGCCATAGATGTCAGAAGCCAGCAGGAGAAGAGAAGGGGTATTGTGGTAGGTTCTGTAAGAAAAATTGTGAGAAGACTGCAGCTTTGGCAAAGATTTTTGATAGGCATCTAAGTCTCAAGCTGCTTCAACCGATCCAGTCAGGGGATCCTTCTGCTTAGGGTGAAACAGGAGAAGGGTCTGTCATGGTTATTGCAGCAGTTTTTTTCATGTGCATCTGGATTTGACCTGGGCCTACTTTTTTTTTCTCTCTGAAAGTGAAAAATTGATTACAGCAGCAGACTTTCTGCGTCTTCAGGAATTTTGTAAGTAATAGTCATACTTCTCTCGTGTGCAGTAAGGCTTGTTTTCCTCTACGGTGGGAGAAAGCATGCAAACTAAAGTTCAGCAATTGCAAGACACAAGCATGGGTCTTAGAACCGTAACAGATTGCTTGTTGTCATCTGTCTTCCAGGAGTTAATCAGAACACCTCTCCTGGAGTTCATACCGACATTCAGATTTCCTGACAGAAAAGCAGGGATGGGTTGCATGCATGGGTATGGGTATCTTTCCATGACTGTAGTGCACATGCTATTTGTTCTGAGCAGTCTCTCAGCTACAGCCTCTACTTTAAAAAAATGAGAAAGTATTTTGGGGCTGAGTGTGCTTCAACTGCGGTCATTCTAGCATGGGGAGCACAGAGGCACACACCTATACCCATTGGTCTCCATGGCTTACTCTTCTTCTGCATTCTTCCCTCTAGAGTAAGTGTGATGAGAACACACTTGTGAGATTGTTATGCCTCTATCTTGTTTGAGAAGCTTTACTCTGGAGCTTAGTTTGTGCTCCAGACTGCTTGTTACTTGGGCAGCAGCACCATGGTGGAGGCACTCTCATGTGTGCACACCACCTGAAACACGTAGGTACCCAGAAGTTTTAGGCAGCAATTTGCTAGTGCTTTTAAGAACATTGCTTGTGGCTAAGGAATTAATTGTGTACGTAACCACATTTAGAAGCCTGGGATTTATTTATCAATGAAGCAGATCTTTCACCCTGAAGATCTTATTGGTATTTTCCTGTCTCTGTTAGCCGAACGTCTTTTTGTAATTGCTCATGCCTGCCTAACAATATGGTAGACTGACTCCCTTTCTCAGCTCCATCTATGTTGTCTTCTGCAAGCCCACTATTGGGCAGCAGCAGCAATCTGAGGGAAAAAGCATCTTGAATCAAATTCTTAGGAGGAGTTTAATTCCCTTAGGCCACAACGCTGTAAAGGCACATGTCTTATGATTCAGGACAATATTGTTACTGTATTATTATCTTAAGGTTGACAACCATAGAAAGAAAGACAAAACATCTTACCAAAAATGGTAAGAGTTGCAGTACAGATAGCATTCCATCTGTTAGGAAGTGTGACGGATATTACAGTTGCCTAATTTCTTACGCAAATGCTGAAACTACCACTAGAAAACAGTTGAAGACAATCTTTCCTTATTTTTGTGGCTGTTTGGGTATCCAAAACGAGGAATTTATTTAGACAAAATACTACAGTTCTCTGTACTCTCAAAAGACTTCTGTTACAGTCTGTTTCAATTTTTCTTGAAGTGATTTGAAAAATTATGGCAGTACTAGTATTGCTCTGACTTAAAATACTCATTTAGCAAGTGCAGTGGGTGTGTGAAGGTAAGTGTATGAATTGACATTAATCAATGCTTTATAATGTTAAAGTGTTGTGTAGGAGTATAAAAGCTATGTCAATAAAGAGGGGAAAAACTTCTGACTGAAAATAAAAATAATCTACCTGTTCAGAGGTAAAGCAGTGGAAATTCAAGAAAATAGATTGTGTTTGTAGGCTGACTATTTTTGTCAGTCTTTTATAAAGGCACTATTGTATAAATACTCATTAAGTGATTAATTACCACATTAATTCTGTTCACAATATATGTAACTTCATGAGCCCTGTTGTAAGTACTGCAAGACCAGGTGCTATAAAGCAGGGTGCATTCACAGTATATTAAAGTAAGGGAAACAGGTGGGAAAGGACTAGGTTCTATTTATTCCACTGCATGTGTATAGAGAACTCCTCCATTCTCCTCCTAGCAGTAGCAATGCTCACTGCTACAGTTTAGGGGAACAGTTGGGTATTTGTGAGTATTTATTTACTAATTGACAGTAATTAAACATACATTTTGCCATAATCAAGGACAAATATTTGAAGCAAATAAAATTGGATGTTCTTCCTGGGTCCATGCAGGAAGCTTTCTCCCTGACTATCTACTGTTGTCAAATGTGCAATTTTGCCATGTTTTCGGCTAGAGTGGAATTCAGTGCCTTCTGTCCCGTTCTTTCTATGGAGTGACTACAAAGTGTATTTCACAATGTAAGTTAGAAAATGAGCAGATATTTATCTTTGGCTATTATTTTATCATTTTAGGTTCTACCTACATCATGGAAAATCCCTTGCTTTTGTATATATTTTTATTCCACTGGCATTTCCTAAATGGTAAGAAGCTGAGTCATAAGAAGCAGTAGAACTGTTTAAGTATGTTTCCTTTCCACATATAAGCCAGAAATGTTAATTCCTCAGGTTTCCTTCAGGTGCTAGTGTTTGGGATTTTTCCTTAATATTTTAAATAAAAAGGTCTTAGCATGCTTTTCCATTAAACTAGATATGTGTTCTTAATACGTGTGCCTTGATATGGGGCCAGCTTGAAATCCCTATTGGTGTTTCAGGATAGGCACTGTTTCAGACAAGGTATTGCTTGCATTAAACAAAAAGTTTTATCAGCACTGTCAAACCTGGGAATTGCCATGTATTCTTTAACATTGTGCAAAAAAAACAACTGACAACTATACAAACAGGACATTCCCATCTGAGGCACTAACAATTGCCTGTCACCCTCACAGCAATGGCTGAGAGTCTGTGTACACACATTCGCCTATTTTCAGTACAGCATCACACTCCGTGTGTGCACAAAGCAGCTGTTTGCAGGCAGAAACAGCCCAGTTTGTCCCAAATCTGGGCAAGTGCATGTGAAAATATTTAACTTTTCTGAACAGGTCAGATACTTAATATGTCCTATGTATATGGTAAGTCATAACTTTGAAGATTAGGCTTATAACTGGAAAATTAAGTTTTCTCTCTAATTTTGTTTTTCAGCTTTATTCACGGTTGAAGCTCCCCAGTCACTCTATGTGGTGGAACATGGGAACAATGTGACCATGGAATGCACATTTCCAGTGAATGGGAAGTTAAAGTTTAGAGATTTAAGTGTCAGCTGGGAAAAGAAAGATGAGTTAAAGAAGCAGGTTTATGTACTTCTCAAAGGAGAAGAAGATTTTCAAAGTCAGCACAGTGACTTTAGGGGAAGAATAAAATTGTTGAAAGAGCACCTGAACTTGGGACAGTCTCTCCTTCAGATCACCAATGTGAAGCTCAGAGATGCAGGGTTTTACCGCTGTCTTATTGGCTACGGGGGAGCCGACTACAAGACAATCAATCTGAAAGTTAAGGGTGAGAGTGCTACTGCAGGAGGTTCAGTGCTATCTGGTACTGTTGAAAGATTTCAGAAGAGTCCCTGAAGTAAAACACGTCTGGTTTAACATTTAAAGAAACCTCTCCAGAATCAGGAGCTGCCTCATGGCCCCTGTGCGGTTGTATAACTTCATGTTTCTGTCTAGGTTGAATCCATGTTCTGACCTTTATTTCACATAATGACATATGAAGAATGGTGTTGCAAAAACCATTTAGATGGGACAAAGACCAGAAAGCTGATGCAATTTTCTAAACAGCATCAAAATTGTAATAAATCCTGTATCTCCTGTTACTATGGAGAGAAGCAACAGTGATATTTACTTTTCCTGTCAAGAGTATTGCTAACAAAATCCAAGCTGACGTACAGAAACTTGGCCCAGGGGCTGGGGATAAAGAAAAGGTGTCTTGCTAATATAGGATTTTCTTCTAGCTTCCTAGTAGTAATTTTTTTCCATTTCTTTAGCTCCTTACAGAACTATAACCCAACTAGTGGTAAGCACAGGAGACAACATGTGGAAGCTGATGTGTCAGTCAGAAGGATACCCACAAGCTGCAGTGATATGGCAAAACAGAGCACACGAAGATTTGACTGATAAGGCAAACACAAGTTACGAAACTGGAAGTGACCAGCTGTATCGTGTGACAAGTACCCTTACAATCAAAAGTAGGATTGATGAGATTTTTTACTGTATATTCTGGAATAAAGAGCTGCGAGAAAATACATCTGCCATTTTGCACATAGCAGGTAACATTTCTTAATTTCATTTATGGTAATACACTTCAAAGTGCTATGTCATTTTGCCCCAGTTGAATCAGCCATGATTTGCTTCTCTCTCTATCTAATTTTAAAAAGGCTAAAAAGAAATACCTGTGTTGTTAAGTTTTCCTATTAGTGTACACTTCCACCATACTAACATGTTCATCATGCATGTGTGGATGGAATTAAAGGATAGGAATTTTGTATGACCTACAGTTATGTGAAAATTGAGTCTGAGTGTTAAAAGAAGTTCCATTACTTGAAAAGTATATAGCTTGGAGCCTAGAAATTAAACCCTCCCATATAAATTAAACCCACCTTCCAAGAATGTTCTGTTTTGTTGATGATAACTGTCAAAAAAATTTGAACAGTATGACCTTTTCCGGCCACTACAGCCTTTGCTTTGAGCATTCTTAAATTTAACAAATTGTTCACAAATGTTTTTTTCTCAAAAAGTCTGGATTGAAGCAAGATGCATGAATACCAATGACCAATACAATTTCCCATTAGACCTTTTAACTGGGCACCACCCCTACTTCTTTTGCTTTCTGTTTATTCTTTTAATTTCTGTATTGTACCCTGGTATGTTTGCATAAGCTTTCAGCCAGACTGGAGACCTGATCTAACTCAAAAATAATATTTCTGTTTAAGAGACCGTTACTCAGTCAGGTCACTTCTCTGGTCCTGTTCACCATGCACTTTTAAAAACACCTGTGCTGGCATATATTTTGAGACTGACAAGGGGTGGAAACAGGCAGCTGAGAGTGAGAAAGCCAAGTCATCCTTTCAATGAGTGGTGAATGGGCAAGTTTGGTTTTAACAAGAAATGCCTCTGGGATTCAGGGAGGCCAGTTATAAAGCATCCAGAGCTTTACCAGATAAAGGAACTCTCTGTTCTCTTTCTCAGTCAGCTTTTTCCTGTAGTCCTGATGGGGAAACTAAGCTATATGTAACACTTTGTACCTTGCTGCCAAGCAGGATTTGTGACGGGAATTAAAGGCACTATCACATGGAATGCAGGAAGCAAAGATAAACATGAATATGTTCCTTTTTTTTTTTTTCCCCCTTTATTGGGATAATGAGATGTGGTGAAGGGCACGATCAGCACCTGACCTTGGACAAAATTTAAAATGCTGTTATCATGTCTGAACAGCTCATAGCAAAAATAATATGGTGAAAATGAAAGGAAAGGGAGAAGCTTATAAAATTATGTAACATCTTTCCTCTACTTCTTTTTCTCAAAGATTCAGCTGATGTTGTTCTGTGGACTGAGAGCAGACGCTTTGTTGGAGCAGTTCTCATTGTGACTGCTTTCATTGGATCAGTACTTCTATCTATGCTCTGCATAAGAAAAGGTATTACAAATATTTATTTTAGTGTATCTCAGTTATTATTATTCTGTTCTGTTAATTCATCCTTGCAAAGGTGGAATGAGATAATAAAAGTCTGCCTTAAATCTTTCATCCTGAAACCACCAAAATTTTTGCCACATCTTTTCTTTCTTTTTCTTTATCTTAGTTAAATACTAGCAAGTTAGCAGGGTGGAACAGGTTGTCAGCCCCTCATAAACCATTTACCCATGCATCTCTATTAATTTTTCTTATAGGTAATGATGTAAAGCAGTAAGATTAGGGTCTAATCTATCCAAACATCAAAGCACAGCTTCTGCTTCTGCTGGAAATGGAAGTTTCCTGTTCTGTGTCCTCCCTTTTGATTGGGAAACAGAATGCTGGGAGCAGACAGTGGACTGGAAGTTTTTTAGGGTATTTTCCCTGCATTCTCTGAAAATTTTCACTGAACTGTAAGCACATATTTTTTTTAAGTGTTCTAATTGTTATGAGTTCTATATATATCTTTATTCTCATTAAAACACCATAAAAACAGTGGACTACAAATGAAATATGTTCAAGGTTTTGAGCCCAAAAGATTTTTTTTGCTGTTGTTGTTTCTGGTTTGTTTGGTGTTTTTTTTTTTTCTGCACAAGCAGGAATATTCCCAGTGTGGCTTCATACTACTTGATTCCTTGTTAAGTTTTGAGCTTTTTCATTTCACTTCACTGACTTGAATTGGACATTTTCAGCATCACAGTATACTGAAGAGCGAAAGCATAGGCAGTAATTTGTCTTCACTTGCTAGCTAACCAAAGAAATAACTTGAGGAAATAATTTTTAGGTCATCTGAGCATGAACAGAATACAGTTGGCCCCCAAATTAAAGAAAAAATGTTTGAAACATGTTGCTTTAACCTGAAATAAGTATTGTTACATTTTTTTCTTTGTTTGGTTCTTTGTATGTTTTTTTTTTTCCTTGAAGGGAAGGTAGGTGTGTTTGAGGACTTTATATTCAGGGGTATTTTTCACTGTTTGTTTTATCAGATACAATAAAGTCATGCAGATCTCAGAACATCCATAGGATTCATTTGAAAATGTCAAAAGGAAAGTGTTTTTGCTGAATGTTCTGGTTTTGGCCAGAACTCTTCCTCTGTGTAACAAATCTGTGGATTTTTTTTAGCTGATGTGTAGCTACTTCTTTTTTTCCAAATGACTTTTTGAATTTTTTTTTTTTTGGTCAAGTTGTCTGCAGAGGAAAAGTACAAGAGGCATGGAAGGTGATACAGTGCTCTTAGCATTGTAATATCATACGGGCATGACTTTGTAATTTATTACAAGCAATGCTCAAAAAACCTGAACAAGATAGTTGGCTAAATCCTCCTGTCAAAATCCTTTAATTTTATAGATGTAAATTTGTGTAGCTAGCATGAAACTCAGCTGGAACTAATGCAAAGGCTAGTTGTGCTGTCTTTCCAAGTGGAATCTCAAAACCTTCCACACTAAGAGAGCTGAACTTTCTGAGGCAGTATAGTAGAACTGTTGGTTTTCATGTCTGCCAGCTCTCTTTTCCAGAGTGAAAATCAGAAACAGCTCTAATTACTGCCTGGAAATTACACAAAACCATCTATAGGCAAACTCTACACTGAGCGTTCGTGTTGAAGTTCCATAAAACAAATACAAGATAGGACTAAAGGTGGTTGTTCAGTGTTTTGGTCACAAACTCATCTCCTGTGTTAGTGCTATGGTAAAATGTCCTGAAAGTAGTGCTCATAAGCTTAACAAGGCTTGCAGGTGATACTAATAGGCTGCAAAGGCCTGTAGATAATCCTGCATGTATAAGAATATGCTTGTCCTAAGAACATGATGGGAATAGGAGCAGAAAATGAAAGTAGAAGGGACAGCAAAATCCTTGACTTCTCAGAAGATTCCCGTCTGGGGATTTCATTGAAGGTCAGAAGTTTCCTAGGTTGCTTGAGTAGTGTTTTTTTTTGCGGGTATACATGACAGTATACATACATGTGATGATGTACATGATTATCCTGATTATGTTATTTATATATGTGTGTGTGTGTGTGTCATAAACTGCAAGTTGATTCAGAAGCTAAAGTAGTAGCAACAGGTTTTTCTTTTAAAACTCAAGCTGTCATAGATGACCAGTAGCGATACTTTCAGAATGGAACCTTCCTGGAATACGGTCTTTCTTTCCCCCTCAAAAAGCACTGAGAAGTTCTTGTTCCCTGTTGCCCAATATGTTCAAATTCTGGTGAAAATATACAACAGAAACCTATTTGAATAAGTGTTTTCCAGTGATATTAGCGTATAGTATCAATGGAATTCTGGCTTAGGAATGAGGAAAGGAAATTGGAAAGGAAACTGACAGACTGGGGACACTGAAGAATATATTTTCAAGTCTGAAGAAATGGAGTGTTCTGAGAACCATTGATTACATTATGCTAAGTATGCCCTTCCCACCAGTGTGCTTAAGCTCCCATTAGATCTAAAGTCAGTCTTTTGTTTTCTTTTTGATTTTTTTCTCTCTTATTTTCTTTCAGCTAGAGCAAATAAGGGCAACAGAACGCCTGTCACTATTTCATCAGTAACAAGTATGTACATACAGCATAAATCTAGCTCACTGTGATTCTTGTGGAAATAATTGCTTACGAATTTACTTTGTAACAGTGACAACCAAATGCAGATTTACATTCAACTTTCATTTTGCTTGCTACTTCTCTTTTATGTAACCACTATAAATAACAATTGAAGAGTGGCTTTTCACTGCTATGAAAGGAAAATGTGAAAGAAAAGCATACTTCTTCCAGGAGCAGATACAGTCCTGATATGCACAAGAAAAGGACAGAGTGGTGTGCTGTGTTTTGGAAAGTCGTGATAGGATGGGACGTGCTCCCTGGAACATATACCTCAGGATGGCAGCACACCCTGGTGTGCAGACCCTTGGCTGCAATTTGAGCCATGTTGGCATGATCCTGTGTTTTCTCCAGTATTATAATGTGCATTTGAGGATCTTTGTCACAACGTTGAGGGCAGAGGGTGTGGCCCTGGTGAGAGAAACACAGAAAAAAACTTTAGCTTCCCTAACAGTTTCTTTTTGCTCCTGTTGAGATACTGATGTTATTTCCTATGAGCAAAGCTCAGTGAATGGCCAGTACCACCATGACAGTGAAACATGGAGGAAAGAGTAGAGAGAGTTAATATTTACAGTGGGTGAGAAGAGATTAAAATCCTTTAGCCTCCTTTCATGATGTGTCATGTTTGGGTTTTTTTTTTAATTTATTGTATGTTTTTATTTGGAGGCCACTTCAAATTAAACTGCTGTGTGAAAGTTAGTTCATACTGGCAGTTGGGGTTTTTCCTAAGAAAACCTCTCTTGAGAATACTTGCCCAAAATGGTCATGACATTTGGTATTAATCTCTTCTCCTGATCTGCATTTAAGTGATATAGTTCCTGGACAGCCTCAGATAGCAGCTTTTGATGAAAATTTATCAGTATATGAAAAGTCTAAGCTATGTTGACTGTTATCTGTATGTATGTCATTTCTTTAAAGAGCCATCAAAAGATAAGGATACATATGACTGCAGAGATGCTTTTGAAGATGGAGAGCTGAAATGTAAGTATAAATGATAAAGGGAAAAAGAGCAGCAAACTGCACACAGCATAAATCATTCATGGTCATCAGACCCTTGATTCATGGCTGGTTTATTTAGTCCCTTGTTTCAACAGGCAGAGCCTTCAAGAGAAGTACAGCTTCCCACTCTCTGTCTTACCAACTCACCATCATAACCCAAACTTATCAAATAATTAATCTGGTTTAAAAAAATGCAAAGGAAAATATGATGTGGAGATAGATAACAACCCAAATTAGTTATTTCTCTAGCTCACACTTTTGCTACAGAAACAGTTGTGCCAGCACAACTGAAGAAGTGGTGATGGCAATGAGTAGGGAAACCTTAACCCATCACAGCCACTCAAGCAATTCACAAGCCATGAGATTCTGTCTCAGCAAAGCAAGAAAATAAATGACCAAATCTCTGAAATCTCTGAAATATACTGTGGTATGGAACAGAAGGGTGAAGTTATTGAGGTTTTTATTTCCCCATTCTTGCCGACTTCTAAAAGCACTTATTTTAATTACATTCCAAATCCCTCCCTGCTACACTTTACTGATGTAAACATAAAAAGGGTAAGTCTGCTGGTCCTGCAGGTTTAGATTTCCAGGTGAAAGAGTTAAGGTCTAGGGATATGTTGTGAGATATACTGACAGATACAGCACTGAATGTATCTGAAAGACTCTAAAAGAAGATTTTAAATGAATGGGGGACCTAAGCCACAGCAATTTCACCAGTGTGTTTGAACTACTACTTTGTTTCCTCCCATTTTCATCTTTTTTCTACTTGACCTTCTAATTAATTTTATTTTAGATCTATAATTTTGACAATGAAAGAAATTTTTTTGTACTCCAAACTCTAGGAAAAAGCCCCAAAGCTATGCAATGTTCTGTGACTTCACCATTTTGTAATTTGATTTTTTTTAGTTTAATTTTTCTTTTACAGATATGCAAATTGAGAAGACCTAGAGAAAGCAGGGGAAGCTTTTTTTTTCTCTGCGCTGAAGGTTTGACTGTTCAGATGTTCTGTGTTCTGTCTATTAAGGGGATTTTTTTTTTTTATTTTATCCTGTGACGGCAATCTTCTTCTATATTGTTGTAACTCAGGAAAAACTGCAAAATGAAGTTCACTGAATTATTATAGCATAAAAAGTCCTTGGACTCAGGCATCTGTATATGTGACTAGGTATGGAGGTATTTATTTAAATATACAGTTTCTGCTTTCTGAAATTTATGCACTTTCACAGACTTTTCATTAAAATTATATTCAAGGTAAAGCACTTTAGGTCTGTGAAATTTCACAGCTTGTTCTTGAGTAGGCCATCTTCTGGGCTTTCTTTTTTCTCATAAAAGTTAAGGGTACAATAAGACAAGATACCATGCAGACAGGGCATTTTCTGTTCTTACTGTAGATCTTAAAATATCAGATACTCACAGCTAAGCCTGAAATAGATGCTGTAGCCCTCTTGGCAACTATGGTTTAGAAATTATTAGATTAAAATGAGCTCTTGATAGCTTTCTCTGAAAATTGTTTTGGGGATTTAATTTCCTTGTGATATAGCTGGCACTACTTGGCTGCGGCTCATTACTTTTCTGATCTACCATTTGGGGATAACGCAACTCTTTGGACATTCAGGAAGAACAGCTCTCAATTTGGAGGACTGCCTTTTTGCTCATCTTGGGAATAGAAGAAAGAGAACCTTCTCACTTCTAGGACCTGATTTACATGCTCATGTGATTACTTAAGAAATGCTGAGGCAACATGCTCCGGGGTCTCATTCCTTAAGCTATTGCTTTGTTATATTTTACTAGCTGCATAGCATTTTCTGGGGTCATACACAGATGAAAAATATTTATAAGAATGCTATTCACAATTATATTTTTTTAATAAAACATATTTTGTTTCTCTTGTGTTTTTTCCTGGTCTCTTTGACTTGTCAATAAATAGTGTTAGTCCTACTTGTCTTCTGGGAAAATCAGGTATCTCAGATTTCGGTGTAGAATAGTGTCTACACACATGTCATCCCTCTAAAGACTCCCACAAAAGAAGAGGCAGTGGAGATCTGGAATCTGATTGGACTCAGGTTTTACTTTTCAGTTTAAAATAAATGAATCTGTTGTGCAGTCTTAAGGATGTGCATGCAGCCCTCAGCCCAGGGCTCCACTGCTGGCACTATTTGATCTAGCTAATGTAAAGTTGTGTTTAATACATCTCAGCAAGCTGCCCTATAGGGTAGGCTAGAGAAATGTGTCTCATAACCATAACTGAGATGGTAGACCTCAGCTAAGTAAAATAGTTACTATAAAGTGACTTCCCTAATTCATTGCAGAGCTTGTACATTCTGATACTGATTTTTGATGTTTGATTCTTCAAGGATGCTATGTGAACTTGAACATCCCCTCCTGCTTCCCAAAATGCTTTTTAAGGCCACAGTCTGGGTGTTAAAAATTATTTTGAATAATTATTTTTAATTATTTAATTATTTTTAGTTATTTTTAAATTATTTTAATTATTCCCAGAATACAAGAATGGCTTTGGAAATATCAGGACCATTTGTAGAAAAAGCACAGAGCCTTCTCAACACACAAATGTAATTTCACATCACCACATAAATAATTCACCTCCCAGACAACCTCTTCATTTCTACTTCCTCTTTGAGACTGCAACAGATGTTTGCATATTAAAGTAAAAGTGAAAAGTCTACTCCTTTTAGTTATTATCAGCCTTTGCAAGGCAGCGCTATTAGTGCATGCTTAGTATCATGGAACTGAAGTTGATGTCTTTAGCAAGCTCCTCCAGACAGCAGGAACTGTTACATTTATCTTCTCCCAGCAGGCGAAAAGGTAAGTTACTGTTGACAGTGCTGTATATCAGATAAGTAAGATAATGAAATGACAGGATATAAATTTCTTTTAAAATTCTGTAGTTGAACTCTACCATCCAAAATGCTACTGCCTGAATTCCTGAGTGGTTGGTAGGAAGCTTGAAATTATGCTACTTCATTAGAAAAGCAGGACGTGTGGTGGATAACAGATGACATGAAAAGACCTGTCCTCGCTAAATAAGCTCTAATTTGTATTTCTCTGACATCCAAACCATAACTTGTCTAACCTAATTCTAGTAATTTTACAAATTAGGCTTTTAGCTAAGTCTGTTAATTTTTATGAATACAGAGAGACAGGCCCACATGCTCATCTTCCAATGCTATGAGCTGTTTTGCCACAATTACTTTCCACTCATGAGAGAGGGAGAATACACACCTAACTGAAAATACTTTAGGTCATGAGAACTAGGAGATGAAATACTTTCTATCCTAACCTAAAAAATGCAGTTAAACACTGAATTTGTAATAATATTTTTTCCTTCAGTTAACAATCTTTGCATGCTACTTCAGTGTTTTTGGATATCTGGAAAATGAAATCCATCAGGGAGCTAAAGCAGACTCAGCTTCAGTAAGCTGCATTTTCCTTCCTGATTGGCAAGCATTGTTAGATGCTCAAAAGTGCTCAGAAAAGCCTGGTTCATGTGCACAGTCTAAATTGGCTTATTGGTATTTGTGGCGATTCATGACATGGACTCCATATTAATGCACAAGCAAAGCCAAAAAGCTGTTTCTTCACAAAAGAGCAGCCTTAATATAGTCTGCCTCCTGAGCTAGTGTTTTTCCCTTCTCTCCACCTCTGAATGTGTTCTATCACACTAGCTCCACATATGGTATAAACACAGATAAGCGCACTCTCTTGCTTCGGTGCTCCAGCTGTGCCCCTGACCTTCTGTCCCGCATATCAAGACCTCAGTTCTGTGTTTTTTATGGGTTGTTTTTCTATCCCACGGCTTGCGTCCAATAAGGTCAATGAGATCATGGGAGGCTACATTCACTTACTCCACAGGTACTTGAGTTCAGGACTCATTAATTTGAAAATGTATTTATGAACCAGTCTGATGGCCTGTTTTGTGATGGGGCATTTAATTTTGTAGACTATGAATGCTGTTGCCAATAACAATTACATTAAAAAATAACTAATAATAAGAAAAATAGAATCACTGCTACTGACCTGCAGGAATTGTCATGGAGCCGCAGGCAGGGTATGTGTCCTGCTTCCCTTTTGGCCAAAAAAGTAACTTTAATGTCCTTGAGTGACACGTAACAATGGAGCACCATCCAAGCATGGGCTGACCACCAAAATGGCAGAGGTGTTAACAGCGAACATCTGCTCTGGCAGATGTTAACAGCGGGGCTTCTGGTTTTGCTGCATCTTCTCCCTGATTCCTGGTCTCCCTCTTCATATTTCTCTGGTCTTGCAGTCTAGTTGACTGTCTCGGCCAAGACCCTGCCAGGTGCTGCCAGGTTCAGGAGATGCCCAAGGCAGGTCACTGACTCTTGGGCAATTGCACTGAGCTTTCTGTCTCCCTGTCCCAAAACAGGAACACATGAAGAAAACCTATTGTAGCCAGTGCTGGCTGAGAATGAGTAGAAGATTATGATAGTGACTGCAAAGTAACTTTGGGGTACTTCTTCTGTCAGGTGGGAAGAGAACAAGGAACACTTTTGTTTTCTTTCCAGAAGAGTAACCAATACCTGCAATGAAGCTAGATACCTAGATGCAGGGGAGGTATGTGTTCCTCTCTGACAAGTGAGGAAGTTGTGGATGGGGTAGGCAAGTAAAGGGCTAATCAGAAGAGAAGCAACATAGCAATCAAGAAAGCAAGGCTTCCCTGAGGACTTTATGCAGTTAGACAGTCTCCCTTGGTAGGACACAGGTATTGTGCAAAGGCATTTGCTGGGAATTACCATGACTCCAGCTGGGACATCCATCTTTTACAATGTCTCTGGCAGAAGGTTATCTTCTGTCTTTCCCACCTCAGAATGCCTATGGGCTCTGCACAACTTGCACATAATTTTTTTTGCTTTTTCTTTATTTTACCATTAATAAATCCTTTAAAAATGTTATTAATGGCAAGGTGTGTTTAAATAAATACCTCTCGCTAAATAGGCTATTTGTCTTAGCGTGGAAGGCCACAAAGCAAACAAGGCCTTTGAGACTTAGTGGTAGGTGGAGGGTGAACATGGAGTTAAGAGAAACAGTAGGCATAAGCACCAGCCAGGAAAAAGTGCCTTAGGAAGATTCAATTCCCCCACCCTCACATACTTACAAAAAGAGCACAGATCTCAGTTTGCTGCCATCTTTTCCCCTTTGCTTTTACTGAAGCTGTTAGGACATCAGGCAAACTCGATTTTAGTTGTAAATCATAGATCAAGGTCAACTCTGGCCCTATGGTCTCTTCTCTCCCCTGCAAGTGTCCACTCAACCAAATCATTGACTTCTGACAGCTGCCAAAGACGTCACTGGAGATTTTCTGCAAAAAGTTCAGGCTACCCAGGAATTACTTTATGTGATAGGCCTACACAGGATAAGTTCACTGTGGAGAAAAAAAAAAAGCATTATAACAGTGGTTTCGTTGAGATGGATTGCTCTGCACCAAACAGCAGGAGACATGATTTCACAGTCCAAGTCAGAGTGGAACTGGGTGGCAGGCAATCCTCATACATCGTACCAAACCAGCCAGGATTGCCAGGACTAAACCCACAGCCATTACTTCCGTGGAGCTAAAGCACAATTCCCCTGAGTGATGAGGAACTAACTGGAGACAAAAAAGTATGTGTCTTCCACCTGTAGCACCAGTGCATTTGAGAAATCCGGGAAGAGACCACTGTATCCTCTTTTACATCTCCCACTCATGATGTGGTCATAAATTAAACGATAGAGTGATGAACTGTAGTACCAAGTAACAGTAAAATGCATACAGACATCCATTGATATGTTTGTTTAATAGAATGGAATACTTCATGTTGGAAAGCAGCTCCTGGCAGTCACCTAGTCCAACCTTCCACTCAAAGCAGGGCCAGCTTAAATCCAACTGCCCAGGCTTTGTCCTATCAAGTTTTGCATATTTGCAAGGAAGGAGATTCACAGCCTTGCTGGGCAACAGTGTTTGACTACCCCCACTGTGATTGTTTTTTTCTCTTAAATAATACGGATATAGATGAAAAGTAACAGGAAAGGTGTTCTGCAAATATTAGGAAAACTTTTGAGGAATTCTTGTAAAATTAATCTGATGAAAGTTAAGAAAATGTAACTTCATAGTTTCATGAATTCAGGGCAGTCCTAGTAAATGCAAGTTGAGGTGCCAAGGTTATATACTGCTCTAAATGGGTATAAA
This sequence comes from Phalacrocorax aristotelis, assembly GCF_949628215.1. Classification (NCBI taxonomy): domain Eukaryota; kingdom Metazoa; phylum Chordata; class Aves; order Suliformes; family Phalacrocoracidae; genus Phalacrocorax; species Phalacrocorax aristotelis. Next base: position 51,282,830 of record NC_134311.1, on the reverse strand, counting down.
TCCAGCAAAAAATTATGGGTGTATTAAAAGCAGAATTTAAGCATACAAACTTTACAGAATGCTTTGAATGAACTTGTTTGGATGTACATTCTCAGCAATGTAGAGCAGTGACCTCAGACTACCTTCAGTATGAAACATCAAAATGAAACTGGAACTGCTAATAAATTCCTAAGAAACTTGGTGGTTTACTTTTAACACAGTCAGTTGTTTTGTGACATAAAGCCTGAATAAGATCAGCCTACAAGCTGTGCAATCTGTGCATGTTTTAAAGTGATCATGACAGTTAGATAGTTTCTGCTATCATGCAAATAGGATAGAGCTACTTTGTAGAACTTTGAAAATCTTAGCTGTTACATGAACCTGATTCTTCCAATGACTGCATAAAGATCTGATGTGAGTATAATGCTGCTAAAATGCAAATCTATATATATACTGTATTTCTAATGGATGGATTGTAGGGTTTTTTTCCTATTTTTTAATATTTGCTTAAATTAAATTTATTTTCAATTGATTTGTAGGGAGTAGACCCTGATTCTGAACCAGAGGTTGGATAAGTCCCAGAACCTAAAACACAGGTCCATATAACTTCAAACCCTGGGGAATAAAGAGTTTTAGAAGCTGAACCTGTCTTGCAACTCAGTCTTCTGTCACAGGCAAAGAGTAGTGCTAGTGAGCCTCTTCAGCTTATGCATTGGGCTGTTGCTGTTTGTAAATCTCTCATTCTGAATTTCAGGGAAGAGTTGTAAGGAGGAAAAAAAACCTGTATATATTTGTATCTATACGTTCCTGCTTACTTTCTTCTGGTTACTATTAAAACCCTTCCTGGAGATGGTAGGTTGTTTCGATTGTACAGCAAGTCTGGGCACTTTCAGCCCCTGCATTCCCAGGAGGAGTGCAGGCTAGGAAGAGGTTCTTGTGCTTCTCTGAAAAGTCTTTCTTTCTGTAGAAGCTGGGGATATGAAAGAAAATGAGTAGTGTATAACACTGAAGTGTTAGCCGGTATTGCTCGGTGCTGCTGCTAACAGCTGAAAGACATGTGTTCTCTAAAATACACAGATGCATTTTAAATGTAGTTAATGACATTTTTCTGTAACAAAGTTTCAACCTAATTTTATCCTAACATCTACAGCAAATAAATATTTATTCGAGGTTCTGTTAGAATTATGGTATTTGACATTGAACAAAGAAAGTGACAGTGAAAGTGATATAACAGGTGACAGTTAAATAATGCAAAGAAAGTGAAAATTCACAGCAAGGGTGAACAAAGAAGGAAGTGAGAAATATCTCTTCACCTGAAAGCTGAACTGAGATAAAGAGCAGACTGAAATAATGCAGATAGGTTGTCAAAGGTGACGTGAGCATCAGGTATAAAGCAATGGACCCAGCAGTAGATGGACTGCGTAGTGAGGTGGGCAACAAGGGACTGCATTAAAGGCACAAAAGCAGAGAAAGAACAGCAGGTGGGAGGGTGTGTGGGTGAGGCAGGTTGAAGAGAATGAGGGCAGATGACTGTGTCCACAAGACATACTGAGACAGGCCTGAGAAATGGACGTTGAACAAATGTTAATATGCATTGCTAGCTTTCTTATTTAATCCCTGAATTGGAAACAAAGCACCTTCTTTCTCATGACGTGATATAGAACAGATGTAGTTTGTATGAGGAACTAATGCTGCTGTTTTGTTGTTTATTTTCTGACCTAGCACTTTTTAACTTTTTGGGTTTTTTTTAAACTGAATCCTTCACTGAAAGGAAAATCAGTTCAGTCATTTCATGAGGAGGTTGGAAAGGTTGTGTCTTTTTGCACACATGACTATGTTGGAAGGAAGTTTTTGAAACCACAAAATGCACAGAAGACAAAGGAGTTTCAGTAACACAGAAAGACGAAGAAAGCAAACAGTGACTGTGACCCCTCAATCTTTTGCAGTGTACATATGTGTATGAGAAAACAGTGCATTTTCCAACAAATGAGCATAAATCTCAGTTTCACGCAGGAAGATGTGAATTACATCAAAATTAGCTTAGGCATTACAAACTAGCTTAGGCATGAGAAGCAGTAGAGTCAGATTAGCCTGGTGTTGCTCGATGCTTTCTTTTGGCCAAAACAAGCCAAGTAGGATGCCATGTTAGCACAGCTTGATTGGTTCTGGTATTCAGATGAGTTTGCCTTTCTGGGCATTGTGTTGGGCTTTATGCAGGCACTACCTTTGCAGTACCAAATACAAAGGCTTTAGAAGGAGAAGGAAAAGGAAGAATGATCTGAGCTGATCTCTGTAATGTTATAGAGTATGTTAGCAGCTGAGCAAAAACATTGAGTGTAGGAATGAACAAATCAATTACAAGATTGCTGTTTCAAGTTGGTAACAAAGTCCATCAGCTCAGGATTCCTCACCAGTCTTTCAGATCAGCTGCAATATCTTATTTGCTAAAGTGCACTTGACAGTTTGTGTGAAGGTAGACACAGGCCACCTGGCCAGCCTGGTGATGTTACCATCCTCCTTCCAGCTCCCAGCTGGAGTGCAGTGCCCCCACTTGCTTCCAGGAACTTTGTGAAAACACCTGTGTTATACCTGCTAAAACTGAGCGTGATCACATTATAAATGCTGTCAGTGTACTAACGTGGTCTGCAGGGAAATACAATACAAACAAGGGTCTGTCTACAACACCTACTTAACTTTAAAAGGACCAAGTACCCTTTCCTTAGTCCTTTAATCTTCTAATCTTTCAGACTGAAGTCTGAGCAATCATTGTGGACTTCTGTGTATGCCTGACTTCTGCTTTGAACCTGGAGAAGAGCCAGAGTGCTTAGAAGCTTGTTCAGATTTTCTGACAGTTCTGCTTATTCTAGTGGAAGATATGCTCTCGGTCTACAAAACTGTCCTTGCTTACTGCTGCTAAGTGTCATTATGTAAATGCTAAATGTGTTTACTGTTCTTAATTGTCCATCTGCTGGAAATCAAATATTTTCATAGCTGAAATGGTGTTTCCAGGAAAGTTTTATGCATGATTTGTTAGACTGTAAGGTCCCCAAATCAGTGACTGTACCTGTGGTTGTGTTTGTTTAGTGGACAGCATAAAGAAGATTCATCCTGTACAGGATCCTTTTTCACTCTTGTCTTGGCAGCAATCATAGAATCATAGCATGGTTTGGGTTGGAAGGGACCTTTAAAGGTCATCTAGTCCAACCGCCCTGCAACAAGCAGGGACAATCGTAGCAAGGTTACTAACCAAAGGTGGTGCCAGAGGGTCTTGTACTAAGGTCTAACACTAAGATGCCGCTAAGAAAAGCACTATGATCTTTCAGATACATGGATTAAAGGAATAGACTTGAATTTACAGTTCACGTTATTCATATGTGGCTTTCAATCGTAATTACTAAGGAGTAGATTGCAAAATATTCTGTGATTTCCATGTCCCTTTGCTTACAAAGCTTCTTGCAAACTCTTCAGTATTGTCAACGTTGTGAGAGTTGTCACTAACTGAGGTGAAATCAGACCTAATGCTTCTGATCAGACTGGTGCCAACCTGCCTTGTCAACTCACTGTGGTTCAGAACTTTGAGTGTTGCCTGAAAATAAGATCACAGGCATAACAATAAACACATGCCAAAGAGGTCTATATGAAGCACAGCTACTTAAAAGAAGTATCCCAGCGTTTGCTCAAGAGCTCCATGGTTTAAACATATAGCAGAGTTTGATGTTCCCCTTCTGCCCACCACTGTTATCTCCTGCAAGCATCCTTATAAAATGCAGTTCATTAGGACAAGCACCTCTTCACTTCTGTCTGTAGAACTGAATGAAGTCTATACTTCATGTTGAAAATTGAATAATATGTTGAAAACAATATTGTGGCCTAGAACATACAGCTTGGGCAATTTGAAATGGGAATGCCAAGCCTATATTTTCTGAGGGAATAAGAAACATCTTTCTCATTCCTTACCAGGAGAATTTTGGGCAACCACTTGAGCTTTTATGGGAACCTGTGCATTCCATCGGCCAAAATTTTTTTTTTTTTTTTTTTTGAGATGAGTGTTATAATCCCTGTGGGTGTGTGCACTGGGGGCAGGAGTAAAGTCATAGACATGATCAACTGAATCAAAAGGAGGAAAACTATACACACTGTCGTTTTGCCCTTTGGTGGAATCTTAGCAATTTATTATCATTGCCCTCTATATTTCCCTCAGCATTCACTAAGAAAACTTATCAAAATACGTTCCTTTTGGGCCAAAGAGAGTCAAGTGCAGGTTTCAACTCAGTACTTTCAGTAAAACAAAAAAGCTGTACAAAAGGAAAATATTATATTCCTCCCTTTCCCCATTCATATTGTCATGCCTCTGTTTTCTTTGTTCCCATTCAAATTTTTAGTTTTGTGCCCTACATCCTCATTGGAACTATTACAACTCATAAAAAGCCATGATGGTTTTTAGATGTGTGATGCTATGGTTTTCATCACATCAACCCTCAAAGGTTTTTCAGCTTCATTTTCATTATCACACAACACTGTGTCAAAACTTGCTTTTTCTTCTGCAGGTTGGTCTGGGAAATTCATTAACTGACAGGATCCAAATTGCTGTTGAAATGTCATGTGACTTCCTCATGTTTTCAGATGCAGATTTCAATTCCTGACTTTGCTGCCAAAACCACTAAGCATTGATTTTTATGGTGCAGTGCTCCTTAGTATATCCTTATGAAGCTGCAACAGACAGATGATGAATATGCTTTAGGAATGGCCTTTTTCTTAAAGGAAAAAAAAAGACAGTGCTGTGCACAAACTTTATAAGATTGTTGTGTACACAGTCTACTGCACAGCAGGGCATGACATACATTTTACAACAGATAGGGAGAAAATGAGGGCTATTCTGTAATAGAAAGCTCAGAAGAAATCACCTTCCAGATGCTAGTGCAGACCTTCTTTATGGAAATTCTTCAGGATGCCTGGCAGAGCCACATGATTAAATTGCATGGGTAGAGTGAACTGAAGCTGCGCAACAGGTTCATGTCCACTGGTAAGATCATGGAAATAAAGCAGGATGGCTTCTAATACAGATCCTTGCTGAACCCACAAGCATTCCATGACTCTGCTTTCAGTATCACAAGTGAAAATGTTTCCCTGTTTATGTTCTCCTACTTATTTATGGTATGTGTCATGTTCTTCTCACACTAATCCATCTAGTCAGGCAAGATTTACTCTTATTTGATATTTAATAATTATGATTGCTATCTGCTGGAGCTTTATGTATCCCCTTGTTTTTGTTCTATCCTTTTACTCTCAGTAATATGTATATTTTAAAAAGTCCCATCCCCTACATTATGCAAGATACATGCTCTGCATTCTCAATATGCCCTGAGCTATAAAAACAGAACAGATAATCTCAAATGTCCCACATGAGGCTAATCCAGGGATCTAAACATTGATGTGAAATACTATTCCACTCTTTGTTCAGTCCTTCCTTCTATGTCCACCTGCTTCTAGGTAGGCTGTGTGGAGAAGTAACTGTAGCAGGACACGGAGGACAGTAGATTTCTTTATAGTATTAACTGTGAAACACTGTGGTGGCTACATAATGACTGAAATTTAACCCAGCTGTCAGGGCAGTACAGGATCTTTTTTTCTGCATCCAAGAAATGGAGATACTGCTGCTGATATTGCTTACTAGCTCCTTTCTCACACAGCTAAAATAATAATGATTTAACACACATTAAGTAGCAGCGTCTCTCTCAGTCCTCTGATAATTAGCTTTCATTTACATGTAATAAGCCTGCTTACTGTATTTTGCATAGCCACCTTTATGGTAACATGAAGGTCACCTTTAGCTGTGACATCAAAAGAGTAATGTTTAAATTTCCAGAAAAAGTCCTCTAATTTTGGCTGCTAACTTTGATAAAGCTTGAGCCTGACTTCCTGAGGTACTGAGAGCTCAAAGGTGGAAACAATCAGAAAAATGCAGTACCTGAGAAAATCGGGGCCAGAATGTTTCAAGCTGAACCACAAATGAATGGGGAAGTAAAATGAAAAAACTTCTCCAGTAAGTCTAGCTCTGGGGAAATCTAAAATTGCTCCTTCTCTTCTTTACTTCCTTATGCTTATTTCTGGATCTCCTTCACTAATTTTTCAGATTACACTATAAGTTAGCATGCTTTATCCAAAGTAATTCTTCCTTCTTATCTATTATCTCAATGGATTTGTCGTAAACGTTCTCCCTGGATTTTTTTTTTTGTTTGTTTGTTTGTTTGTTTCTTTGTTGATCTTCATACAAATATAAACAATAGTTCACTTGCTACTGGAACAGGAAGATACTCCCTCTAGAACTGGACTTTCTCCTTTTGCATTATTTCAGGACTGTTGGTTTACTGTCAGTAATACAAGGTACATTTTATATGTCAGGCACTGTCACGTGCAGAGTGAAAACATTAGCAGCGCTAAGTCTTAAAATCTATTCCATTCTGAAGCAAACTTTAATTTACCCACCCCAAGATTTCCAGTACCTCACACTGAGTTCCAGCTATGTGCCGGTCTTGAGGTTAAAGAACTCCAACAATAAGTATCCTCATAAAAGTATGCAAACCAGTGTTGAAACAAAATCAGGGTTAACGATTCTGTAAACTAGATAGGTTTTAGTGCAGGCAGTTAAAAAAGTCTGCTTGTGCATGTTTATGCAGCTGTCCCACATGTGAGAAGCCAACTGCAATTGACTTTTATTATTCATGTGTTTCAATGAATTTTAATGAGTTTCAGTGTAAAGTTGTTATAAAAGCACTGCCCTGACAGACTATTTAAGACTGACTGCGAGCTACAGATCCTGAAAGCCTCATGGTGAAGTTGTGGAAACATTTTCCTTCCCTTCATCACCACAGGTCAGTGGTTTATATTCCATGCATGTGCATGGGTTGTTTTAATCAGGTTTTTCCTTGTTTCTAGTGGTAGTCTACTGTTTGTTTTTATATTTGCTGATTTTTAGCTGTGATGGGCTTTGAAGGCTAGCATGGCTTTAATCCATCTCAGCAGGAGAAGGTAGTTTTTGCAAATTCTCATGCAATCCTACTTTTCTTTCAGATCCACCTGAGAAAATGTTCCAGGTCCTCACAATGCTGTTGCTGGAAACACAGCTCTACGTGGTTTCAGGTGAGGGAGAAACTGCCTTTCAATTCCATCAGCTGAACCAATGTGGCCAATAACACTATGACCTCAGTCCATAGGCTTCAGCACCTCCAGCGATGCTTGCATGAACAGCCAGCAATGTCTGAAGCCTCTGCTTTGCAATGTCTTACAGAAGGCACTGTGTACTAACTGAGCACAGGACAGGTGTCCATCACTTTTCACAATCAGGCTTCTTTAAAGCATAGTGTATTAACAGCTGAGGCAGTCCAGCATTAGCAGGCATGGCTGTGAGAGGAAGGATGGCCAAAGCAACCTACGCCAATCGTAAATTAAACAATCTCGGTGTGAGGCAGAGTGAAGCAAAACCACATGTATTCCCCTGTCCATGCCTGCAGCAGGAGCAGCTTGGCTAAAACCCAGAAGGGGCATGGTGCTTTTTCATATTATTTTTTCCCCTCCCGACAGTTTTATTAAAGAGAATAAACAAACATTGCTAAGAGGAATTGAAGCTTTCCCTGTAAATATTTCACAAACACATGAAATCAAAGGAGTGCATAAACAGCTGCATGAACTTCCCTTTTGAATGTCACTACCAATAATTACAAGTGCTTCCGAATTAAATCTACAATATATGGTACATCCAATAAAGAAACTAGTAACAAGATATGTTGAATGATGTATCATAAATACCCTCCTTTATCAAGACACTTTAAAATGGGAAAATATTCCCATTTCAGGTTTGGTAAATGGCTAAGAAGATTATTTTGATATAACTTCTGTAATACTGTTGCGTATATCTGAGAAGATGCATAGGATCAAATGATACTCACCTGGTCCCAGGCTTGTGGAAGACTGTAATTGCTACATAGCAATTCCTGCAGGTTACACGTACTTATCCAGTGCAACTCTGTTTCACAGGAGTTACACTGGATTTTCTCTTTGCAAAGGATGATGAAATTAGATTTACTATTTCCACAATTAACAGTTGCTTTCACTAGAATCGTAGGACATATAAGATACAACGATACTTTCACAGAAATCCTCCACGTGTAATCACTGACTCAGCATTGTTATTTCTAAAATGTGAAGAAAATCCTAGCTCATTTTGTCTTTGTCTTGCAGACTCTGTAATCAACACAGAACATAGATCATTTGGTAGAAATACTACTGACATGGTAAAAATGTTAGCATGAATAGGGATGAAAAATGCTTAAAACTTTTAGTCAAAGCAATAACCATATGCCTGACTACATGACACCTTTTTGCCCAAGTTTAAGGAAAATCAGAAGGTATTTTAATACAAGAAATGCAACTGTTTTCTTTTCCTGCCATAGCTTTATTTACCATTGAAGTTCCTCAACAGCTATACATTGTGGAGTATGGCAACAACGTGACCATGGAATGTAGATTCCCTGTGAATGGCTCATTAAACCTAGGACTCCTGACTGTTGTTTGGGAGCAAAAAAGGCAGGGCCAGTCGAAATCAAAAGAGGTATACACACTCCGCAATGGGGAGGTGTTCCCTCCATCCCAACATCATGATTACATAGGAAGAACAGCACTTCTGCACAGTGAACTAAAACTGGGACGAGCTATGCTTCAGATCACCAGCGTGAAGATCACAGATGCAGGATCATACCTTTGTCTCATTGACTACCAGGGTGTGGACTACAAGTACATTACCTTGAAAGTAAAAGGTTAGTGGCTGAATTGAATATAAGTATATATTCATTGAGATGTCTCTCCTGAAATCCTACAGGTTTGTAGAAATTGATTAATTTGGAGGAATTTGTTTTTAATTCTCTCACTAAGACCCTGTGCTCAGCCCCCAGGTGAATCAAAGCAGTTGTCTTTGTGCTGGCTGGTCAATGGCCAGCTGAGATTCCTGTGCCAGTGATGGAGAGTGACTGCTCCCCCTCTGTCCTTCAACCCTCCTCCTTCTTCCTACACCCTCTTCTCCAGTGCCCCCACTCCCCACCTCTCTTTTGACCCCCTGTCCTGTTGGGCCACCTCTGGCCATTCCCAGAAGTTTCTCAGAGGTGCTTTAATATACTTACAAGACCTGCTGCAACCCCAAGTTACTGGGAATTCCCTGGGTGACTGCAGCTCCCAGAGCAAGGACATGTGATTTTTCTGTATTCATCAAAGCCAAATGGACATTTATAATAAAGGCATATGTTATGAATAGCATGACAGGCCAATCATTTGAAAGGCCTCCGGTGTTTCCCACCAACTTGCAGTATGTCCGTGCGATACAAGGCAGCATTAATTTCCCAACCAGGCATTTAAATAACAAGCTTTATCAACTGCAAAAATGGATACAGCCATTTTTAAGAACCACATTGGTTTTTCTGAATTGTCCTCACAGAAATTCTAAGTTCATTTTGTTCTAATTTGATTAAAATATCACAGTTGCTTATAAGCTATGGTAAAACAAACATTAAAACCAGCCTTTTTCATGAAGTGGCATGTTCAAAAAGTGAAAATAGAATCCCATAAGACTTCACTTGTTTCCTCTGCATTGGTAAATTATAAGTTCAGTGTCAACTGCTGCCTTGTATAAAGTAGTGGAGTAAGTGCTGTCAGGGTAGGTGTGAGAAGGATTGAATAATGACTATTGAATTGCCCTACAAAACATCCTTCATAATTTCAAATAAGCTGACCTCAGATACAGCCATAGACAAAATATGGCACTAGAGACAAGGAGGGAAAGCGAAGTGAGAAAATTACTATTGTTGCATAAAGTAATTTCACCCAACCTCTTCTTATGCAGCATCCTACAAGAGAATAAACACTCAGGTAATGAGAAAACCGGGTGAAGACAAGTTTGTTTTTGTGTGCCAGTCAGAAGGCTTTCCTCTGGCAGAGGTCTTCTGGCAAAATGAGCACAACTTCAATCTCAGCAGATCTGTAAATACCACCTATACACTGACTGCAGATGGCCTCTACAATGTCACCAGCACCCTGACATTCAAACCAAATATGAGTGAGAACTACAGCTGTGTGTTCTGGAATAAAGAACTAAATGGAGACACTTCAGCTCACATTTCCATTTCAGGTTTGTATCACCTTGAAATTGTACAAGACAGAGAAAAGAAACAAGTCAGTATTATTTATGCCTTTGAAGCCTCAGCTAGCTTGCATGCTAACAAGCCAGTCTGTCATTCTTCTGTATCTTTTAATTTTAGAGTAGGCCCCATTATTTGGCTGCCAGTACAGAGAAAACTTTTTAATCTGCATGGGTGTCTTCCCTGATCTAGACTCATAATTAATTGTCCTTCAGATGGGATACAGATCAATTGCAGTAGTCCTTACTCAAATGCCATGCAAATGAGGGATTTGATTGAATTTTTGTAAAGCTTCTTATAGTAATATTGCAGAATAAAATATTCATAAAATGAATGTATAAAATGTAAAAAAATGTAATGCTGATAAATTTTAAGGATTTTTTGTTCAGTCAGAGCAAGATTTGGAGAATCAGAACTGATAACTTTGTAAATGATGCCTGTTTTGTAAGTTATGAATTACTTTCTTTTCATGTTTTTGACAGCTTTATTGAGTACACAGTATAGCAGACAAAAATCCCTGATCTTATTTATCATCCCCATGTGTGTGATGGTAGCTGTCCTTCCCTCTGCACTAATACTCTTTCAAAAGAGAAAATCATTCAAGAATGGACAACCCAAAAAAGGTACACTTTACTTCAGAGAGTGGATCTTTTCACTTATTCTTTATTTTTCCTGTGAATCTCTTCTTGGAAATTTTAGTAACTCTAGGCATGCTTGTGTGACTTTGGTCACATTTTATTTCTAGATGAACTCTGTTCTAAAATGAAATCTTTGATCATTTGAGTTGGGTTTTATTTTCCTCACCTTGTTACTTACGTGAGACAAGGTGTATGGGAAGATACATTTTTTTAATCTAACCAGCTACTATTCTGAAAGAATGCAAACAAGATTTGGCTTGGGTAAGGGGGGGCTGTAAAAACATAGTTTGAATGGTGTTTTCCTTCATTGCTAGACATTGTAGCTATAGCATATGACACAGAACTTCTATATTTGATCTCCATTAAAGGCATATAACTAAAACTGTTTGGTGTACTGGACTATTAAGAATAGTATTTCTTTATTTGTCTGCAAGTGCAATAGTGGAAAAGTAATAAAGCAAACAGGCTCTTATTCTAGCCTTTTCTTGCATATCAATAGACTCCAGTAAACTCAGACAAATGTATTTATTGTCAAGAAATTAAAATCTTGCTATCAAAGACTTCAGAATTTGTTTCAAAATCTGTAAAAGAAGTGTAGAGAAGTTTATGTATTTGATGTGAGTTAATAATAAAATTAAATGTGCTTAAAGTCCAGTATAATCTAAAAGTTTGTTAAATTGCATTGTTTCTTTCAAATCCAGAAATGTTTAAGCTAAATTTGTATGTATTTACTTTAACAGACAGGAAAAGAAAATCAAACCCTAACGTGAAAGATGAGAAAAGTAAGCCACAGGCTTTTCTGTATTTATGCTTACAGCTTTTTCTTTCTTACAACTCAAATCTTTATAAATCTGTAGATGGCAACTTAAATAATGTTACATCAAAAGAGGCTAGTTTTGAATTTAAATTCCATATTTTTTTTTCAATTTTATAGAAATGCAGTATCTAACATTATGACTTTCTCACAGGCAAGTAAAAACTTAGAAACATTTGTTCCCTTTCAATGAGATACAGATAGCTGCATACATAGCTCGGTATACACCTCTGCATACTAACTGCAGTTCTTGTAGCCTCAGCTGAGTAGGATACACACAGAAAGCTGGTTGCTTTGGAAGACATCAAGATTTTTGTTGTAAGAGTCTGTTATGCTTTTGGTTCAGGCCTCAGGTTTTAACAACAAATACAATGATACCTCATTTATCTGGAATATTAGATAATCCACTGAGCCACTTCTCATCTTATGAGTGTGTGACTTTCCTAGACATCCAGGAATTTTTATATTGCAGAGGGAAGGTAATGCCTAAAAAAGTACCAGGATACACATAACTGTCTTGTACTAAAATTTAACTGAAAAAAAGAGACCACCATAGAAAACTATAAAGCAATACGGTAAGAAAGCTCTTAAAACCCCTACTCATGTACATCAGTTTTGTTACCTATAAACAGAAGTCTGATACGTTAATGTATTGTCAGGAGGGAGGCTGTGGCCAGTGTTAGGTGCAGCGGTATTGGGTTCAGCTGTATTTCCTTGGTGTCCAAGTAGACCCTAACATAGTCTATTTGTGGCCAGCCCCAAGGCTGCCTAAGGTACTCCAGGAATACGAATGATTCTCCCCCAAGAAGCAAAGCTGAAGCAAAACTGCAATGCAGCTGACTGAGTGGTCTGAAGAAATACATAGCGGTTTCTGGACACATAAGCACCTTTGGGCTTTTCCAAGGACAGGATTTACTTGAGAAGTTACTTGTGTTTCTCACTGCTACAAAAAAAAAAACCATCAGGAAGTCACCAGCTTAAAAAATAACTTCCACTGGTGAAATGAAAACTAGGCATTGTGCAGGGAGGGCATGGATTCACTGATTCCCTTATCACCTCAGACTGTAGTGCTTGCATCTTACCTGTACCTGTCCAATTCACTGCCATCGGTAGATATTACAGCCAAAATGACACTTGCAGAAAAAAACTTTCACCTTTCAGAAACTGGCACCTACTGTTGTCAAAGGCCTTTTCTTATTTTTCATGTGATGGTGTGAAACTTCAGTGGAATTATACCATATGCAAATGGACAACAGCTCAAGGCAAGCAGCAATCTGGAGGACAGCGTTGGTGCATGTCTAGACATAATTCCAGTGGAGGTTGTCTGAGCATGGCGTGGCTTCACGTGGCCTTTTGTATTACTGTTGTAGATTGTTTTCACTTTGTAGGCCTTAGCCTCCTCTGTGTTCTTAGTGAAATGAAGAAATTACTGAGGTAGCTGCTTTTGTGGTTTTGTTTTACTTCTTCATTTTATTGACCGAAAATCTTTGTGCAACATGCAGTAAGTCATATGACAAACATTTTTATTTCTCAGCATCATATATTTTTAAGAAACACTGGAAAGAACCTTTTTTCCATGATGAGTAGGTAGTTGAAGCATAAAAGCCACAGATACTTTACCAGAGAGGCTTGGAAATGACCCACACGGCCCTGGTTACAGGAACAAGGATTGCTCATATTATCATTTTAACTTAGAGCTCAAGCTGTATCAGTGCTGAACATGTCGGACATTTGACCTCATCACTGAAGTCCCAGTTCTGCAAACTTCTATTCAGATGCACAGATTTTACTGACAAGCATTCCTGGGGATGCTACCTAACCAGATTTCAGTTTGTTATCTCATTTATACAGCTGATAGTCAGTGATAGCTTTGACGTAATAGAAAATTCAGAATTTGGACCACAGATAAGAATCTGAAAAGAATGCAGTATGATGTCTTTGTAATTAATGGCAGCTTTAAGGTGCCACTGTAACTTCAGCACAGCCCAGGAAAGCTTGCATACAGTGAAGATAACTTTCACTCTGTTACTCAGTTGTTAAAATCGGGCTAGCTATTTGCTTAAATTATTGTAAATTTAAAAAATAATACTGTTCCATTTTCTTTCTTTAAGGAGATGATTTTAACTCTCAAACTGAGGCTTTATACATGACAACTGTCACAGCTTCAAGAGACAGTGGGAGTGTGGGCCTGTGAAAAATCGTCATCTCACATGCCGTCATTTGCACGTTTTGTATCTGGTTTTGGGGACTTCAGAGGAAAGTTACAGCACTTTAGCTTTGGGATGAAAAGTGAACTCATGGGGATTTATTGGCACTGCAGCAATGGAAAGCTATGCCTCTTCAGATACCAAGTCTGAAGTTACTGAGAATTATGCTGTCATGAAATGTGGTTTACTGTTCTGAAGAGGTTATCTGAGTGCCTTTGATACACTTTATTTTTGGACTTACTGTTGCTCAAGGAATTTTTGATTTAAGAATGCCTTTATTAACTGCTCCAGCCTCAGGAATGGTGCTTGGATTCAAACATCTTATGGGAATTTGAATAAAAGCTGTACATGCTATTTTACATCTAAACAGTCGTCTTTCAGGTGGAGACATCATTACATGCCCATATCTCATTTCCAAACTTTCCAACATATTAAACTGGAAATTACCACAAGTACCCATTAGTATGGCAATATATGGAAGATACTTCATTTCACAAAAGCAATAAGAGGTGAAAGTTAAATCAACGGACAGACCAAAAAAAAAAACCAATCCAAAACTAAAACCCAAATCAACACCAACAGTAAACCAACATTATGTCACAGAAGAGAATTTTAATGCACAGTCTATGTAAAACCCCATAAGTAAGTCAGGTAAAAAAACATGAATTATGATGTTACGCTACATGACAGTATGTTTGAACTGATTACTCAACAAAATTTCCTTTAGGAGGAATTTGGAAGCAAAAGTGAAAATGAAGCTCAGCCAGATTTCTCTACTGTTTATTTTTAAACAGTAATTTTAACTTTTCTCAGAGGAAAAAATGAGTCTTTTCTATGCCAGGCACTTACCTGGTTTACTTCCTATTTCTGGAATGTGTGAAAATGCCTCATTCAACTCTGAATACACTGTGCACTGGGCATAGCTTCTACAGCACCAGTTTTGAAAAAACACCCAACGGGAAAGAGCTTTGCATCTTAGATAGTCAACAGATAGTAAAGCAAGGGCAATGGGTAGGATTTGTCACATCATTTTCAAAGAGCACTTGCTCTGGGGAGCTGTGTTTTCTCCTAAGATACATGTAACGAGATTGAAGAAAGGTGTTCACATGGAAACTACTTTTGCCATTATTCTGCTCTTGAAAGAGTGCTATTGGTTTCACAGAAAATATTGTATAAGTAACGTTAAGGTTTTCTTCATAGCACTTGCTCTGGATTTAGATGGGAAGCTGCTTTTCCAATGTCATGTTGCAGCTATCTACTCCAGCACAAAGTGCTGCTGTGTGACCAGAAAGACAGCATTCACACCCTCTTTTGTTTCACCAGGGTAACTGATTTTAAATAGCAGGGCTACTGTTGATTTTATTTGTGGAAGAGAAAACTAAATCTCCCTCTCTGTCATCACCTCTATTTCAATACCTGTGTATTGTACCTTTAAATAGTCACTTGTAGCCATTGGATTCAGCTGAGACAAATCCTCGCTAGGCTTGTTATACCCTTGCTGACATGGCAGACCAGGCAGATGTCAGAGAATCAGAGGCAGCTTCTTGAAGCATTGCTTAGCTTCAGATGCAACAGCAGCTTGGGAATTGCCCTGGCTTGCACCGTGTAGCCATACTTAAGGGTCAGTGCAGAAGGTCGAGCAACTTTTTCCCATGCCAGATTTGAACTATGAGTCCCTTCTGTCATCCACGGTGAAAGACCTAACCCACTGTGTTCCTGGAAGGACTTCATTTTGCATTTTGCTATTTCTTTTTTCCTCATAATCATAAAATGGAAGTAATGCAAACTGAATTTATGTGGATGAACATAAATAGTGTATCACAGACTTTGAAATTAAATTATGGTGATTAACATTGTTCCTTACTGGAATGAAAGTCATCCTGACATTATCTCACGCTGCTGAGTAAAAGTAGCCTTGGTGTGGGCAGGGAAGAACAGGTGTGGGCAGAACTTCCTGCCCATTTTACAGGCATAGCAAACGCTACCCTGCTTTCCCTCTCAATGGTCTGTACACTGAAGATTTCACCTGGTGCCCCCTAGGTAGAGGCAGCTCAACTTTGCACTAGAATCCTTTGCCTATCCACTCCATTTCATATTAAACGAGCAATAGTACTATTACTGTAATAACCATAAGAATACCCAGAAATGTATCTTGGTTTGCAAATTTCTATTTTTACCAGCTCTCACTGGATACTCATGAACTGTAATAAAAACAAATTAGGATGATTGCCAAATCTTAGTATGCAAAAGTTAGCTTGTCAGCAGCATCATCAGTCTATATATGTCTGTGAACTCATGCATGAGTTGTTTTTTACTTTAAGCCATTGAGCATATGATATGTGTGTGATACGATGACTCTCTGTTCTTTCTGCTTCAGCTACTGTTTTACACGCTGTTATCTTGAAACAGCTGAAGTAAGAGTTTTCAGATACAGACAAACTGCCTGCAAAATGTTGGAAGGGTTTGGTTGTTTGTTTGTTTGGGTTTTTTATAGTTTTGAAGTTTACAATAAGTCAAGAACTGATATTATTAGACCATAAAATATTATATATTTTTTCATTTAATACAAAGATTAGTTTGTAGGGATTGATTTTAAACTTACCTGCACTCTCAACTGGCATTTTAGAGTGGCATAATGGATACCTTGCATAGGAAGCTTCCGTTATCTTTTCTGATATGTACCTCCTCTATTCATCTCCATATGTTTGTCCCAAGCAGGAGAATGCCATAAGTAATAGCACGTTAGTGTACTGTATAGCGGTATGGATTCAGTTAAAGTTGGTGGAATATTTATATGAAAAGATGTGCAAAGCATCCACTCACTAGTAATCAAAGTAATAAAAAACATAGTTCACTAAATTTTAATAATTTTAATAATTATTCACAACCAAGTAGAAAAAATAGGTTTTAAGTATTGAATTCTCCTTGTCTGGCTGTTGTAATTCTCTGACCTGCTTTACTCTGAGTGAGATATTTGCCGTTTTAGTACAGGAATGACTAGCAAATTGGGTGATTAGCCTTCCCGCTCATTCCTCACCTCTGCTGTTTACCATAGATTTTAAGTAGGTTCATCTGCGCTTTTCTACCACAGCGACATTTTTAGTATCTGTGAGTTGCAGCTTGCTCTGTGATTAGGAGCACAGAGGAGAGTAAGATTAGCTCTGATTTGTACCACATTTTCTTTCATACCGGCAGCAGCTTAAACCCACTCCATCTACTTGATTTCCATTAGCAGAGACATGGCTGAAAGCAACAGTTTACATCAAGTTAGTATCTTTGGGAAAAACTGAAGTGGAAGAGGGATTTCTAATGGCCAGTTGAAATAAAAGTCTTACAAGACTTACCTCTGCATAGCAGAAAACTACCAGCCGATTCTCACCATGGCATACCAGGAGCAGTTGGAAATGCCTGTTAAAGGTTTGGATTGCCTATGAACAAAACCCTATGTCTTAAGAAATGGTGCAGTCATCTTTTCTTACAGAATATTTTTGTTCACCTGACAGAAACATGCTGCTTATCACCAAACCCAGTATATTCCTACTTCACAAAATAGCAATGGAGAAAGGTTTTACAAACCATCTCTATACGGTAAAGAATCACCGTTACTGGAACAGATCTAACTTCAAAGTTGCCTTTTCTTTCTGTGGGGGTGGGGTCAACTAAGTGTCCTCCAGAAGTCCCTTCTAACCCAAAGTGACCTTTGATTGTAATTTTGTTGTTCAAATTAGCTTCCGTATCCTTTGTAATTATCTGAGTTATACTCTGATGAAAGCGTGGCCTGAAAGTATAGCCCCAGATCAATGACTGCTATCTGGTTTGACAAGGCATCCTGGTTTTCCTCAGCTTCTTGTCAAGTGTGCCCCAAAATACTATTTTATAGCCAGTGCACTGTAATATCTCACTCAACTTCAATATGCAACCATATGGTAAAAAGCTGACAGAGGTAAGTGCACCGTGCAAACATCGTTAGAAGTTGACTTGAAAGAAACGTTAATTGAGTTCAGATGTATTTACTTTTGGCTTTTATGTTTACTGCCCTTTTTCTGCAGCTGAGGTTTGTTTACTCACAACCCTCTTTCCTTAATGGGCTTTTCCAAGTGAGAAGTGAAATGTCTTTCATGCAAAGTTTGTGTTAAAAACCACTTTACATAAGGAAATAAACCAAACCATATGCAGTAGAAACTTGAAAAGTGGGTTTAAGTGTATTCCTTACACACATGTTTTTCAAGCAGTGGGGCAAGATGATTACATGAGTCTCAGCTGATGAAGACAGGGCTTTCTGCCGTGAGGTGCGAAATCTATCTATTCAGAAATTGAGATTTCCAATTGCAATGGAAATGCTCCTGGCAAGAAGATTGCTCTGCTACTGGACAACTGCATTTGTGTATGAAATCCACCTTCTTTCAGGTGAGATGATGAACATACTCTTCCCAGATCTAAAACAATTTTCAGTCTTAATGCTCCAGCTTGGCAACAGCTACACCAAAATGCTAAGTTGACAAATGGTGAAATATCTCTTTCCACCTTGTATTCATGGAGTGATAAAGTTAAGCCCGGCAGAACAAAGAAGCCAGATATCATTAAGGAGACATATAAACCTGAGAATGTCACTAAGAGAGGAGAAGCTTTTGGTGGGAAAAGGGAACAGAAGGTCAACAATTTTTGTTTCTAGAGGGACACAGAATTTTTGTGAGAACAGTAAAGTCAGATGAAGGACTGTAAGCTCAAAGAATTTCCTGGTTCACATAAGGAGTCATGAACTGCTGAGGAATGCTTCTGTACATTGCCAGAATATTGCAACCCTAGTCCATGGAGCCGTCTCATGCTGGTGAGAAAACTGAGGCAGCAAGACAGCTCTAAATTTATCAAGCAAAAGCAACATATTTAGACCTCCATGCAAAGTCTTTGATTTTCTGTATGTTTGCCATGCATATACCTCATACTCCTAAAGGGTTGTGAAGTAAACTCTAAAGCACAGACTGTAGACCTTGCTGAGATCTTGGGGAAGATGTCAGAGATGGAGCCTGTTTCTGGACTAGTTAAATGGTCAAAGCTAGGAGCAGAATCTGATTCAGCAAACTTTGAGATGGAGAATCTGGTGAAATCCTCAGCTGAGAAGCTTATTTACATTAATGTCTAAATTTCACAGATGGGATGAAGATTAGTATATGCTGTGATTCCACCTTCCCATATGTCCTGCTGTTGACATAGAATTAACAGTTTAACTTCAGAAGAGACCACTGCATGAGTTGTTCTAATTTCCCCTATGTTACAGTTTATGAAGGATTGTTCAGGTTCTTTATAACGAACCTCAAACTTCACCTCTACAAAGTTATTCAGTTTTCAAAAACTGAAAATGAGCATGACAATTGCTGCAGGAGAACAGAATATCAGAGCCCCAGTTGCCTCCACTGGGAGGAAGCTGGTTGGGTCAGGTATTCCCACTATTTCCACAATGCTGAGTTGTACAATTGTATCCCATATTGGAGAGAGGAAGCTGGAAAAAGCCCAAGGGTGTGAAAATTTTTCTTGCATCAGTCAAGACAGTCTTGAACAAGACGTACTCCAGAAGCCATTTTAGGGCACGAGCCAGCTCTGCTCAGTCAGTCGTTGCTGACCTTGTCCAATCTCTGATCTTTCAGACAAGGGTGACGTTATGCTGGAAGCCAAACTGTGCACTGGGATAACCATGTTCCTGGTGCTTCCAGATAACCGGCCACAGTCTGAAACATGGACATTTAGTTGCTCATCTTGCCTGACAGGAGAACTGCTAATGGGCAGAAGCTGATTCTTGATTCAAGTAGGGAAAGCTATGAAAAATTGTAGGAAGTGATTAGCAAAACTGACAAGCCAGATGGGCTCACAGACCCATGTAAAAAAGGCCAAGGATATTCTCAAGTCAAAGGTCACCAACCTATGCAT
Source organism: Phalacrocorax aristotelis (assembly GCF_949628215.1). Classification (NCBI taxonomy): domain Eukaryota; kingdom Metazoa; phylum Chordata; class Aves; order Suliformes; family Phalacrocoracidae; genus Phalacrocorax; species Phalacrocorax aristotelis. The sequence goes on along the minus strand of NC_134311.1, from coordinate 51,263,086 downwards.
CTTCTCTGTGTTAGGTCTTGATGTAAGTCATGCATCCTTTGTTGACCTGAATATTTTCAACTTCATTCTTTAATTGATCTGCCTTGGGTACCCTGTCAGTTACAGCAGCACAACTGGATATAAAACTTAGCTCCAGTTCTGGGCTACACATGTGACTTGCTCCTTGATATGTTATTTCAAAATAAGATCATAACTGATGTAGTTAAGTTTCCTGTTTCCAAGCCTGCACAGTTGTCCTTTCTGTCATTGCCCTTTGTAGTACTTCAGTACTCCTTGGATCTTGCCTGCCTACCTGCCTGAGAGGGAAGACAGGATTGCTGTTAAGAAAAATATCTCATTTAGGTTATTGGAGAAATAGTCCACCAGGATGGAAAGGAGTAGTTTACAAGTCAATAGCGGCATAGAAACAAAGGTATAATGTGGCTCTGTGCTAAATGCAGTGTAGAGATTAGGCTTCTTGAAAGTTACAGTAGGGAGGATCAGAAGCTTTTCAGCGAAAGTGGTAAAGCAGAACCCAAACTTGTTTACAGCTAGAGCTCGGTAAGTTTATGGAAGGGATTGTATGACTTGGGTCTTGTGACATTGGGATCCTGGACATGGTAATCACAAGACTTTCTCCAGTTCCGTGGTCCTGTCCTAGAGATCACACACACCCTTCTTACCACATCCTGATGTCCCTACCTGTGAGGACACCAGCTTTCCTGGAGTTATGACTTCTGAGACACTGTTTCCCACCCAGTAAGTGTTGCCTGTATTAATTTTCCTTTATAACACCCTTTAACAAACAAGACTAACAAGCTGTGGTTATCCACTCTGAGTTCCTACTCAGAGACTGCTTAAACAAAACAAAACAAAAAAAAGTCTGTTTTAATAAAAAAGTTTTGCCCTTGGTGTCTGACCAGACACTTGTTCAAATCTGGGTTTTTCCCAGGAGAACAAGAACATGTGCACTGCTTTGAGATATACTGAAACCTTACTTGTCATCAGAAACAGCTCTCTTCTTGCAGTGTCATGAAGTAAATGCTTTAGTAAAGGAACCTGCTGGTGGTTTAGAAACTGAAGCCTTATAGCAGGAATAATGAACAAGGTAAACCGTTCTTCAGACTTATGTGGTGACTGCTGTGAGCTAGTCACTCCCATGTGTAGGCAGATGCTCAGGCTTGCTCCACACCAGCCTTTCACTTCGTAGGTGCCTGACAGTGCGAGCACTTGTGCAGAGTCCAGGTATGAGTTACTGCCCTGCCAGCCGCTCCGAGTCTGCAGGCACTGGCCAGCTAATGTGTGTGTGTGCCATTCGCAGGCACAACACGGCATGGCTGTTTGCAGAATTGGGCTTTGCGCCATGAAGATACGCTCTGTGAAGGGCAGCTACAAAAGCATGTGAAACAAATTGTGCCAGGCAGTCTGTGGCATAATTTAAGTAAAACCTGTTAGTGTTTTAACAGGATACAGTGTCTTTTAAAAAATCCACTTTTGCTCATGAAGAGAGAGGAGGTTCCTCCTCTGGCTTTTGGAAGGCTGGCGCAACAGGATAAGGTTGTGTTTGTTTTCCTCCAAAAATTGGGAACTGGAGATCTCAGTGCTGCAAGCTGCTTTGTATAAGCAAATACAATATATTTACAGAAGCACACTGAAGTACAGCAGACTGTACTGCAGCAAATATACTTGAATGCAGGGTTCTATTTTTAATGAAGTGTCTACCCAAACAGCAGGCAATACACCCCAGCATCACAGTACTGTGTTTATTTGAACCTCTAATTTTGGCGAATAGCTGCTGCTAAAAGCAGCAGCAAAATAGCTGACTACGTTCCTGAAAAAGTAGGAGTAACTGCATTGAAAACTTCAATGGGTGCCCTCCAAAGGAACAAAGCAGCCTGTTTGGGCCCCTAGTATGAGTTCACATACAACGAGTCAGGAGAGGGATGACTTTTCTGTACTGAATTTTGCTATTTGTCATCTGATCTATTTTGTAAGAAGCATAGAATTTTCTGAGAAAGGGATTTAATTAGCTGACTTCATGGTTTTGTAAGTGAAGCACCAACACAGTATCTCATATCTGAGGGTCTCAAAGTATTTTCCAAGTGTGTGTAAACACTATCACACTATTTTACTGATGGAGAAGGCAAGCATGTACCTTAATAAAAGCAGACTGAAGGACATCAAAGGAATAAATGGCACATCTCTTGAGGTTTCACTACCATCCCCATGTAACTAGTTTCATTATCCTTGCAGGGCAAACTAAGTGTTAAGAGCAGGGCTGCCCCATGAGGGGCTATGAATCAGCAGCAGAGGGCAACCTCAGCACCATGCCCTCCCAAGGAAGGCACAGCCCCATGGTGCCTAAGCAGGACCTGGGCTGGTGACACAATCTCTCAACAAGCCCTTGCCAGCCAAGGTGATGAGTCATGTCCAAGACCCAGCCAGGGGATCCGGTTAGGTGTAGCCAGCCAGGCCCGGAGACAGGGCAATCTAGAGCATGGGCCCATGGTCCAGCCAGGAAAAGCAGTAAGTCAGGATGGCAAGGGACAGGGCTGGGCACAGACCTACCTACAGCTCAGCTTAGGCAAGACTTGGGTGCTGGGCATGAGTTTAAAGGGGACTCCTGGGCCCACAGGCAGAGAGTGCATTGGTAGGGTTGCCAATGAGGCTGGCAGGGGCAGCTAAAGCCTCCTTTTGCACGTAGCTCCCTGGCAATGAGTCCATTGCCTTCTGTAAAGCATCTCATGTTCATTATTACTAGTTTCAACAGCAGTCATCTTTGTACAAGACCAGAGCACCTCCTGTGACACTTATTCTTAGAGCAGCCACTTCTGAAGTATCTTTGCTCCTTCTGCTTTATAGCCCCGCATGTTGCTATTTTTAAATATTAAAGGGTTGTTTTTGCAATAGGGAAGTACAGATGCATAGAGCTATTTTATTCAAAGACAAGCATAACTATCTGTTAATAAAAATTGAAAGTTAATAAACTTCCAGTTGCTCTTCATTGCACAGCAGCATGATTTTTTCCTTAGGAAAGCAGGAACAGTCTGAGATCCAAGCAGAGATTTGGAAAACTCTGAGCAAAAATACAGCCAACTTGATCTCTGTACCCACTCAAATGGACTTTTCTCCCTGAAAATATGACACTGAGAAATAAAAGTTGTCCCAGTTTCTTTAGAGTTAAGCTCTCCTGAGCTGGCCACAGTGCTGCTAATAGATCTTATTTCAAGTTAGGTGGATTGGTTACATGCTTCAGTGACCTATTCACTTCTCTCTTTTTCAAAGCAAACTTGGTTAAATCTAACGAGGTGCCATCTCAGTGCAGCTTCCAACAGCTACAGGGCATGACTTTGCAACTTTGCTACTTCCACACCGCAGCAGACCAAAGGTGGGTAGGGCTGGTAACAGAACAGCAAGTGGTAGAGACCTTATTTGCACTAGTTCTGCCTTCACTGAACAACCATGCTCAGGCAAGGCCTTTTAACTTAAAGACAGCATTATACAAGGTATCATGCTATGGAGCCAAGTGATTTTCAGTTGAATAAATTATCAGCTCCAGTACTACAGAAAGACCTAATAGCAGAGTAGTGGAGAATTATAAACAAGATCTCATATGATCGCATAATTGACAGAAAAAAAACCCACAGCAAAATACAAGAACGAAGCAAGTACTATTAAAAACCATAATGACAGATGGTAACTATGATACTTTCCTCCCTGCAAAACAGGGAATATGCTGCTGAAAATCTGCAGCATGTTTTACTAAGCAGCTCTGAGAATGTGAAAAGAAAATAGTTTCAGATATAAGCAAATTCTACTGCTATTTAGTTATTTAACCCCTGCACTGGTTGTTGGGCACATTACCCTGGCATACTGTGTGTCTGTAACAGCAACAGGATTTCTATGGGGTTTCTAATCAGGAATTTGCTAGCAAATCAGTAAAGGTTTCTTTGTAGGCTAGGCTAATGGCTTTCAGGCCTATTTTGTCTGGTTCTCCTCCTCTCCCCTTGCCCTCCGCTGCATATTCCATATTTCAAATTTCTTTTGAGGAATATGTGCCAACAGCCACAGTAAAAGCAAAAATAGAATGACAACACACCTGTTAACGTTTTTACCTACATAACTAGCATCAACTGAGTCAGAGTATCACTGCCTGGCTGATGTCTCCAATAATCCCCTTTTGCTGATAAGTCTCTAAAGGCTTTACTTTACAAATATATAGATCTGAATATTTTATACTATTTGACTAAGATGCCATTTCAAGTCAGAATCTAAAAAATACAATCAGACAACCTGTCTGATGCCTAAGCCCTGTGCTTTTCCCAGGGATGTTGGGTGTATGTGAGGGCTGTTTCTGAATGCCATGAGAACGACACCACGAGTTGTTTCACGTAGGTAATGTTCAGGGAAAACAACACCACCACTGTGAGATCTGGTTTTCTTCTTCATTTTTAAAAGATTTGTGTGCACTAGCAGCATGTATGCATTTTGTAACAGAGAGACTCGGAATCCAGCTCTAGTATTATTACAGTGTTAATGACACCTAGCCCTTCTCAAACAGGCATAACAGTGGTACTTTCCGTTGCTATTGACATGAGGGAGGCTTGTATTTCACCTGTCATTTACATGTTGAAACATCAGATTGCTAAGTGGTTCCACCTATTTTGTCAATAATGACATTATAATGTCCTGTTCTTGGTGCAAAATCGTGTATTTCTGCACCTCTTTTATTCTTCTATTCGTAGAAGTTCAGTTTTCAGCTCCTTAATTCAGATTTTCACATCTCATTTGGAAGCTCCTCTTTAGACCTTTACAGCCACATTTGCAACCTAACGCAGTACTCCTCCTGCAACATGGGCATTTTATTTTGCTGTCTCAGTAAGAGAGATTTTGAAATCCTGTTCTTAGTGGCGGTATGAAAAAAGGAGGGATGAAATGTCAATATTTCAAGGACTGTTATAAAACCTAGGGAAGGGGATCACATGACATAAGTCTCTCAAGTTCAAGAATGTCACATGACCCAAGACAGCATGTGCACATGAACAAGCACTTATTTTAAATCTATCTTTTCTACAGATTTTGCTAAGCAATGGCATATCTGGTTTTCTCATGTATACAGTGAGCTAAATCCTGAGGGGAACTGAGCTCTTGCAAGTCCCTTTAGGTTCAACAGAAGCTGCAAAACCTGAACAGTTTCAAGGACTAGATCTATACACCGAATTTTTCTACTGACTTCAGTTATGCATGTCCTGTGCTTGCTTACAAGCCTTACAAGCTTCTAATTTATTCCAGGTAAAAAAGCAAAGATTGCAAGAGCAGTTCTGCCTGTGTGCCTTCCCATAAGCTCTCAGATATCTATCAGATGAATTAAACAAAATAAAATTTTGCAAATCCATCTATTAAAAGTTAATTCATAATTGTCAAATAATTTTTCATTTCAATAGAGATTAATTAGAATTTGACCTATTTGTACATGGTTTCTGGATAAAATGGATACTCTGTCAAAGACACAAACATGGCTGTTTGAAATGTGTTGTCTGAGTACAAGCTGAAGGAGGATCATTAGATACCATGGATGAAGCATGAGAGTTTTGCCTCATTTAATGTTGCAGACTGCTCATGGACTATGCATTATGCAACCTAAATGGAGGTATCGCAGAAATGACAGTGATCTTGATACTGGCTGATCCAGTGATTTTGGATAAAATCATAAAATGGGAAGAAAACACGTGTCTGCAACATAAAAGCCTACTCAAGAAGTGGACCCACTGACTTCCTCCTTCTGTTTATTCCATACCCATCCAAAGGCAAGCTTAAATACTGCAATAATTTCAGTTGGATACTCCCTAGGTCTTTTGCAGGAAGGGATAGTGAACACCAGACCCTTATTCATACTGTCAAGTCTGATAGATTTTGCAATGTTTCCCCTCATCTCCCCCTTCTGTGATTCCCATGCAAACACAAATCACACTCACATAAACATGGACATGCAAGTGGCCTGATCCAGTTCTTCTTCTCTGGCTGATCAGTGAAACACACGCGTGCTCTCACACATCTTACACATACATTCATATTTGCAGTCCTTTTCAGGTCACATACAATAACTTTCCACACCCTGTTCACTGAGCTTAACCTGGGTCAGATCCTTGTCAGCAGCCTGCAGTCCTGAGGCCTTTGGTCATTCTTGTTGCCTTGGTGCCCTTTCTGAGGTGAAAGGGAGAGATCACCAACAGTATTCAAGTGACAAGAACAGCCTGGACTTAGACACTGATGAAATAACATTCTCACTACTATCAGTAAAGCAATATTGAGTTGGCATTTGTTAGGGCAAAACATCATGACTAAAAAAGGGTTTAAAGGTTGATATTGTAGCCTTAGTTTAAGGGTGCATTAAAAACATGCCACTAAATTTCAATGTGTGAATAAAGAACTCTTGCCTTTGCAGCAGGGCACACTAAAAGTGCTGAAGTGTTTAACATATTTAAGTATCACTGAAGCCAATGTGAGTCATAGAGGCTTTTAAAACACATGCTTGCTAAACTGGAATCTTCTGACTAAACAACTTGCTCCATCTGTCCACTATCAGGCACATGCATTTTCAGTCACAGAGATTATGTCAATATATTCGGGGTTGGTCAGCAATTTTTGTTGACCTACGTAAGTAAAACAGGAAAACAACTCTTAATATGTAAGTATAGTATTCTTAATAAAACCTAGTAATTATTCTTAATAAGGCTGTAAATATGCCAGTCACTGAGACCTGTGTTTCCCAAGATTGTTTAAGAACAATTCGTGCTATGTTTCATCATGATTCCAGAAAGATGAGTAACAGAAACTTTTCTGCCTGAGCATGCCCTTGTTTTCCATTAATTGTCCTTTATTTACTATAAGTATTAAGCCAAGTCATAAAGCAGTACCCAAGCTGGAAAACTGGCATCCAGTGATACATAACATGCTTGCCAAAACAAGTAAACATCAGTGTACAGAGAGTTGTACTTTGTTCTGCCCGCATTCCAACCAGTTTGCTTCCCACTCAATATTTTTGTGGGTATAGTTGACAAAAGCTGACATGCTTCTTTTTTTCTTAAATAAAAATCGTATCACTGAAAACACTGAAAACAAGTGCTTTGATTACATTTAGGAAAATGTCTAACTCTATCAAGAAACTGCTGAAATGTTGGCACGGTTCAGTGACTTAAAAAAATGTGACTACAGGAGTACAGCCTAAAAGCAGAAGTTCATATAGCACTTCCCCTTTTATTTTGCTGTTTTGATGCTATCTAATTTACATCTCCAGAAGAACAAGCTCTATAGCTCCACACAGCGTTTATTTACAAATGTCAAACCTCTAAACAGGCCACAGGACAGTTAGAGATTTTTCTAAATGTGGATAAAGTCAACGAATTCTCTATAATTTTTCTTATCCATTCTTCTGTAATGGGTTTATTTAATATTTGTGAGCTCCATCTAAGAATAAAACTGACAGTATTCACACTTTTTGTGTGTGTTTATATTACCAGCTAGTCCTGATGTTGCATCTTTTGCCCCTTCAGCTGGAGTACAAGCTTCTGTTTGACAAACAAATTGGAATCTGTCTCCTTAACTAATTTACACACATAACAGTTTGGTGAGGCACATATTATTAGGAAGATTTTAACAATGAAGACTTAGGTGACTTCCCAGAGACCACACAGATGTCCCTGCATGGTCTCAGACCAGAAGTCAGAGCTCTTGGCATGTAATTGTCCTCACTGTTTTGAGCCTCCTGATTTGAAAACATATTTTGTTTGATGTACTGGGGATAAGCATGAAGAAGAGCAATTCCCTCATAAATACAGTAATGAAAAGGCTCTGCTTTATGCTGATGATATTTTTGCATTGAATGGGTTACCATTTAATCAATGATGATTTGGGATGAGCAATCAGTTTTCATGTAATTTACCAAGAGATAAATGATTTCCGAGTTTTGTTCCAGTTGCACCTGGAAGATATTTTAAGTCTGCAATAGATCATTAACAAATAGGAAAAAAAGCAGAGTTCAAACATCATTTATTTTACATTGCACTTGAACAGGAAACAGCTCAAAAACATGATGCTCTCTCTGACAGTGACAATTTCAGTTGTACTTGCAGCTGTATTTTAGGGATGTTGGGACAGCTTTCCTCAGTATCAACTTGGCTGAATCTGACCCAAGGCCCTTATAGAAAAAACTGATTTTTTTTCAGTGTAGTCATTGATAACAAGGAACTAAAACCTGAATTGATCGCCCATTTCTTTCAGGCACAGCCAGGTCAGTACAGACGGAGATGAGCTCCTAAGGGGAAGAAAGACAGGAAATGGAATTCATGTTGCCCAGGATGCTGTAAGGCTGTGACACACAAACTGATAGGGAACCAGGCTCTTGAAACAACCATGTAATTTGTTTGCATAGCACTTTGTGGATGCTCACTTACAGCACTCTGTGTGTGTTTCCAAGCAGCTTGGGAATAAAATTCCAAAGTTCAGATTATGATCTGCTAGCAAAATATTTAAAAAGAACTAGCTCAACCAGTACAAATATGTAATCAAAATAGAGTGGAGTTGCTGCAGTGCTCTTTGCTTACCAAATAAAAGCCTGCAGAAGGCACTGCCAATGCTATAGGCACCTCAATACACTGTCAGAAGTTATTTAACATGCATGCCAGTCCAGACAAGTGCCTACAATGGAGAGACACAGAAGACAAAATTAAGGTTAATATCAAATAATCATACACAAGAATATCCCTGTTTTTTATTTTTCTTTTACTTTGTCCCTTGTATCTGCTCAAGAAGATACTTGCAAATGTTTTTTGTATCTTGACACCTGTAAATCAGGATCTTGATTCTTTGATAGAGATGGTGTCCCATGCTGCAGATGATGTCCAACAGCCTACCAGATCAGACTCCTGCCTCCAGCATGTATGTTCTTCTTTACTGTTCATCTTCAGACTGGACACATTCTTCTTCAAATTCAATAGCAGAGTCAGGGCATGATCAATTACAGATAACACTGTTCATAACACAAGTGTTATAGATAACGTATCAATAAATATGTATAGCAATATAATTCAAGCGCACTTTTGTGAGTTTCAGATTATACAATACAGCAAATGTTCACAAAATTCCAGAAACACCTAGTAAAACCAATGATTTACACATATAACATACAACAAGTCTCAGTCATCTTAACTACCAATGTTTCCACATGCAAGAATGCCTCTCTCTCCAACCATTTTGTCCGCAATTCCATATCCATAACCATGTTATGCACCCTGTACTTCAGGTAGGGGGTATTGCCAGGTAAAAACATGCGGTCATCACCCAAAAAAAGCTTAATTCATTTCTTTCCACACATGGCAGTTTGGACTGTTCTTTGGTCAGTTTGTTTATACTGAATAGAAAACGTTTCTCCAGCACTGGTTTATACTGAAAATGATGTTAGGAAATGCATACCAGAGTAATTTAGCTCCTTCTACAACCCCCTTTTCCACGTGGAAAGCCATACATAGTTTGTATACAGCCTCTTTATTGTTCAGAGGTCATCCAATCCAATTAAATGATCTGCAGTTCATAATGTTGGTGCTTTTCTTAAGATGCTGCATTGTGTGTCCCAGAATCTAAATGAATAAACTTATTTCCTAATGCCAATACTTTAAAAATTACCTGTGATCCTGGATATTTCAGCTTCCTAGTATCAAATATCAAACACCTTCAAGGAATGCAATTCTCTAGACAGGTTCAGAAACTGCAATGGATTTTGGCAAAGTAATTGTGTGCGCAGAGCAAATACTTCAGTGGTAGGCTACTCATGAAACTAACAGCATATTTGTCAGTCACTGAAACACAGATAAGAAAGTCTGAAAGGAGATGATGTATTTCTAAGGATATCTTCACTGATGTAGAAGGGGGATTTTTAAACAACCAACCCTCTACTGAATTTATAGCAATTATGAAAACCAAACTGAAGTCCTCAGGGTTGTTTCTATATGGATTTTATTCCGAAGAACCCAAATCTTCTGCAAACATTGTGGTAGCTATGCTAAAGCTGATAGCTCATGGTTTTGACACATATATTTATTGCCATTGACAATGATTTATCCATTAAGTGATACATGTTGCTTTCAGAACTTTCAAATCTTCTTCTCCCTTCATATTCGGCTTTATATATTGTGTATGGCTGTTAATGTATGGGTGAGAGCTCTGCTTTCATTTCACTTTCTATTTTCTCAGAGACAAGTAGACATAAGAATGTATTTTGGACCGAAATTTATTTGGTTTCAAACCTAACTAAACCCTAACTATGACTTCATTGTAATATTTGTATCCACATATATTTCCACTCCAAAATTCACTAGCAAATTCACTAATTTACTTCCAAATTTTAGGTTTGGGTTCTTGAATGCTTGGTGAAAACCACTTCTGAATAATATACACATTTCCAAAATTCAGAATAAAAATGTGTCGGTTGTTCAGTTCATCCACTAAAAAAAAAACCAAACCAGAAACATTCTCACAGAACTCCACTGCAAAACTCAGGAAACTGTCTTCTAACACTACTGGTTTGTACTGCTGGTTAGTTACATAAATTGTCCAGTGAGAAACTGGAAACAGTACTGGGTGACTTCTGTGAAATGACACGCCACTATAAAATGGATGGTGAGTATTTACAGATAATTAGAGAATGATCGGAAACCTACAATTATTAATTGCAGAAACTTATAAATTATCAAATGGTAAATAATGTTGCCAAATGATTTTGTGACCATTTGTGAATAACAGCTTACTAGAGAAAACACGTGGAATGCATCCAATTAATTTTATTACTTGCACTTTCTTTGCTCAGAATTATCTTTTTATTCTATTTAACCATAGCTGGGTATGAAAATGGAAAAATAATTTTATAGAAGGTGTAACAATTAATCCAGAAAAACTGTACTGGTCTATTCCAGAACGATTGTTTTGTGTGGTAAAATATTGAAGTCTAGCTATTGTAAATGAGTATTGTCCCAGTATTTCAGCTCATATGCTGCATATAAGGACAGATTGCTGACTTTGATTTTGCAGTAACAATAGAATAAACTGTTCTTTCCTTTCTTTCTCACTGTCTCCTCACAGGAATACTCCTTCCAATGCTCTTGGCTGAATTCAGAAAATATCTGCAATAATCAGAGTGACTTTTCTCAGTGCTTTATTAAAACTCATGCTTTGCAGCTGACTAGCCTTAGCATTTAATCCACTGCTTTGGCGTTTTTTAATTTTCTTTTTATAATACATAAGATTTTCCTCTGGTGTTACAGCAAATAACTTCCCTTTTACTGGTTTTTGTTTTAAATTTCTGATACTAATATTTTGCTATTTCTTTGGATTTCATCTTTAAGGATGTTAACAACCATTATAACTCACTTTCTGAAATCATCTCTGTGGATGCCCTATAGAAAAATGAATTCAATATTTGCCCTACCTTTTTCTGTTTATATGGATCTGTTCTCAATGAAAAAGATGATTTTTAGTGGGTCAAAGGATGAGTTATAATACAGGCAGTTTAAATAACAGGCTAATCTATGTATGGCAATCTTCACATTTCAGTAGCAGAAATCTGCAAGGTAAAGGACTCGTCTGTTCCATAGCCAGTTTTAAGAAGTCAAGGTGACTTAGTAAGGATATTTTGATGTGCATAACACAGATGCTCACAAACCATCCTGCACCTTCCATGGTTTATTTGACATAATGCCTGCATCTTAAGGTAGCCTGACAAAAACTTCATGCCATTGACTATGACCATGCCTCACTAAGTCTTTCTGTAAGCTTTTTTTGCCTTTGAGCTATGTTGCTGGCAATGATAATAGTGGGGGGAGAGGTCTTTTAAAAAAAAAATTCACAGACAAGGACTGACCCTCCATCATTGTTCATGCAACAGCTGCAGATGTAACATTAGGTGAGAAGTAGGCGCACAATCTAAATGACAGTTCATGGCAATAGCTGCAAATCAACACCAGGAGTCTAACAGTGGCAACTGTGCAGAATACCCACCCTCCTGCAACATTCTTATCCTGGATCTACTTTTGCCACAAGCAGTGTCCCTTCCTTCCTTTCACTGGCCTGCTAATATCGAGATGTAGGTATCAAGGCTTATGATACTTCAGTGTCCCTGGATGTTCCCATGGCTCTGCATGAGCTCTTCTGTTTCAGGGCACTGCTACCCCAGGAGTGCGGTTTCCAAAACAGCATGACCGTCACTGAGTAGGCAGCTGCAAACAAGTTTTATCTTCAGCTCGGTGAACTTGATGACAATGGACAACTTGACCTCTGCGCATAAAAGGGCCTTCACAACTCTGTCAAGCTTTGTTGTCATATTCTTACTGCTCTATCCTGTAATTGTGCCTTGGCAGCTATGGCCAGATCTGTTCAAGAAACTCTGTGAGCTTGGTCCACTGCATGTATTTCATTTCTACACAACTTTTGCAACCCAGGGTATTTATTGTGAGTTACATTCCCATACCAAAACGCTGAGAAATGTGCTTATGTTTTTGCACTCAAGTACAAACAGCCTATGATTAAAAAAAGTCTCTTATTACCGAATTACCATTCCAGGCATCTAAATATGTTCTTGATTCAGCCCACAAAAATGTACCAAAAATGACATAATTTAGATCATATTCATATCACTGATATGGGCATTTTGATAGCCATACTTCTAACGGAACACTGCACCATCATTGTTTCTAATATCAGTTATGTGCCTCATGCCTCTCCACAGAGAAAGCAACAATAGCAGCAATGCAAACACTGCAAAGACTTCAGTCTCTTTACTTTTTTGCACAATGCACAGTTACAACAAAATCCTACGATGTAGTTCCGATTAACAGTTTCCTTCATTAATGCTGCTCTCAGCACATGACCTGGCACTCTTTCGCAGGAACAGCATGAGCTGGAAGCACGTTTGCCTCTTACACACACACATGCATTAGATTGCTGTAGCAGTAACTAATGAAGCTACAAAGAAGTACGAAAGACACGCCCAGGTCCCTTACTAATTATTTAATGGATTTTCTTTGTGAAAATTTTCTGTACTTCCATCAGGTAAGATGAACTCGGCAAAATGTAATTAATCCAGAAGAAGGATGATTCTAAAAGTCATACCTATCCTTCAAGATGTATTTTATGCCATTTACTTCGTAATATGAGGAATAGAAGGGGAGCTAATAAATGAGATGCTGCTACACTCCTGAGCATTATTTCCATTTCCTAATTTAAAAGGCTAGCTATCAAAAAAACAGGCCAAAAAGGGGTCAGAGAAGACACTATAGCAAGGAGGGTGTTTGTAGCAGAAGCACTGATTGGCACCTGTCTCACAGCAGGGAATTTCATGGTAGGGCATTTCCAAGTTGCGCACTTAAAAGTCTAGGGCACGAAATATCTTGGTATTTTGCTCCTTTTTTTTTCTAAGGTATATTACGGTTTTGCCTGGATTCGAATATACACATCTTTATAACTCACTTTTCTTTTTGTGTTTGTGTTCAGATGGAAATATTTCACTGGAACGCGGTATTCATATGGGGACAACAATCTATTACCAGAAAGATACCGGAAGAGAGCAGGCCTTAGGTGCAGAGACAGACCATATCCTTTGAAGAGAAGTGGGTGACTTGTGTGCAGTGGGACTTGTTTCGAGACAGCTCAGTCCAGAGGAAGCCTTCTAACAAGCAGTGCTGGGGGACTGGTTCAGTAAATGTTCCTTGTTATTTCTACCAGCAGTCATTTCCTTCCACACAGGTACTGCCCTTGCAGTGGTGTGGACATCTACTTTTAGTTTTCTTCCATCTTTTTTTTTATTGCTAGGTTATTTTTTGACACCTGTCCCTTAATGTGGTTTCCACGATTGCCCGAATGCTGTCATTCAAACGTCATGGAGAGAGCACAAGTGTGTGGTGTGAAGGGTGAAAAGCAGAAACTAAAGCAGCAGCTTTAGATGTAGCAAATAAGGCTTGTGAGTCTCCTCGTGTAATTGGAAAAATAAATTAGTGAAAAAAAAGGAATTTTTATTTTTCTAGACGAATCAGGTTTTTGAGCCAACCCGTCGCTGACGTACGCTATTTCCGACCGCCCCAGGCAGGCTTTTGACGCCAAAGCCCCACCGCCTACGCCCCGCGCATGCGCAGATCGACATGGCGCCCCCCCCCCCCGCGCGAAATGGCAGGCAACTCTTGGTACGCTGGCGCAGAACACCCCTCCCTTAGGCGCATGCCCATTTCGCCCTCCCAGCCCCCTCCCGACGCCGGCGCGCGCCTTTCCGCCCGGAACCTTGACACGGAGCCTCCGGGGGCCGGGGGTGGGGTCGCAGACGCCTCTGGCGTCACTTCCGCGCGGTCCCGCTGCCGGGGCCAATGGGCGCCACCGCGGCCGGCCCCGCCTCGCCCCCGCCCCCCTCCGCCGGCGGGCCGCCCTCGCGCTCGGGGCCGCGGCGTCTGTGCGCCGCAGCGGAGGAGGAGGAGGAGGAGGAGGAGGAGAAAGAGGAGGAGGAGGAGGAGAAAGAGGAGGAGGAGGAGGAGGAGGAGGAGGAGAAAGAGGAGGAGGAGGACGGGGAGTGGGGGGGGGGGAGGAGGAAGAGGAGGAGGAGGAGGAGGAGGGGGAGGAGGAGGGGAAGGGGGAGGGGGAGGAGGAGGGAGAGGGGGGAGGAGGAGGAGGAGGAGGAGGGGGAGGAGGAGGAGGAGGAGGAGGGGGAGGGGGAGGAGGAGGGGGAGGAGAAGAAGGAGATGGCGGCGGGGGTCTCGGCGACGACGACGACGACGACAACGATAATAGCGACCCGGAGAGCGGACGGGCGAGGCAGCCGCAGGAGGGAGGAGCCGCCGCTGCGGCCGCCGCAGCTGCCGCGGGCCCGCTGGGAGCAGTGACCGTCCGCCCCGCCGCAGGCCGCGGCCCGCTCGGCTCCCGGCCCTCCTCGATCGCGCCCCCGCCTTCGCGCTCGGTAGCTCCCGCGCCCCCCGTCCGCACGCCCGAGCCAGCACCGGCGGCCGGGGGCGGTGGAACCCCCCCCCCCTCCCTTCCCTCGGCGGGGCTGGCGGTGGCGGTGAACCCAGGGGTCCCGTCTCGTCGCTCCGCTGGGGATTATGCACAGCCGGCTCCGGGCCGGTGGTCTGAGCCCTTCCTCCGGAGGTCGTCGAGTGGGCAGCGGACCCTCGTGCCCCTCCCCATCGGCCGATGCCCCCGCCGCCGTCCGCCTAGGCTAGAGTGCACTGGGAGTCCGCTCCTCGGGAGGAGGGAGACCCACAGCCATGTATTTT
This sequence comes from Phalacrocorax aristotelis, assembly GCF_949628215.1. Classification (NCBI taxonomy): domain Eukaryota; kingdom Metazoa; phylum Chordata; class Aves; order Suliformes; family Phalacrocoracidae; genus Phalacrocorax; species Phalacrocorax aristotelis. The sequence continues at coordinate 51,247,805 of NC_134311.1, read as the reverse complement.
CTCAGCGGCTGGCCCAAGAGGCTGTTGTGTCCTTTGGAGTCCCCGGAGCAACCCCTTCACATCCAGACGGATCCCCAGAGAGCTTTCTTCGCAGTGCTGTCCCCATCTCAGCTGAGCATCTGGTATTGCAGAGTGAGTATCCACCCTCCTCTTGGCCTTCAGATCCTGCCCTCTCACCTGTAAAATGTCTGTTTTTGTTCCTGTTGCAGAAAGGGTTGTAAAATCTGGGACGGAGCTTCGTTTTTTGGGAACCAGAGTGGTTAAGCTGTGATGTTTACTGATAGCAATGTAATGTTAAGAGAATACGTAAGATCAGTCCACTTGGAGTAAACACCTGTTACTCCTGAAAATGAAACTTCTAACCAACTTTTTGTTTTAACCTGGACTTTAAATAGCGCTTAAGCTTAATGTGAACAATGTCTGTAGCAATGCTCTTTTTGCAAATATACTTTGTGTCTTCTAGCTTCATATATTCAGTGTTTTATACGAAAGAACATGTGAATATAGGAGATGTGAAACACATAGCAGACTATAACGTTCTGCTGTAACACAGTAGGTCACAAACTTTTATTTTTATGAAAAGTTTAAAAGTTTTGTGGCCCTAAACAGGAGGATGGTTGTGGCTTTTGCGTGGAAGTTGCTGCTTTAGCAGCATACAGTTTGAGACTAAATGAATAACTGACATTAAATGCCTTGCTTTTAATTCACTTTGAAATAATGTGGTAACAGAATGCTGTTTGTCAGTTCGATTTGATGCAGTCAGTGAAAGAGCTGTGATACTGACTTGGAATTTAGATGCTGGATCCTTTTAAGGACTGCCTAGATTAGACCCTAATCTGTCTATAAATATCTTCAACTGTAGATAATTTATAGAGTTCATCTCTGGTTGCAGGAGAAAACTAACAATCCAGTTTTAGAAAGCTGATACTGAAAGGTATCAGATGTCAGTCGTAGCCTTAAAGGCTTGTTTTAAGTTACGCTGAGATTTCATCACTTTACCTTGTGTTGTGCTTTGTATGGCTGTTCAGTAGTTCCTGCGTGGGGTGCTGATGCTGGCTTTTTTTTAACCTACACAAGTATCCAACTACGACATACCAGCCCAGTAACTAAGCTGTGGGAACATCGTTGTGTGGCCTCTGTTTTCTTAGGTTTGTGGCACATAGCGTAGATAAAGTGTAGGCTCTTCTAGCTTTTGCTGGTTGTTAAACCTATAGTTGTCATCCATCAGCAGACTACAACTGATTTTCTTTTCCAGGAAAAGACAGGCTTGTAGAATGTTTCTCAAGATGTGACCTGTTGTCTAGAATGTAGTTTACGGTCTGTCCCTGAGGATAATGTTCATTAACTTACATGCTTGGACTTGTTTTGAGATGTTGTATAACTGGTTACAGACAGAGCCCTAAACGAATTCACTTGATGCAGGAAAGTTGAGCACACTTACAGACTTTTAAATACATTTTAATTCAGTGTGTTATGGGTGCTTTTGAGGAAGGTGCTGACTTTGCCAGTCTTGATCACTGGCTGATCTTAGACTAGAAAGGCTGTTAAAATCTTAGCACTGTTGTGGACATCTGGCTGTTAGCAAAATCCTGTAAGACAAATTTTTCTGTTAAGGGCATTTTTTAAGAGACTCTCTTGCATTATTTTTGTGTATATAGCTGGGGTTTTGAGTGTTGTTTTTTTGTTTTGTTGTGTTCTTGGTTTTTGTTTTTGAAGGTGAAGCTTAAAATCATATGTTGGACTTCTATAAAACAAACATTATTGTGTTCTAGAAAATGTTTTTATTTGTCATAAGTATCCTTGGAGCAAGGTGAAGTTCTGGTCATATTGAACTAATTCAATTTCTTGAAGTAGAAAACCTTCAGGCAAATGTTCTTGTTAAGACTTATTACTATCTCAACTATATATGGAAGGTTTCATGTAAGAATGAGGCAATGAGGCTGGTGAAGTTCTGCTTTGAATTTTTCAAGAACAGGGGCCCCTTCGAAATACTTCTAGGCATGTGAATTTACATTCACTACATCTATTTTTCAAATGAGGTGGTATTGTTAAAAGCTCCTTTTCACCTACCATGCACTAAGAGCTAATGCAACTAAGGAAAGTTTATCCCAAAGTGTGGATTGTTTTCTGGTTTGGAAACAATATAGGTATTAAGATTAGAAACTGGGGTAAATGGTGTAGGTAAAACCAGATGGAATTCTGTTAGTGTTTTTGAGCCAAAAAGTCCTTGACTATTTTACATATTATTTTGTAGGGAGAGATTGGATTGTGGATTGACCACTGATTCAGTGGTGAAAGTTTTTGATCATCCACCAGTATTGGTGAAAGATTTTTGAGCATGGCCCCCTGATATGTGTACATTTATTTATGAAGTACATGCTTGTGCTACTGTACTAGTATGCATGTTATCAAGCATAAACAGCATAGAAATTAAAAAAGAGTAGAATAGAATAGAGTATTTCAGTTGGACTCAATGATCATTGAGTCCAACTGCCTGACCACTTCGGGGCTCACCAAAAGTTAAAGCATGCTAAGGGTGTTGTCCAAACACCTCTTAAACACAGACAGTCTTGGGGCATTGACTGCCTCTCTGGGAAGCCTCTTCCAGGGTTTGAAAAGACAAAAAGAAAGGTGAAGTAAACAATTTTAAAATTTCTACTTTATAAATAGACACATGTTAAAATTTTTACTTTATTTTACTTATGAATGGTACAAAAAATATTTTCTTCTTGCACCCCAATGGATTGTATTAAATGCTCCCCACTTTGGAGACTGCTGTTCCAAGTGTTTTTCTTAAATTAGAAGAAGTTTTTGGCCTAGGTACCTCAGAAGATTCCTTGACACTAAGAGCCAATGAAACTGTTTTCACTGACAGAATTGAAAAGCTTGTCAGCTCATTCTGGTAATGTTAAGTACTTGGATGCTTGAAATGAGAAACTTCAATTCATGAAAGAAACTTTCTGAAACGCTAAAATGAGGTAATAAATGTTTAATAGATGGACTTGGGAACTAAAGGTGGCGTTTCATGATGAAGCTGTGCAGTCCTAAGTGCAGTCCTGGGTGTCGTGATCATTCCTGCTTGCACCTGTATTTTAGTGGCTCTTATGGTGGCCTAGTGATGGCTTTTACAGGGCTGTTCAGCTTATGGTTTTTTTTCTTCTTTTTTCAACTTATGGAGGGATCAAAGGAGCATTGTATTTGGCTCGTTGAAAGTGTTACTCCTTTAACAGTAGTGCCTTTTAAATTGGTTTTGTTATCTCATGAAATAAGAGCTTGAGGCAGTAGAGGGAATTCTAGATGTTGACCCACGGGTCTCTGGATGTTAAGGGAAGATGTATGCAACTGAGGAAGGAGGTGTGATAGATGAGTGGAGTTCCCCCTGTAAGTGTTGAAGGGTGAATTGTGTGCAACAAGAATAGTCTAATGACATAGTAGTATGTATAAATATAGTTCATCATTTCCTTTCTATAATCTTAACAAACTGGTGGCAATGACAGGAACAAGTACTGGCCTTGAATATTTAATGGAAGCTCCTGGAGGTTGTTGGACTGTCTGTTGTGACTCCCCCAGTCAAAACCAGTTTTGTAAGCTCTTTGAAGCCAAGAGTAGCTTGCCCCAGCTACTCATTTTGAGGAGCATTTCTTAATTACCTAGGTGCTTGTCAGCTTATGATTTACATTCTACCCTTGCTTCTAAACTTTCTTGCTTTTTTTGTGATGATCTGATGTTAAATCAGATCACCCAGAAGAACTACAAGCTTATGGTTTATAATGCATACATATCAGAATCCTAGATTGTCAAATAATCTGTATTCATTCTTAATGCTGAATAAGTCTATGTTCACTCTTATGTGCTTTTCAGTCTCTAGCTGTTGAAGTATTAGAGTTGAACTTGATACATGATTTAAGCATACACGTTATTTAAACAAATAGGACAAAAGAGGGGACTATGCTTCTGTTAGAGAAGTGATGTCTGTAACCTGGAATTTTGGCGTGCTATAAAAGGAGTTACTTGTGACACCAGTGCTTCTAGTTCATATGATATATGAATAAATATATTTAAAAGTATGCAGGTTTTTTATCTTTTTTATTACAGGTGGCCATTAAAAGAAAGAAAAACACTTATGTGTTTAGTGTGCTTCCAGGATTATGCTTTCATCTCAGAACTGTAAGCAGAATAATTTACTGAAGTATTGCATGTGGCCTTTTCCTAGATAGGATTAGATACAATCTCTGTAGTGTTTTTGTCTGAAATTTGATCGCAAAATGAACACCAGATGTCTTGACGATATAAGTGGTTGTGTACTGTGAACAATAAGACACAGATAGCATCGGTGCAAACTAAGATGTCTTGCCTCTTCTGTGTTTTTTCCTTTGTAATTTAACCCCTGAGATGCTAACGTCTTACTGATACCCATCAGACATTGATCTGAGATGGCTGTTTATTTTTATACATCACTAACAGTAACAGTTATGCTGTTGCTTCTATTATAAAGATGTGTTTGTGGTTACATAATTAAAGGAATCAGAAATACTTGTTAGACTGGTGGATTTATTAAGTGAAATGTAAAATTGTCATGTGAGTATTCAGAAGGCCTTACCAGGTTTTCATCTCCTGTATTAATAGGAAATAGGTGACCCCTGAAAGATATCTGAGAATTACTTGCATGAAGAGAAGCGTATCCCCAGTTATGAGTTTTGACCATCCCAATAGTTGTGCATAGCAGAGTTGTATGCCATTATGAGATCAGAGATGAGGTTAGAGAGTCTATTCTCCATCACATGCAATTCTTTTTAATCCAGATTTAAGCACTCGGGAATATTATGGGGCTGAGGAGCAGCAAAGGTCTGTAGAATACAGCCTTTCTTATTGGCAATGTTTTTGAGCATCAGGTTAACTGAAAACTTCTGCCTGGGAGAGGTAGGGACAGTTCTTTGGTTTTTTGAACACTTTCACCATAGCTTAGGCACAGCACAGTGTTGGGAGTGTCTGCTGTGTTTGTTGGATGGACACTCTGCTGATCCTAAGTTTTCCAGCAGCTTTTAAAACTGAACTAAAGGATTTATGTTTTTATAATTAACCCTGCTTTTAGAAATTCTTTTATCACCACCTTATATCTCCATTACTGACTAGACGGCTTTTTGTGGTCTATCTTTTTTTTTTTTCTTCTGGCCCTTACTAATGAATTTCCCTCCTCCTTATGCATGCATGTGTGTTTTTCTTCTTTGGGTTTTGAGTTTATAAATCTACAAAGCTTCAGCCTTTAAAGTGAAGCACAGACAATCAAATGATGAAATAAATGTCACCAGGCTTTCATTCTGTTTTCTCCCAGCCTTGTCTTTCTCACTTAGATCATAAGCTCATCAGAACAGCGTGGTTTTGATTTTTGCCTTGTGCCTACAGCCTAATGAAGCATTGAAGCATTTGTCTTATAAAACTAAACAGAACATTTGTGTTTTTGAAAGAAATTGCCTCTTGATTCTAAAGGGGATTAATTTTTGATGTCTAGAATACTAAATTGATGAGGACAGTAACAATTTTCCATGGCCATGCAGGTTCTTATAGTATTGCTACATTAAAAAATCCAAACCCCTACATAATACCTTGTTGTCAGCTGCTAATATTGTTGCATGCTCTAAGCAAATAAAAGGATCTTCTTCCTAGACATAACAGTTGTGAAAAGACTGCTAGTCTTGCAGATATTCAATATCTGAAAGCTATAATTAAATGTAAAAAACTCTTTGGAAGGTAAATTTGTAACAGTGAATTGGTGGCATTAAAGATGAGAATCCTTTGAAAGAGAGAAGGAAGTCTTACGGATTGCAAAATTTACTTGGGTTTAAAATTCAAGTTACTTTGGATTTATAGTTACAATAAAAAGAGCAAAATAAAAAATGGAGTTCAGAGCTGAACTTGCTGGCTATGAAGATGCTAGACAAAACATTTAGAACTTCTCAGTGTTCTTGGGTATTTTGGGGCAGAAATAATTGGATTCAGTGCAACTTCATCAGTATTTTTAAAAAAATCTAACTTTTTGCAGTACATAACAATTTGAGTATGGCTGTATCAACTGCTTGATGCAACATGCTTAGAATTTAGGCAAGGTTATGATTTTGCTATTCATATTTCATACAGGTATAATAACTACATCTTTGTTTTGCATAAAAATGATGGGAGTGCTGGCGTCTTATGGGAATATCCGCAGGCCTGAGCAAGAGTGTTGCCTCATATTTTAGCAATTTTTTGGGTGACTGTAAATGGCTGTGTTCCTGTCTTGCTGTCTTTCCTTCTGGGTTCAAGTGAATTGGTCATAAGACAGCAACTAGAAATAAAGGAGCGCTAAGAAATTTCAAGGTCTGAATACATACATGCTGTTAGGTGTTCACTTCTCAAACTTAGTCCGGTAGTTTTCCATTGTATTTTCTGACCTACTTAACTTGTTAAATCCAGTGTATGCGCAGCTTGTCATTAACCTGCAGCAGTCAAACCACAGAATCCAAATTGAAGGAAACTAATTTTTTTCATTATTTTATATTCTGTCAAACAGTGATTGTACTTCTCTCCAATTGGTTAATGTATCATTTTCTTCAAAGCCCTTTAAACATCTCAGTTAGGACAGACAGTTGCTCCTATGAGGGCTGCTGTTCAGGTCGGTACTACTTGTCCTGTTTAAAGGTGGCCTGTTTAGGATTTAAGAGTCTACTTGATTTGCATTTGCATCAAATGTGGTAGAATGTTTGTGTTCAGAGAAATGAAGTGGCAATATCCTGTGTCTAAGCTTGCTGAGAGAATTTGCTGCAGTGTTTGTATATCTTGGTAGATTTCTTCATAAAAACTATTTTATATGGTTTAGTGTTCTGAGACTAATGCTGCTTATAGTTATTGCTTAAAAAGGGGAAATGAGAAAGATGTTATATTTGGTCAGGTAGAATTAAATAAAATAGTAAGAATTTTAAATTATTTTGCCATGGGTTTGGTTTTGTGTGTTGCTTGTGATGTTTTTTTTTAATTGTTTGCTCAGGTATTTTGTCCGGATGTTGATGCAGAACTCATCTTTCTTTGTCCAAAGGAACTCTTAATGTAAAACAACAACTTATAATTGAAACAAAAGTGAGTTTTGAAGTAGTTTGAGTTAGATGTCTTTGCTACCTTACTCTTTTATGAACAGTCCCATTCCTCTGTTTCAGTATTTGTCATCCAAACGACATTTGCTTTCAGCTGTCTCTTGTCAATGTTGTAAAAAAAAGCCATGTTTTATGCTAAAAGGCATTGTTGAGAAGCGTAAAGGTTTTGGAGTAAGAGCTCCTGCAGAAGGTCATCTGTGAAAAGGTAGCTGAGGTAGCTGAATGATGTGTAAGAAGGGAAGGAGACAAAGTATGTTTAACTGTGGGAACAAGAAGTTAATTTTCTCTCTTTTTCATCAGCATTAACTAGAGCACTGGAGAATCCGTTTACTCTTTGGTAATGAAATTACTATATTCTTTTTAAGGCTATCTTTACTTTTTTTTTTCTTTTCACCATTTTTGTGAAACCTTCACTGTTCTGTTCATAAGTGAGTGGCAGATTCTGTTTTGCCTGACCTTACGTTCCCCCTGAGAGGCAAAATGTATGATACCAAAATGCTGTATTTACTCTGCACCAAATTGTAAAATGCCAGATATGTGTCTTATCTATTTTGGGAAGCTTTTGCTAGTTTTAAGTTGCAAACTGAGTAAAGACTTGCTTACTCACTTCTTTCTTCCTTAGTCTTCTTTCTTAAAAACTGAAGGTGTTTACTTTGTTCTGTAGACAATTTTTTTAAAAAAAACCCAACTCTCTATTTGTTAGGTGACTTGCTATGTTTTCTGGAATCACCAGTTTATCCAAAAGCTGCAGCTCTACCATTAATATTTCAGCAAACAGATTTTAAGCATTAAAAAGAAGGCAGATCAATATCTTGGCTTTTGTGTGACAGTGTGCATTTCGTTAGTTGTGTTTAACTAGATTTTCTTATAATTTTAGTGGCTGCATGCAGAAGTGTGAAGAGGAAAAAACTGTGGAGTTTTCATGAAGCTGACATTGAGAGTTGTTTTTTCCAACAGAAGTAAATGTGGAGATTTAGGGAAAATTCTGTGTAGTAGAATCTAAAGCCCTACTGTTTCTGTACAGGCTATGAGTTAAATGTCTGAAACTAACCAGATAAAACTATTGTACTAACTAGGCCCTTATTTTTGTTAAAAAGTGTGTTTAATGGTGTGCTCTGCCTGGGGCAAGTAATTAAAATTAGGTTGATATACTCCTGTTTATAGAACATACTCCTGTACCATTATATATCTTCTATCACTCCAGATGTAGTAAATTACTTCAGATGTAAAATGACCATTTCTCTTTCCCTTACGAGCAAGGAAGGATATCGAGCTGCCCTTCTAACTTTGTTAACCCTGTAGCAGTTCACGCTTTTGTGGGAAGCTTGTAAACAGGGATAAAGTTTGTGTGTTAGGGTTTTCCTCACATATGAAGTAATGCTTTTGAGTTGAGGAGCATGTGGAAGTAAATAGTATCAGTGAAATATTTATCGTTTAACATTAGCTAGGTAGCCTTTGTGGCCTATTGAATTAGAAGTGGGTCTGCTTCCTCATAAACTGCAAAAACATAAAAATGATGGCTTGCATTCGTAATGTTAACTCCTTTAGTCCTCATCTGTAAGGCACAAAATGAGATCAGTCAGAAATCAATCTGTGTAAATTTTATAGCTGCTGTGTATATAGAACATTCTTCCAGGTTCTAAGGTGTAATAGCAGCTTTCTCATTAATAAATGCCATGAGAACGTTACAGTATAAATACTGTCATTGTGTTCTGTAAAAGTAGCAATATAGGAAGAAAACTGTTGTGCATTAATGAGCTTCTAAAATGTTTTGGGTTTTTTTTTTGCCCACTGCTAAAATGCTTGAATCACAGAATTGCTTTAAGATCAGTCTCCAAATCTGCACTAATGATGCAGATTACCAGGATTGTTCTGTCACAAGGCACTTTTTCTCTGTATATCTAAGGCAGCTACGGTGGGTCTAAGCCAAGCAGTGAAAGGCTATGTAATTCATGAGAACAATCAATGAGAATCTCGTAAGAATAATTACCTATTATCTATTTAATTTAATTATCTATTTAATGTTAGATAATTTGATTTGCAAATATCTGCAGAAGAAGCCACATGAGTTGAAAAAGCTAGTGTAAATAGTTCTTAAGGTAAAGATTAGTTTGCTTGTTATACTTTACAGTATAAATATCTAACTTTATTTTTGACAGTTCAGTACTGTGTGGTTATGAAATTCAAGTAATAATGCCATTTACAGATTGGAAAAATCATACTATGAATTTACCAAGACTAACACTGCCTGTGTGACATTAACTAAGCTCATAATTTATATGTGTGGTGAAAACATCTGATTAATTATATTTTTCTTTTTAAATTAATTTTTAAGTCTACTTTGTCTAAAGGGAAACTGAAGCAACTGATTCCAAATATGATGGTAGTAGATCATCATCAGACCAAATTCTGGGGTGGCAGACAACCACATGATTTCTGGGTAGAATTAATGTGTTTGGGTGGTTGTACCAGCTTCTGCTGTTTGAGCAAGTAAACTAACAACAATAGTATGTTGCCATCACCTGTGGTCCTAGTGGTGGATGACAGGCTTTTCTAAGAGGTACTTTCAGCAAAAAGAGTGATTACTGTTTAGCTTTTTGGTTCCCTTCCACGGGCTGGAGAAGTGTGCTCTTTTTGGTACAAAGTTTGCTGCTACAACACTGAAGGAAAATTGGGATTAATAAAGTTAGGGAGAGCATCTGTTAGGAAGATGAGGGGAGACTTTTACAAGAAGAAAAGTGTGGCTTGTTTAATGTATTTGAAGGCTGAGGAAGTACAGTTGTCATGTAACCATATATATATATATATATATATGCGCACATATTTCTCCATCCCTACCTCCCAGTGGTGGAGGGTAGCAGAACAAGGAATACTTGTCTAAGCTGAAAGCTATTATTGGTTGCAGAGCAAGAAAGTACCAACAGTTCTTAAATATATTTAAGGAGGAAGAATGCTTCTAAGCACTGGAGCAAGGAAGGATATCTTTCCATTAGGTTTTTGTGTCACAGCTCTCAACTGCTTTTGTGAAAGGGAATGAAGACCAAAGTGTTACGGTAGCTTTGTCTGGGCTTCATGACCCAAAGCTCTCCTCCATTCCCAGGAGGAAAGGTGCTAATGGGTGCATCTTGTCATACGCAAAATCTTTTCAGCAAACTGTAGAGGTGGACTTTTTGCACACTTTCTGGCAACCTTTTCTTGAAGAGATATAAAATGGATTTCCTGATTATTGTTCTCCGTAATACAGTGGCCCATCCATTTAGTAGAAACCAAGCAAATGGATTGCGCTGAATACTCTCTAGAATATTTCATCCTAGTTAATCTGACGGTCCTTTTCATTATAAGAACCTGCTTGAGGTACTTTTGTTCATCTTAAGCATCTGTTGTCCTTTGTCTAACTTGAAACTACTTCTGTGTTCTGTAATGACTCCTTTCTGGGCAAATGAGGTATTTTATTTAAATGTCCTGGGTGAGTGAGATTAGGAATGACAGTGTGGCAGGAGTTCAGGAGTTCTGCATAAACTCCGTTTAAAAGCACCATTGTGTAATGCATTGTCAAATGTGCACTAATTTTTTAACCTCCCTCTTCAAGGGAAACGTGTTGCTGCTGTTACGGAAACATAGTTGTTTTCAGTTTTTTCACAATATAACAAACATCCCATTCCTTCTAGATATGACATCTAAGTTTTTGTTTTCTTCCAGCCTAGTGTATTAATCGTGAGTTACAAGGAACCATCAAAAGCAGCTTCTCAATTTGGACCTTATAAACAAGCAGAATGGCGGCCTGACAGCACCATGATAGCTGTTTCAGTAAGTAGGGTTTTTACTTCTTACTGCTGATAAACTATTGCAAAGACTTTTGTGTTACCAATTTCTGCGCTTATACGAACTTGCAGATTATATATATATTTATCTAGTGAAAATATGTAAAGTACCAAGGTTTTTTTGGATGATAGAAGGTCCCTTTGGTAGTTTTAATTCATTTTTTCCCCTGAAGAACGAACTGCAGTTCTCTATATTAAAATAATGTTTAGATGTACTCGTGAGGGGTGATCCGGCATCTCATTACGTTAGTAATCTGGTCACAAAGCGTAAGGGAACTTATACATGTGAATGAAAGAAATAGTTGAGGAGTTTGGTGACATAACCATATTTAGCTTGATAAATAGGGTTTACAAGATGTTTCAGAAAGGTGGGTCTTAAGAGGATGAAACTGTGGCTCTCTTAAGGTGTGGTATCGTTTGGTGATCAAAAAAAATTGCAAGGCACCGAGAACACAGAAACAAGGGCAGTGATAGGTGATGCTCCCGTCACAGAGGTGATAGACTCTTCTGTTAAGAGCCTTAAAGGTAAAGGTGAGATCTTGTCTCACGTGGAAATACAATCTTGTTCCGTAGTTGATGCTGTGCTCACAGCAGTAAAGTTGACTTTTTCAGCACCAGTATTTAAAAATTTGAGGTGCAAGGTAGACACAACAAAGGTGAGAGTAGAGTTTATAGGAGTCAGAACATGGGATGATATTCTTGGTGACTTTTGGTCAGGGCTTACGTTAGGACCAGGTCTTTGGGTAAGTTCCTTTCTCCAGCTTTTAAAATCAAGGCTGTTGTACTTAAGAATTTCTTGTGAGACGATGCAGAAGAAAATAATGAAATATTAAACCTCCCCATCAGAAGTTGCTTATATGGAATTACAAACTGGATAACTACTGTATTTGTTGGTACCCTGACTTCAACTCCAATATAAACCATTCATTGTGCTTAAAGTGATACCTGTAATGCTTTGTGGTTTTAAACCAATCAGATATTGTTACCTTGGTGGAAAATACCAGATGGTTTATGGAATAGTTCATTGTTTACCAGTATCATCATGACTTTAAATCAACTAAATTTCCTATGCTCCGGTTTTCTTGTGTGTAATTCAGGGGTAGACTTTTCCGAGTAGTTGGTTTAGAATGTTTAAATCACCTAAAAGGACCTCATGGAGTCAATGCAATAATGTATTTCTGTTAATGTCAGATTATATTTTGACTTAGGAAATGCTAATAGTTGCCAGCAAAGGCAGAAGGGAGACTTCTGTAATATTTACTATGAATAAAAAATAATTTTCCAATTTTATAATACAGCATGTAATCACAACTAACTAGCTAAACATATTTTAATTATACCATTATGCAGTAGTTCAGAAGAGATTTAAATTGTTATATTGAATTACTTTGCATATTATGTTTTTTCGGTGAGGTTGTGATCCATTTGCCCATGGTTCAGCTGATAGTCAGACTAACTTTAATTTCTGCCAGTTTAGGTTCTGTACCTCCAAGATTTTCTGCAGCTAAATGTATAGTGTTCTTTTTGGCAGATGATGTCAGAATCTAAATGCCCATAAAGTCTCAGTTCGTAAACTTAAGTTTTACAAATTAAAATTAAATATGGTCAAACAGTTTATAAAATAGCAAGTGTCATGAGATTTCTAATATTCTTCAAGTTTCTTATGTTTATATTGCATCTCCTAGGTGTATATGTACAAATAATATAGCCAAGCATGTTATGGTAGTTTTAACAGTAGTTCTGTTCTGCAAGTTTTTTTAATATGCTTTTGGAATATATATGAAGTGTAATTTGAAAGAGTTAATGAGTCCTACTGAAAGACCACATCTACAAATATTGGTGTTTCTGTTATAGAGACACAGGGCGGAAAGGCAGTTTTGGGAGCTTAATGAAGGTGTTTCTGCTCATGCACAATACTTTTATCCCCAGGTAAAACTGTGAACTTTTTTCCAAGAGAATAAACATTTTCTCCTTTTGTGACTTTTTCTTAAGAAGAAAACTAATGAAGGAGGAATAGCAAAGCAAGTTATTAATTAAAAAAAAAAGAGAACAGATTCTACTAGTAGTTTTGTTGAACTGGATTAACTTCAGTTCATTACTGAAGGCCTGTGCAATAGCTAAAAATACTAGTTTGAAAGCTGAGTTAGGTGATTTAGTTTCTCCCCTGTTACTACTTGTGGTCTTGAGTTTCTTGATTTTAGTAGTTTTATGTAATAATAAAATTATGCTGTACTTTGTTTTTAAGAAGGTGAGAGAAAGGCTTAGTATGTAGTTATCAGTCAAGTAGTACATTAATTTTTTTTTTTAGATGACATAATGATGGGGAACGTAGTCTGGATTGAATGTCTGCTATAGCAGTGATATAGAGTGTTCTTTGCTTCTGACTGCCAGAGTGTTCAGAGCACCTCTGTGAAAATAAACCGCTTTGCAGCATATGCTGTGAGGTTATTATTTGTACTGAAGGCAGACTTTGGTCTAGCATCTAAGGCTTTATACAGTACCTCAAGTAGCTTGAATGGTGTTCAGTTAAACAAACTGTCATGGTTTAGCCCCAGTCAGCAACCAAGCACCATGCAGCCACTCAGTCGCTCCCCAGTGCGGGGATTGGGTTGAGAATCAGAAGAATGAAAGTGAGGCAACTCATGGGTTGAGATAAAGACAGTTTAACAGGTAAAGCAAAAGCTGCCCATGGAAGCAAAGCAAAACAAGGAATTCATTCTCCGCTTCCCATGGGCAGGCGGGTGCTCAGCCATCTCCAGGAAAGCAGGGCTCCATCATGCGTAACAGTTACTTGGGAAGACAAATGCCATCGCTCCAAACATCCCCCGCTTCCTTCTTCCCCCAGCTCTATATGCTGAGCATGATGTCATATGGTGTGGAATATCCCTTTGGTCAGTTGGGGTCAGCTGTCCCGGCTGTGCCCCCTCCCAGCTCCTTGTGCACCCGGCAGAGCACGTGGAGCTGAAAAAGTCCTTGACCAGTGTAAGTGCTACTTAGCAACAACTAAAACATCTCCGCATTATCACCGCTGTTTCCAGCACAAATCCAAAATACAGCCCCATACTAGCTACTACAAAGAAATTTAACTCTATCCCAGCTGAAACCAGGACACAAACTTAAGCAGTTCTCACACTACTGTCATCCCCTAGCAATTCTAAGTTCATTTACCATTGGTATCTTTGATTTTTAAACTGTTGCCTCATTTTCTAAATCGATTTTTTTTTCCCTGATGTTTTGGAGTTTCTTCTCTCATATTGCTGCATGTGTAATTTTTCCATTGTTACAGGGAGATATTTTGTTTCTTGTCTAGATGAGCACATAAACCAAGGTAGCAAATTCTAGTAGTTAAACTTGTGAATTGGGTTAAGATGCTTCAATATAGAAAAACATACAAGGCATTTTAGTCCTTCCCCTGCAACAGGCAGTCAGTCCTCTGATACAGACTGCTCTTCAGTGTGCTTTCCCATAGCTAAGGCAGGCCTTTAAACATCATAGCATACAAGAAACGATGTAGTGAAATCCCTTGCAAGTACCGTATGTTTATATTTTTGGCTGTCAGAGAAAAGAATGGTAAGGGAACAGGTGACAGTGATGTTTACCTTTGTAAGTCTCATTGCAACACAGACATTTCTAAAGCAATGTAGAAACCTGTGTGAATGAATATGATCAATTTGCAGGAAGTGTACAGTTGAATGCTTCTGCATTTCATCCAGCTCTTCATGGAATTTGAGGTTCTATTTAGAAATGAACCTGTAACAATAACAACTTTGTTCTTTGAATACTGTTCAGTAAGGCCCTTTGTACCTTAATATCAGTATAAAGATACTTTTCAGTATTGTTTTACTTTTCCTTCCAGGGTAATATAACTTACAGGTTAAATATTTAATGATGTAATGGAAAGAATGTGTAAAGATGATAGAAATGAGCATGTTTCTTTACCACATAATACCTGAATGTTATATTACTGCACACACAAAACTTTCCATTTATTTTCAGCTCACCATTATGGTTTAGATTTTGTTCTTGTATGAGAAATATCCTTGCTTTGAATGAGAACAATTGTGTTTCTTGGACTTGGAAGCCAAAACACAAATTTGTTTCATGACAAAGCAGTATGTTTGACTGGGGAAAGACACAGCATCTGTGAACTGATAAACTAAGCTAACAAGTGTTACTTTTTCCTTTATTCAAAGAAAAGGGAAGCAACCTTTCAAAGCAACTTGAAACCATTCATTTCAGTGTTTCTTGTCTCCAGTAATATTGCTTTGGGTATGTGCCCAGCCCATATTAAAAATGATTGGCTGGAAACTCTGTGTAACCGAAATGCCTTTGCCAATTTGCCTGAAGAATAAATTCTTTGAACAACGAACCTTATTGGTCGTCTGCCTCTCCTGTGCTTATACAAACACTGACCAGCTTCTAGTCATGACTGGAACATCTGATAACTATATGATTTATATTTTTTCCTGAATAGCGTTATAGTTTGAAGTCAGTCTTACAGAATGACAGAATATGACTTGAGATAGAATTGTAGTAGATTTTTTTTCAAACAGCAGCAGATTTTGAAAGGTGGTGTGGTATCTAAAGATACGGCTTGACGTGAGGATTTTCTGAAAACTGCCTGCATGTCTGACATTGAGAGGCAGTGCTTAGCTTCTTTGCACTCTGTAGTATCCATTGTTGTCAAACACCTGGATGTCTTTTTCTGAAGGCTTGCTACCTTCTACTACATGCTTTCTGCATTAATTCTCTTCATTGTTGGGAATTAGGTGGCCAGGTTCTAAATATCTGATGTAGCTGCCTGGTTTTATGTATTTATATGAATCAGAGGAAAATTTCTGCCAGGCACATATATCAACAGTGGAGTTTTTCCATTTTTCTACCCACTGAGTGATCTATTCAGTGGGCTTCATGGGCTAGTATGGATTTTACCTAGAATGAATTTCAACACACAGTTTTTAAATATATCTGAAACTTGATATGAATGTATAGTTGTGTTCAATATATGAGACATATGTAGAAATTGCAAAGGTTTGTCTAGATTTTACTTGTGCAGATAGACTAGATATATATATCTTATCAGTGTTTCTCTTTCAGACCGCAAATGGATACATCTTATTTTTTGAAATCCCATCAGCAAGAGACAAATATCTCTATGAGCCAATGTATCCCAAGTAAGTATTTTAAACTTTCTTTGCATCCCCACAGTGTGAAATAAATATGACTAGGCAAGTCCTAAGCATGTTTTATGAATTAAAAAAAAAATCCTTCCAAAGTATGTTTTAAAACTTGATGAGTATTTGAAGCACCATTCCTATGAGTTAAGAGTCCATTCAGAGGAGAAGTTGGTCTAATTGGTTTGCTGTGCGCTGGTAAGATTCCTATGATCCATCTTACAAGCTCTCAAAATCTTAAATAGCACAGTTAAAATTGTCTAACTTTATAATCTGAGATACTCTGCTGAATTCATGATCTGTAACAAGCTTTAATTCCTTTTGAGTAACTCAGCTGAGTAAGTAACGTTTCTTAGGAACTATTAGGGTGTAATTTTTCAGTAGATTACTCTGCTCCCCAACTTCATAATAACTTGGAGATTTTTTAAACAAATGGGGAATAAACTCTCAATATTTTGGAAAGAATATGAATCATTTTTAGTAAGAAAATACAAGTATTTTAGCTGCAGTGTGTTATGTTGTCATTACAATCTTATTTTCCTTTCTGTGAATGACAGAGTACATTTTATGTGGTAAAATGTGAGTGTATGTTGGATACAGTTGTGGTTGACTTAGTTGACTTTGGTTTTGGCAAAACTGGAAACTATTTAGGACAAACTAAAATCTCACGAGGTGTAATTTTGTGTCTATGTGTGTTTAGATAGGCAGAATCTGTAGTCATTAATTGGATCAAATTTGTCCACAAGAGTAATAAAACACTCTTGATTTCTCACTGGCTAGAGACTGCTTTTTTTTATATATCTCTATATATACCTCTATCCCAGCTGAAACCAGGACAATCATTATGATAATGCTAGTCAACTTAAAATTAAGTTTTCTTCATAAAATGAGTTAAAGTTGACTGATGGGTGTCTCCAAATGGACATCTATGAGGAGTACTGGATAACCTATGATGTCATGTCAGATGAAACCATTTTGATTTTTTTAAACCATAACTGTTAAACCATGAACATTAAAACAGAAATCAGATCTTCAGGAGCATTTAATTTAAATCTCTATTCTTTTACATGTGTTATAGGAAGAAATGACTTGGCAGGTAGCAAAAGGTTTTAAAGTGAATTTAAAGTGAATTTAAAGTGAATTCTTGTGTTATTGAGTGGAAAATTTTGTGTTTGTTACTACTATAATATATCTTTTGGCCTCTAAAATAGCCCTCAAAGCTCTGGAACTAAATGGAATTTACTGTTGCAACTTACATTTTTGGAAAACAGACAAGTAAGAGTAGTGTAGACAGGTTATGTTACTTTTTTTGCCTTTTCTGAGACCTGAATAGCATTTTTCAAACTAACTTTTCACATCTCACTGACTGTCGTCTGCTTTTTTTTTTTCTGATAACCTGTTGAAACAAAAAAAGTGATAATATATCTCCAGCTGTACATAATGCAAAAGGCTAAACTATAGTTTATGGTATGTTCTTCTTGTTCTATTTGGAAAGTTGGGGGTTTTATTGGTAGAAACAGAAAATATATGTAAAGATGTATAAAACGTGCAGTAACAGTTAAAAAAGAAGCTTTGAAAAGTTTTACATGTGCTACGTGTAGGAAGGTTTGAAAATATCTCTTAAGCAGTTAATGACTAACCTAAGTCTTAACTTTTATATAAAACATCAGTAGTTGATTTCTGTTGTCAACCTAAAAGCATGTGTTTTACAAAAGAGCTGTGTGTTGAAAGCTCAGGACTTTAAGATACGTTTGTGTAGTCCAAAAAGGTATAATGCTGATTCTGTGGATGAATAAGACAAGGTGTTTGTCCGTAGAGTATTTATAACAGGTTGCTCACAATCTCCCAAGACTAATGCAGGTACTTAACTTTAAGAAGATGATCATCTCACTGAATTTACTGGGATTACTAGTCTGTCTATATTTAGCCCTGAGCTTTGAAAACCTGCATAAAATTACTGCCGTACTGCTGTCCTGGTTATATAGATCAAAAGAAAGACACGAGTATTTGTGTGTGAATTGTCTGCTGTGATTAACGTCAGATTATTTTAGAAGCTATTAAAATGGGATGAACTTCCTTTTGGTGCAGATACAGTCCACTGCCAGTAGGCAGTTTCACTAATTTGTTTTGTAGATCAAATACTACAAAAACCAACCAACCAACCAAAGAAACCCAACCCAGAATGAACAAACAGACAAACTAAAACAAAAGTGTAAGGTCATGCACCTGGGAAAACGTAATCTGGGAGTGCAGCACAGACTGGGATGCACCTGGCTGGAGAGCAGCTCTGTGGAAAGGGACCTGGGGGTTCTGGTGGTCAGGAAGCTCAACATGAGCGAACAGTGTGCTGCTGTGGCCAAGAAGGCCAACAGGGTGCTGAGTTGCATCAAAAAGGGCATCACCAGCAGAGATAAAGAAGTCATTATCCTGCCCTACTCAGTGCTTGTTAAGCCACACCTGGAGTTCTGTGCACAGTTCTGGTCCCCACTATACCAAAAAGATGTGGACAGGCTGGAGAGGGCCCAGAGAAGGGCCACCAAGATGATCAAAGGATTGGGAAGCCTGTCATATGAGGATAGGGTGGGAGAACTGGGTTTGTTCAGCCTTGAGAAAAGGAGGCTTAGAAGGGATCTCATCACTATGTACCAGTACTTAAGGGATAGCTACAAAGAAGGTGGAGACTCCCTTTTTACATGGAGTCACATGGAGAGGACAAGGGGGAATGGACACAAGTTGCTCTTGGGGAGATTCCGATTGGACTCGAGGGGAAAATTTTTCACAGTGAGAACAGTCGACCACTGGAATAATCTCCCCAGGGGAGTGGTTGACTTGGCCACGTTGGACACCTTCAAGAGTCGTCTGGACAGGGTGCTGGGCCATCTTGTCTAGCCTGTGCTCTTCCTAGAAAGGTTGGACTAGATGATCCCTGAGGTCCCTTCCGACCTGTGATTCTGTGAAAAGCCCAGAATTGAAACTTTCTTCTGGCATATGTTCGTTTTCCAAAGACATTTCTGCTGGACTGAACAACACCAAATTAATTTTTTTTTACGCTGAAACCATTAAAAATCAGTGAAATGCCTTGTATGCCACTTGCCTTGTGCTTGAAAGGGGACATCTTACTGTTTACTTCCACTGTAACAGTGTGTTCTTGGCTCCTTCCTCTATGTTGGCAGCAGTGATCATGCAGCTGTGCCTTAAGTAAAGTCGGGTTGCTGACCCGATGGGGAAACTAAACCTGCCTGTCTCCTTTCTTTACCCTTTTTTGTCGCCTTCCCCACATTCCAGTATCTTAGCTTGCAAGTTGGCATATAATAAAAGGCTGGCATTAGAAAATGGTGACCTTGAAGAAGGACTGAGTAGCAATGCTGTGAGATTCGAAAACATGGAGTGATTGCTCAGTGATACTTGTGTGATAATTCTTGTATCATAGTTCATGACAAAGCAATTGCTTGCAACATTTTAACTCTCCTGCAAATACTAATTATGACTTGTCCAGCTCCTGTCTTATGTGGTTATTTTACCTATGTTAGGCAAAGTCAGTGGGAGGGTGGTGATTTTTCCAGAGAACATAAAGGTGAAAGGCTGTCCTTGCATTAGTGGTGTGATAGGTCAGCTGCTGGAAACAGGTCAGCAAATACAGTGAAATGGGTGGACAACAGGTTCAAATGTAGGTCTTCACACTTTGCATATTTGAGGTAAAGGTTTTTTTGTCTACCGTTCATCTCGTTGGACATGTCCACGACATACCAGAAAGTTTAGATGTTGTAGAGTATTGTCAGTTGTGGGTGTTTTTTTGTTTGTTGTTAGCTAGTGAGCATAGTTCTGTCAGTGCTCCTGAGTTCGATATTATTCTACTTTTGAAATTATGAATATTTCTTCTTGTTGATGAAGTGTCCGTATCTACAAACTTTTTGTAAGCAGAATGAAACCTGTTCTCTTGTATCCTTTCTTTAAATAATAAAGGCCAGTTCTGGCAGAAACGTAAAATGTCAATATAGTGACTATAAAAGTAAAGGAAAACTCTCTTAATCCAAGTTCAGCTTGAAGAGAATTCTTAAGCAGTACAGGTCAACATAATGAGGTGGTTATGCAGTGGGAGTACACAGCAGTAATGTCCGCAGCTGCACCAAAATCCTGGTGCAAGAATTTCTAGTTTACTCAGCGTCCTGAAGTTGAACTTGTGGCCTGGTTTGATCCCATACAAATTTAAACATGGAGAAAGGTTGGGTTTAAATTATTCTGTCTACTTACCTCTCATTTAATTTAAATGTGTATATTTTACTGTAAGTTAAAATGTCAGAAAAGCAGGTGATAAGGTATATGACAGACAGCCACTTTCTTGACGTTAATTATTTTTGCAGTCTTCCAGACTGGGACATTGGTAGCTGCAGTGGAGTTACAGCTTCATGTGGTAGTAGTGTTTTTTTTAAAAAAAACCTCCTTTAAAATTTGCTTGATAATGGTTTAGCCTTGGTTTGAAGAAAAGGACCAGAAAAAGTTGCTGAACATAAAGATGACTCCACATTTGTCCATATGGGACACACGAGGGAGGATCTTTGTGGAGAAAAAGTATGGTCCTTCCAGTTTATAGCTGTTACTACACAGAGTTGTTACTCTATATGGCTGTTGAGCAAGATGATCCAGAAGAGCTTGCCTGTATTTGATCTGTTAACAGAACTATTCTAGCATACAGTTATTGTGTAAACTGTAATTACACTTGCAAAAGTTTTTTGCTGGTACAGCTTAAAAGAAATACCTCAAAGTGTTTTTTTTAAAAAAAGGCAAAACCCAAAACAAACAAAAAAACCACACAACAAAAAATCAACCAACCAAACAAAAAAACCCAAAACAAACCAAACCACCCCACAAAACTACCTGGGAAGTGACTGAAACACTTTTGCGGTTCATAAGTCAATACACATTGCAGTACAAATCACCATACAATTTTCTGCTTTTTAGGGCCAAGTCACTCTGTTGTCTCCCAATCTAATCAACACAGGTTTAGTAGAAGAGCTAAAGTGTGAGTTGAGGCTAAGCTCTCATCATGTTTGAATGCAGGAGTCTCTGCATACCCTTATCTTTTAGTAGTGTGAAATTACTTTCCAAAATCAGGTTACATGAACTCCCCTGCCCCCTGCTATTGTTTGTTTAAAAACAGACAGAATCAGAGTCTAGGCAAATCTATTTCCTGTTTAAAAATGCCCATTTGGCATGACTTCCTCCTTTTCATATCAACCTATTGTAATGGTCTTTATGTTCTGAAATTCAGTGTTTTAATGGAAGTGCTGGAATACAAGATTATGAACATTTGCTGCTGGAGCCCACAAAACCTTTTAAGTTTGTTCTGTCAATATCTGAGGGCATAGCTCTTACAAAATTGAGAATATGTGAAATCCTTTAAGATGGTTGAGTGGGTAATTACTTTTAAACGCTAGCTATTTTATACCTTTTGAGGTTTAATCAGTTTAAAATATACTTATTAGATATGATAAGGTTTAAGGAACTGACATGTTCAGCATTATGCACATTTTATGTAAAATCTGTTATTAGATTAATGTGGTAAAACAAGTGTTTATGATATAAACATAGGATTCTGTCATTAATTCTGAGGATGTATTGTTGCTGGAGTCGATAGTTTTTTGTTGAATTGTAATATTTTAGGAATGTTATGAATTGCAGTTGTTTTATGGAAGGAAGTATTTCTGGCTTTGTTGATATTTGGCCAGGAATTGCTAGTCTGTTCTTGGAGTGAACATTCATGCTCAATGAAAGCCTATCCTGCTTAATTTGTTAGACTAAAAACAGGAAAAGAAGCAGCAATTGTGTGGTTTTTTTGTTTTTTAAATTGAGCCAGAACAGTCTGCAGCTTCATTCCAGCTCTTAGAGACTTTGCTCCAGATCAGACCAGACTTGGAAGAGAATCGGTATTGGCCACTAGCCCACATTCTGGGGTACTTTCCTGCAGCGAGCACAAGTACAAAGTCCTGCTTCAATTAGTTCAGTCTGATTTTACTACCATATTACTAAAGTCATTACAAAATAAAACATGAAGAAAATGTAAGATAATAGAATAGTGAAACAAAATTAATCTCCACCTGTAATACACTTAAGAAAAGCAGCAGTGCATACAAGCAAATTTGTAGCTTTGAAAGCTGTGGTAAGGTACAGCAATATTTTTTTGAGGTGTTTCCAAAGGAATTTGTACTGATGTTCCTTTGTTTCACAGTGAAGAGGTGTATAACACCATCACAGAAGCGGCTTCCCTGTACTGAACTGATAGTTAGTTCTGTTTAGAGTTTTGTCAAGGAAAGTGACTTAAGATTTGTCATTTGAAGAGACAGTATGCGGTGACTTAATGGTGAGGATATTCTTGCCTTTAGAAAAGACAAAACCTAAAAAACCTTACATGGCTAATAAGTGAAACGTGGTGATTGGAGATCCTTTTGCCTCAGATTTCTTCATGTCCTCAAGTGGAGCCTGCATTTGTGGGGTGCAGTGGGGGGAAGTGATACGAATGTTGTTTAAATTTAGAATGAGACTTCAATGCTATAGATTTTAGGTACCTGAAAATGCTTTAAAAATTGAAGTTGTTTTCTAACCAGTCTGGGGATGCGAACAAGCTAGTGTTTATACCCTGGTTTACAATGCTGTATTGTTGCTTATACATCTGGTTACTGTATTTATTTCCTACTCTTTCTGGCACTTTTCAAAGCTTTTTCATTTTCTATAGCAAGATGTTTTATAGGTGCCATAAACTACCTCATCAGTGTGTTTTTTTTCTGATTCAGCAGAATTAAGATTAGTTGTGTTCAAAGGTTATGAACTTTAATCTCTGCAAGGGTAACTGATGTGTACAGTTAATTAACTTATTAAATAATTTTTGTTCGGAGTTAAGTTTGTGCTAAACTCTAACAGTGTGGTTTTACCTGTAAGTTGATTTTGGCATTGGTTGGAAAATGTATTTTTAAAACTAGATTAGTTGTAGAACTTTTGTTAATCATTATGGCAGTTGCTAGCCCGTGATGTGGTTTGGGAGGTTTAAAATGTTGTAAAGAAATCTTTGCAATTGGAGCAATAATTTGATAAATCGTCTAGCTTTTTTACATGAGTAGTTGATTAATATGCTAGCTAGTTATTTCTCTTGTCAAACTAGAGAAACTGTAATTACTCAGTTGGGTAGACGAGGCTGTACTAAGAATTACTTTTCTAAACTCTTATTCATTCTTTAGAGTTGTTTCCATAGACTCACTTTAAATTTTTGTTCATCCAGCTCTTGCCAATCTTTGTGTATATAGCTCTGGGTCCAGCCAGAGACATTTCATCTTTGGCTGGTGGCTGCCTGTAGTGCATGGTGGGAAGGTGCAGATTTAGGGTTGAGAATATGCTAGTCCTATGCATATAAAAACTTATAGTGTAACTTTTTCTACTTGTTTAAGAACCATTCCTAAAAAGCATGTTGGGCAGTGAATTGTTAGTGGAGAACCACATGTTTAGAGGTGATGATGCAGGCTGTTTGAATCAGGTATAAAATCAATTAAGTCCTCAGCTGTACAGACAATTCACTAACTGAAGTCTTCACGTGAACCATTTTAAAACAGTTAATTAACATTGTGTAATTGTGCTGATGCAACAACTATAGCTGTTGTCAGTTTTTTGCTTTTGGTGCCTTCAAAGAGAGCAGCTCAGAATTCTTGGTAGTGTGAATTCATTTGGAAACATTGTTTGCCCTGTTTTTCTCATATGTATAATGCTTTTAATAGTTGAAGGTGTTGGGGTTTTCTTCCCTCCCCCCAAAGTACTACTGAAAAAATGGTTTTAGCAGCAACAATTAAGATTATCATAGCCCCAAAGTATTATAAAAATATTTTACCTTGTTTGTATCAATTACTTGCACTAAAGATATTTACTGATGAACAAATCTGGAGTCTCTCATAATTTTTCAGTAAAATGTCTCCATTACTTCTCAAGCAGCTGCGATTTGACTAGTAGGAATGGATGCTACTGACTTGTTTGTTTAGGTTTTTTTTTATTAGTACTATATCTGCCATTGGCCATATGCTTTTTTGGAAGCGTAGTATTTGTTGACTGTGAGAGCATCTCTGAACTTTTCGAAACTATTATCCATCCATAACAGCTACCTATATAACTATGATTACCCCAGATAGTAAGGTGGAAACTTAATCTAATGCTATTTCTACCTCTGGAATGGAATTCGCCAGTAATAAGCAGAAAACGGTGAACATTGTTTCGAAAAACTGAGTATTGTTTTGAAATACTTAGACTAAAAAAGATTATGTGTTATATATCTTAATTGCAAATTATAGAGAAGTCCTTAAGTACGTCCTTTCAGATTCTGCTGTAATTAACTTCCTAAGTATTTCTTAGTTGCTTCTGCTAGCAGTAACGAAGTCTGGTAATGATATTTCTGAGTGAGTTTTGTCCATGAATCATGCTGTATCGCGTAACTGTTGTGCATGTAGTGTGCTGCTAGAAAAATTATCTGGCTGGTGTCCTGTTTCCTCCCTGAACCTCCCTTCACCCCAGGTAACAAAACTCCAAGGAAATTCTTCCTCCCAGTTCAGGGCAGTCTAGCTAACCATGCTTTTGCATGGTGCTGCCTCTTTCTTGAATTTAGGATGTCTAAGGTTTGGGGTTTTTTTTTTGTGTGTGTTTTTTTGTTTGTTTGTTTTTGGTGGTGGGGGTAAACACACTTCTCCGTTTTCTCATTGTTGCATCTTGCATCATAGTCTGAGCTTACAGTTTTTTCTTACAGGGGAATAACTGGCTCTGGAAGTACCAGTTTGGTTCTGTTAGATCAAATGAATAAAAAAATTTATTACTTCATGCTAAGAATTTAGCAGTTCACTTAATTACAGATGCCTCTTTCATTTTGGGGATGTTAGGTTAGAACTGAACAATAGGAGAAGGTTAACATGGGGAAAGCTGAGAGAATGGGAGTTTGGCAAAAGAGGGCAACCCTTTAATATGGTCTTGTATTTACCATTCCTCTTTAACCTATTTAAAAGGTGATTCATGAGATACAGTTACATAGGCTTTCAACATCTGAAAGACATTTTGTTACATGGCATAGTGCTCTATTTTCTGTGAACAAGCATATCACTGATGACACGCTAGACAGGGAACAGAGAATGAACCTGGTGATCTAAAAAACCCCCTTCAATCTTCAAGTCAAGATCTGAAATTTCCCCATAAACCTTGTATTCCACCTTTAAAAAACAGTGTGGCATTCCTAATCTTTCCAGGTTTGGGGTTTTCTTGGATTGCAGATATAGTGGGAGATTTTTCTCAATTCTGAGTGGTACAGAGACTTTATCCACAGGTTTAATTACATTAAGAGGTGCCATGTGAATAGAAGTGAAGTAATTACTTTTGTTTCGACATGCAGCTGGTTGGTCACTGGAATGTGTCCATTCTTCTCAATTCTTGTGCAAAAGTGAGTTGCCGAAAGTTTGGCTGCAATGGTAGCAGATGCTGATGTGGCAATCCAGACCAAACATTCTTTCCGCCTTCCGTCAGCAGTGCACATTCTTCGTTTAAAGGTCAAAGTAACTTACTAGTTAAGGCTGACTCATGCAGATGTGGACTGTATGAACGCAGTGTACTTTTGATTGCGCCCCCTTTGCACCCATAGCAAGGGTTTCCTTCTGAATCAATGAATTTGATGTAATCGCAGGCAATGAGTTAGAATACTGACATTTTGGGGTTTCAGTCATGATGGTAGTGCCTCTTAGTGGAAAAAGGTACACTCTGCAGATGGTAACAAACTTGCTGAAACCAGCTTATGAAACTGAAAATATTAAAATATTCTCGCAAACTATTTTTATCAAAGGTATTTAAAGAAAAAGAAGCCTGTCCATGTGGAGACTTGAAATTCTCTTCCAGCAAAAGATGTTTTTTGAACCATGTTGTTCCCATTCTGGCTCTGTAGTTTGTGCTATGTGGAAACACTGTTTATCCTTGGTTGTGTAGCTCAGCAGGCATATGTACATAACAGTAACATCTATGCATTATACAATCCTTTAATCTCAAATTTAGTCATTTGCTTACAAGATTCAGTTGTATCACTGACTCTTAATAACCCAGAGTAATTTCATCTTGCTTGGGAGTATGCTATCTGGACCTGTATGTCCATATCGGTTGAAAGGCATGTCTCCAAACATTTGTGTTTTTTGAAGTGTTTCTCCACCCCCCAGGATGCTGCATTGCAGATAGTGACATAGAGATTTGAAGGAATTATCCTGTATGATATATTTTTTAATCTGTGAAATCTGACTTTAAAATATACCAGGCCAAATGAGGTGGGTTTGGCTTCATGAACTTCAAGAAATGCAGCCTCATTTACCGTTTAAAAAAACCTGCAACCACCCCTCAATGCTAATATTAACTAGTAACATTTTTCTTTTTTTAATTATTATTTTTTATTATTTTATTTTAGGCTAGCTTACATGAAAGACTATTCTTTCCCAAGACAGCTGTGTTTGTAACTAATTTTCTTTTGAAATGCAAAACAAACATTTTAATAATTCAATGTTTATGCAAGTTATCATCTGTGGGTGGTGGATTAACTAACCTTTCAGTAATTTTTCTCATATTTCTCTGCAATCCTTCATGGTCACCATGGTTTTGTTCTGGAAAGATGTTACTCCTTCAGTCTGCTAACTCTAGAATGTCAAAGGGTACCTTGGTCTTACCTTAGCTAGCATGTGTCTTTGTCCCTGTAGCATAAGAAAAGGGGTAATATCCATCAGAAAAACAGATACAACTTTTGTGTTTTGCTATAAAATGGTAATGGCATTAAAGCACTTGATATCACCTGATAGAACCAAGGCAGGAAAGAGATTGAGGTGTCCTTGTGGTGTCAAACTTACCTAAAACTACAGCTGCTTTGTTTTCTGCCTCGTCTTAGGCAGTTGCATTAGGCACCCTGGTGTAAAATAAAGGAATTGTTTTGTCAGTTAAAATCCAGGTAAAGTTTACATAGACTTGTGTATGTATCTGTTGTTTCTGACAAATGTAGTTATACTAAATTCTTACTTCTCTGCAATGCCGGTTTCATGCATAGTGTGCTCTGTTTACTAGCGTAATGCTTAGGTCATGGATGGGCTGGATGACATGTTACAATGCTTATGATTGAGGTCAGTTTTCATTTAAAAAAAAAAACTTAATGAAACACATGGCACATCTGATAACCCAGACAAATAAGGAATATTGTAATGATGTTGTATTGAGTTTTAAAATAACTGCATTTAATTAGAGAATGAAATGTGAAATTTAAAATGAGGAAAATAAAAATTTGGAAGTTGATACTGTGTAATGGTCTGTTTAAAGGAAAAGAATCACTGCTCAGTCATCTTTTTTCTTAGTAGGTCTTTGGTTTATTAATTTGCTATAGGGAGATATATTCTTATGAATTACTGTAATAAATGTCTACCTGTTGGGTTATGCATGCTGAATTAATAGTATAAACATTGATCTGGCAAAAGGAACTGAAGAAACATGAACATTTTCCAGGCTAAAATACCTGTAATGCATCTTGGAAAATAATGAATTGGAGATACTTAAAAATTCAACACATTTAATTAAAGGAAACAGTTGAATACCATTTTATTGAATCAGAATTTGCATCAATACATATCACTTACTTTAGAATTAAGATGAGCTACACAGCTATTGTACTGTTTGTTCATTGTCTTATATTGCTTACATACTCTTTATTGGGCATATAGGATGATAGGACTAAAATTGTCTCCTAGATAGTAAGTGCTGCTTGTGGCAGGTTGCACCTGAGTGTCTGGCATATATATATAGGGGAAAAAAAAACCCACAGGAATGTTGGGCAACAAGTCGGATTACAACCTTGGACTTCAAGAGGGCCAACTTTGACCCCTTCAAAGACCTGCTAGGAGGAATCCCATGGGCTAGGGCTCTAGAAGGCAGGGGAGTCCAAGAGAGCTGGCCAGTATTCAAGGACCACTTCCTCCAAGCTCAAGATCGGTGCATCCCCAGGAGGAAGAAGTCAGGCAGAGGAGCCAGGAGAGCTGCATGGATGACCGAAGAGCATCTTGTGAAACTCAAATAGAGGAGGAAGGTTCACAGTATGTGGAAAAAAGGACTGGCCCCTTGGGAGGAAAATAGGAATGTTGTCAGGGTATGCAGAGATGCGTCGAGGAAGGCCAAGGCCCACTTGGAACTAAATCTGGCGAGGGATGGGAAAGATAAGAAGGGCTTCTTCCAATACATCAGCAGTAAAAGGAAGACTGGTGATACAGTGGTTCCACTGCTGAACAAGGCAGGGGCCGTGGTGATGCAGGATGCAGAGAAGGCAGACTTACTGAATGCCACCTTTGCTTCTGTCTTTACTGCTAAGACTGGCCCTCAGGCACCCTAGCCCCCAGAGGTGAAAGGACAGATCTGGAGACAGGAGGACTTCCCCTTCATTGAGGAGAATGGGGTTAGAGATCATTTAGGCAAACTGCATCCTCGCAAATCCATGGGCCTTGATGGGATGCACCTGTGAGTGCTGAAGGAGCTGATGGATGTTCTTGCTGAGCCACTGTCCATCATCTTTGAAAGGTTGTGGAGGACAGGAGAGGTGCCCGAGGACTGGAGGACAGCAAATGACACTCCAATCTTCAAAGAGGGCAAGAAGGAGGACCTGGGGAACTATAGGCTAGTCAGCCTCATCTCTGTCCTTGGAAAGGTGATGAAACAGCTCATTCTGGAGGTCATCTCCAGGCATGTAGAGAAAAAGAAGGTTATCAGAAAGAGTCAACATGGATTCACCAAGGGGACATCATGCTTGACCAACCTGATATCCTTCTATGATGGCGTGACTGGCTGGGTTGACAAAGGGAGAGCAGTGGATGTCGTCTATCTCAACTTCAGTAAGGCATTCGACACTGTCTCCCATAGCATCCTCATAGACAAGCTAAGGAAGTGCGGGTTGGATGAGAGGACAGTGAGGTGGAGAGAGAACTGACTCAACAACAGAACTCAGAGGGTCGTGATCAATGGAGCAGAGTCTGGATAGAGGTCTGTCACCAGCGGTGTTCCCCAGGGGTCTGTGCTGGGTCTAGTGCTGTACAACATATTCATCAATGACCTGGGCAAAGGGACAGAGTGTACCCTCAGCAAGTTTGCTGATCATACCAAGCTGGGGGCAGTGGCTGATACACCGGAAGGCTGTGCTGCCATCCAATGAGACCTGGACAGGCTGGAGAGCTGCGCCAAGGGGAACTTCATGAAATTCAGTAAGAGCAAGTGCAAGGTCCTGCACCTGGGGAGGAACAACCCCATGCACCAGTACAGGCTGGGGGCTGAACTACAGGAAAGGGGCTCTGTTGAGAAGGACCTGGGAGTGCTGGTGGACAGCAAGCTGACCCTGACCCAGCACTGTGCCCTTGTGGCCAAGAAGGCCAGTGGTATCCTGGGTTGCATTAAAAGGAGTGTGGCCAGCAGGTCGAGAGAGGTTATCTTCCCTCTCTACTCTGCCCTAGCGAGACCACATTTGGAGTACTGTGTCCAGTTTTGAGCCCCCCAGTTTAAGAAGGATGTGGAGCTGCTTGAGCAAGTCCAGTGGAGAGCTACCAAGATGATCAGGGAGCTGGAGCATCTCCCTTATGAGGAAAGGCTGAGAGACTTGAGTTTGTTTAGCCTGGAGAAGAGAAGACTGAGTGGGGATTTCATCAGTGCCTATAAATATCTGAAGGGTGGGTGTCAGGATCATGGGACTGGACTCTTGAGTGGTGCCCAATGACAGGACAAGGGGCAATGGGCTCAAGTTGGAACACAGGAAGTTCCACCTAAACATGAGAAAAAACTTCTTTCCTGTGAGGGTGACAGAGCAGTGGAACAGGCTGCCCTGGGAGGCTGTGGAGTCTCCGTCCCTGGAGACATTCAAAACCTGCCTGGACATGTTCCTGTGTCCCCTGCTCTGGGTGTGCCTGCTCAAGCAGGGGGGTTGGACAAGGTGATCTCCAGAGGTCCCTTCCAACACCTACCATTCTGTGACTCTGTAAGTCAGTAACTCGTATCTCTTTTGGGGTACATCTTGTTTCAATTGTCGTATATCTCTTTTAGAGGAAGCCCACATCTGAAGGGAACGCCACATTATAAGGAAGAACAATGTGCTCCTTCATTAAATCTAGAGATGAAGAAAGTTCTGGACTTGCAAGCCTCTATCACAAGGTATGCTCACTAATCATGTGTTAAGAATTTTTCTGCATACACCAGTTACTTGTTGAAAAGTGAAGGGGAAACTGGATGGAAAAAAACTTCTAGTAAGTTTTTAGACTTATTAATACTAAGGACTAACAGTTAACTAATAGTAAGGTACTAATAATAAGTCTAATGAGGTAAAAAAGTAAATTGCTGTTTAAAAATCGTTTCTGCACTTGGCTATACTGGTATTTTTGGCATATAGAAGTACATGGCACATGGATGTTCAGTGTTACATTATGTTACTATAAATGTGTTTGTCCTTGGGCTCAAAGTATGGATTAGAGATTTCATGGAGGCATAGGTACTTAACAGCAAAACTGTACATTTCAGCATTTCTCTAGCTGCCTGCAGAAGGGGCCCTGTTTGCCCTGAAAAAAATTCTGGTTCACCACTTCTTTTTTTTTGTGGTGATTGCATTCCATAAGCTTTGAACATGCTAAATATGTGTGTGTGAAAAGTTGGTGAGCCTACAGTGTTGGGGTGGGGTGCGAAAGTAACAAAGTGTAATTTGGGAAGAGGCCCCATAGGTGCTAAATGGATGTTGGAAGAAATGAAGTATATACTGGAAAAAGCTTTCCTGGGAAGCTGCACATTGTTATCCGCATGCAAATAGTTTAACAATAGTGTTTAGAATTTTGGAGATGTTTGGGCAAGAATTTAGGAGAAGTCTAATTTCTGCTTCAACAATTAGCTTAGTCCATGGGTTAGAAAGTGTTATGGATTATTTACAGCCTAGGCAATATTGGTAGTTATCTAGGATGGCAGCAACAGTTATCACTGTTGGCAGCAATGTCTTAAGTTTAGTCTAAAGTATTAAAATGGTCCTCAGCAGTTCATATTCCAGTTAAACAATTACTCTAACAATACAAACCTGTTCATGAACTCTGATTCCTGAGGAAAAATAGAGGCACATACCGTATTTTGTCAGCTTGGTACTTTTACTGACTAGAGGACTTCAGCACTTAGGTTCTATGTTACCTGATGTAACTTCTCAACATAGTTGCTAATACAAAGAGGCAGTAATACGGTGTTTGTTACATTAGGTGATTTTTCTGTGACATTGATTTGAGAAGCAGTTTTTTAGAGAATGACAAATACATTTGTTAGTTTGCAGTCCATGTTAGAGGATCTACTTGTTGCTACTGCTGATGGATTTCTCCATCTCGTTCACTGGGATGGTGTGACCAATGGAAGGAAAGCCATCAACCTATGTACAGTTCCATTTTCTGTGGACTTGCAGTCTTCTCGAGGTAGGTATTGGGTGGGTTTGTTTTTTTTTTTTATTGCTTATGATAGTTAACTATTGGAGAAAAACTGTCTAATATAAAATATTATCTTGGCTCTCAAGCAGAGGTGAGAAAAATGTGCCTTTAGTAAATGCGAACAAAACAACCTGTTTAAGTTGGTTTTTCCTGTGAAGTAATAAGTAAGCAACTGAAATGGTCTGTTGGCTTGCAGTATCACTGTGTGCATATATTTTGAAATTACTGATACCTTCTCAGCAGGTTCATTTTTGGGCTTTGAAGATGTTTACATCAGAGATATGGAATACTGTGCCACGCTTGATGGTTTTGCTGTTGTTTTTAATGATGGCAGAGTTGGTTTCATCGCACCAATGTCAAGTAGATTCACTGCTGAGGTATATTTCCTTTAGTATTTCTAGTATGTACTCTACAATAAACATGTTTTCCCTGGTTTGTGCATTGCAGTAGCTTTCTACTTAAAATTCTGTTCAGCTGCAAAGAAATGAAAATTTAGCAACTGCTTAAGAGGTAACATAAGACAACTATATTTCATACTGTAATTTGAACTAGATTGTTCTAGGGCTAGTACCTGTCCATGGGAGAGCATAACTGAGAGTAGATCCATGATGGTTTTAGCTGGGATAGAGTTACTTTTTCTTCACCATAGCTGGCATAGTGCTGGTTTTTGGACTTCGTATGAAAATAATGTTGATAACACCCTGATGTTTTAGTTGTTGCTGGGTAGTGCTTACACTAGTCAAGGACTTTTCTAGCTTCCGATGCTCTGCCAGGTGCACAAGAAGCCGGGAGGGGAGGGGGCACAGCCAAGAGAGCGGATTCAAACTGGCCAAAGGGATATTCCATATCACATGAAGTCATGACCAGTATATTAACTGGAGTTGGCCAGGGGAAGCAGCAGTCATGGCTTAGGGACCGGCAGCATTGGTCAGCAGGTGTTGAGCGGTTGCATCACTTGTGGTTTTGTTTGGTTTGTTTCTTTCCCCGCCCCCCCACCCCCATTTTCATTTCTCTCTCTCTTGATTTTCCTTTTTATTATATTATCATCATCATTATTATTATTATTATTATTATTATTATTATTATTATTATTACTACTACTACTACTACTACTGTTTTATTTTAATTATAAAATTGTTCTTAACCCATGAGTTTTCTTGCTTTTGCTCTTCCAATTCTGTTCCCCATCCCACTGGGGTGGGGGGAGTGAGCAAGCAGCTGTGTGGTGCTTAGTTGCTGACTGGGGCGAAACCATGACAAGATCTAATTTTTGTTCATTGCTTCAAAATGTCATTGCACATCTGAGGTATTCTTCTGTCTCTGTGACAGACTTCCTGTTCTAGTTGTAAGTCAGGTGATAAGAAATGGTTTCTCCTGTGGCAAGGTATCATAGGTGCTATTTCTATGCACCTATTTTAGCCGTAATCAAGTCTTAACTCTTCTCATAGTGACAAGCATACTTCAGAATTTGCTTTAAAGGAATCTTTTCCAAGTTAGTTGCTTTCTTACCTGTAGTTCAGCCTACAAAATGTGCTATATTTGTCATTAGATCTCTTTATTTTAGTTACAGAATACCCAGAAGGGTTTGTGTAGTCTCTCCCAAACTCCTTCACACACTTAAAATATCTGCGGTTTCAGCTATTGCAGATGCAGAATTTATTTCTCTGTTCTGTGTTTTTTCTTCATTCTTAGTACCATCTACTGATTTTTTGTTTGTTTGTTTTGGTTTTTTATGCAGTATCAGGGATATTCTTGCCTTATAGGTATTGACTTGCTTTAGTCATTCAGAGCTCTGATAAAATTTCCTTACATACTGGCATCTTTCTGTAATTTTTATAAAGAACTATGAAACCACTTTTACAGATAACTGGATTTTGTTCGTCTGAGCCATGTCAGTTAATCTTGACATTTGCAGTAGAAATTTTCTGAGGTGATGAAGGTCAACTGGCAGATCAGTAATATGGCATACATGGGTAGCTGACTATCATGAATATAAGCACTGTTTAACCAAAAATTCTGTGAATTCCTTTCTTTACAGCAGCTCCATGGTGTTTGGGCACAAGACATCATTGATGGAACTTGTGTGGCAGTAAATAACAAATACAGGCTAATGGCATTTGGATGTGCCAAGTAAGTTTTTTAAGGGTGGTTCAATGGAGGGGGGAATTGATTTCATTATAAAGCATAAGTTCTAGTTTCTTCTTACCAAGTTGTTTTGCAAGAGCTGTAAAGATGAAAATGATCAGTCTTCTAGAGATGGTATAATCTGCTCTATCAAGGAGGTAGGAGGGAAGAGGAAAGAAATGACTGCCAGCTTGAACTGCAGTCAAAATTGATGGCTGCTGTTCAACTCTGGAAAAGAATAAAAAGGTGACTGGACCAGTAGCAAAGACTGGAAAGTGCTGCTGTCCCAGTTAATCTCAAAGTAGGATTATAAAGTCAATGTTAAGCACTTAAATGTAATATTTGACAAGAATCAGCACTGCAAACCCAACTGAGAAAATGCTTTGTGAAGTGTTGATTTGGTCAGGAAAGATGTTGCTTGTTCAAGTAAATGAATATTTATAAACTGAATCTTGTGAAAGTGCTTTTAGTAGTGGTGTTTTGCTTACTGCTCCTTCAAGACAGTTCCTCCTCTATGGTCCTTGGTTGTAGTAACAATGCGGTGTGTTGGTGTTTGCCCCTGAAACATGAATAGTTACTAAAATTCATTGATCTTGGTATGCATTAGTACACTCCTGATGAAACCTTAGCACTTGGTCAGTACTGACATCCCTCATGGATTGTCTTGCAGTTTGAAGCCACAGTTACGTGGATTGTGTGTGCATGTGTATTTTCAGAGAATTAAGTATTCTTATTGCATTGGTTATTATCAGGCTGGTGTTTTGGGTCCTCCACTGTATCTTATAAATTTGTTTCATAAAGTTCTTTAAGTGTTACTTGACACAGTTCTAGATAAATGTGCTTTGTATTGGTGGGAAAAAAGCAGCTTTTATTAACCTCTTGAAATTGATGAAAAATCCAAATGGTCTGTAGTCTAAATAAAGCACATGTAATCTCTTCCAGCGGCTCTGTGCAGGTTTATACAATAGATACCACTACTGGTGCCATGCAGTTTTCTCATAAATTGGAGCTGACACCAAAACAATATCCTGGTGAGCTACTTTCGTTGCTAGAATCTTCCAGCTGTTTTTAGGATAGTAAAGAATATTTTTATACTTGGCTAGTTAACAGCGATTTGTTGTTTCCATTATCGTTGACGGGATTAGTATTTACTCTTGCATGTTTGTAATAATTTACTCTTGCGCATTTATTCTTTTAGCTGCTTACTTTTGATGGACTTTTGGATGTGTTTCATATGTGAGGGTGTGGGGATGGTAGGTTTTTGGTGTGGTGTTTTTTTCTTTTTTTTTTTTTTTACTAAATCTTAATCTGAATTAGCAGTTTACAGACAGTGCTACTTCTGGTTGTTCCTTTTTAAATGCTGCAGATCTTACTAGTTCCTGCACGTAGTCTAGAGATTCCTTTTCCGTTACTCACCTTGGAAAATGAGAGATTATTTTCAAAGCTGATAATGCATATAGTAGAGGTGTGAATTAACTTGAAACAATGACAATGTCAGGAACAGGAAAAAATTGACTAATCCATCCTGCCTGAACTGCAGTGAAGAAAAGCTCAGTGGAATTTTTCATATAGTAGAGATGAGAATTGCAGGCTTGAGAGTGAGGAATATATAAAGTTGGTAAATTACATCCTCAGCTGAAAATGTGTGTGCCTATTAGGTATCAACAAAAAAAATCAAATCTGTAAATAACAGAGTTTTACAGTTGTGCTGAGTGCCAAAGGAAGATGTTTCAAGGGTGAATATAAAATCTTCTTTTGTCCTAAAATCCATTTTGCCAGAATTGCAGTTCCATGGTTGTGTCATAGCACAGTGTATTTCTGGCCCATTTGCAAGTATTCTTAGTCTGCTATGAAACCAAACATGTATTGGAAAGAAAACATGAACTTTTCCTTTGCTGCTTATTAATTTTAAGATGGTCAGTTTGATGAATGCAGCAAAGAAGTTAATTGAAATATCAAATATTTATTTCCATATATTTTTGTTTCTACTCTTACAGTGAAAGCAGTTGAAGGACATTTGATGTTTTTCACATGGTATTTTACTGTCTGTTTTTAAACAGATATTTGGAATAAAACAGGACCTGTTAAACTAATCAGATGGTCACCTGATAGCTGTGTTGTGATGGTGACCTGGGAATGTGGAGGCTTATCCTTATGGAGTGTTTTTGGTGCTCAGCTTATCTGTACTTTAGGAGGTGATTTTGCGTGAGTATCTTTAATGAAATTGGAAAATGTTTTATTAGAAACCTTTATTTTTCTAATTAAAAACATTTAATTAGAAACTAATTTACCTAATTAGCTTTTAAAAATCTTTTTCCATTATAATTCCTTAGATATTGGAACCATTGAATAGTATTTAGGAGGGGATCATTTGAATATAAATGAAAACGTATGATTTTCTTTTTGCTTTTACGCCAAAAAGACCACTACAAATTACCCTAAAGGCAGGTTTAAGGAGGCAAATATTAGAATTCCCTCAGTGCCAGTACATATCTGCTGAAAATGTGCTCACATACAGAAATCACAATTCAAACGGTTTATGCTAGGCATCTGACAACTGCATTGCCTTTTATACCATATCATGGATCAAACAGGCTTTATAGTTTGAGGTGAGGTTCATTACAGAACCATATGACAGTGCAAAGATAGGAAGATAATTTCTTATTTTGATGAATTTTTTTTCTTCTAAACTTGTTCTCTTCTGTTCTGTTTTTAAGGTATCAGTCTGATGGTACCAAAAAGGACCCTCTAAAAATCAGTTCTATGGTAAATATGAATTTAAAAATACTGTAATAGGGCTGTTAATTTTTAAAATTATTTTTAGTAAAACAGATTTTCAGAAAGTCAAACTGGCTTTCTTTAGCTTCGTTACATTTAAAGAGTAAGATGCTGCTTCTACACTTCCTAACACCAATGTTGTACTGAAGGAAGAGGGCAAAGGGCACAGATGACATGGTTGGGTTTTTTTTTTCCCCCACATGTATAGCCTGATAATGAAGTGTGCATAATATGCCTTTCTGAGCTTTGCTTTTAGTATTAATAATGAACACTTTTGGTTTTCCTTAATCTTTTTCTTTTTTTTTTTTTTTTTTTTAAATCTGGTGGTGTATTTCAGAGTATGGTGAGACACAGAACAATGCTAATTGTGAACTTATTTCCCTAAAATTACTAGCTTACCTTTAGCCATTGAAGTAGCTTAACTCGGAATATGAATTCAAGAGAAACTTAACTGCTGTTGTTTTAATACAAACTAATTAACATGAAATCCTGCTATTCTGTCAAATCAATAGATGTTGATAAATACCAAACACAATCTTCAAGGCCTCTTTTGCAAGCCACGATGAATTTGTACAGTACTCTTAAAACATTTGATTTTATTTATGTAGAGCTTAGTTGCTATGAAAATTGACAGTGTTAAACATGCATCCCAAGTGGATGTACATGTTTGCAAGGACAGTACAATGTACCTTTTAAAAACCCCTGAAATTCTGATACCATTCTAGTTAATGAACAACAACCAATATAATTTTGGGGATCGGGATTTTTTCATACCTGATTCTGTTTGTGGATTTTTTGTTAGTTGCTGTAAGCTGCAGACTAAACAGTTTTCATTACTTCTGTGGATGTCTTGCATAGTTACTTTTAATCAAATGTAATAATGTAATCTGTAATATAATAATGTAATATAAATTAATTAAATGTTAATCAACATTTTTACATAAAGAATTTAAGCTAGATTCTTACTGTTCTTTGTGGGTCTTACTGCTATGGGTTACTTATGATTCCTGTGATGATACCTTTTAGAACACCAAACTCTGCTTTTTTGCCAGGGTCACGTCTATCATAAGATCAATTACAGTACGTTTCTGTACTTCTTGTTTTCTGAGAATATATAGTGTTGGTTTGGGGTTTTTATTATTGTTACTCTTTTATATTCAGACCTGGGGATCAGAAGGTTATCATCTGTGGGTTATTGATGGGAATTCTTCTTCAAACATGAAGCTGGAAAGAGATGGAAATAATGAAGCTCGCCAATTTGGTATTCTGCAGTTTCATTTCATCAAGAGTGCACTCACTGTTAATCCTTGTATGGTAAGTTTTTTGTTAATAAATATATCCTTATTTCAGAGCCTTTAAAATGGTACTTAAAAAATACTGCTATGTAATACTTTAACATAAAATCTACTAGTACATAGTACATATGTACATAGTGATACAAAAACTGATAATTGCCTTAATGCTTATTTTTCATATTGTTTACATAAAACCTGTTAATATATTGATCATGTGTTTTCCTTTGTTTTCTGTACATGGAGTTCAAGGTTGCTTATGTGTTTTTCTTGTTTTGGTTTGGTTTTAATGTAGAGTAACCAGGAACAAGTCCTCCTTCAAGGAGAAGATCGCTTGTATTTGAACTGCGGAGATGCAACACAGGCTCAGAGTTCCAGAAATCCTTCATCACACTCTGAACATAAGCCTACGAGGGAAAGAGGCCCAATTTCAGATGGCAGTTTAGATTCTCAGGGTTTAAGCACTTTACTAGGACACAGACATTGGCATGTTGTGCAGGTAATTGTTGCTCATTGCCGGTATCTGCTCTGTGCTTGTGAGAGATAATAGAACTAGAATTTGCAGCTGATCTCATAATTCTCTGCCATACCATTTTCCTCTAGTATGAGCTCATTGCCTTTTTATTACCTCTTGGATTTGCCCTGGTACAGCTTTTTCTTATTGGCAGATGGTAAAGGAATGTTGACCATCTCAGCCTTGTGGCTATGAGTTTGCATCCTAGCCAGTACAAAAATCTAAATGTTTTTGACTTCAGGAATGAGTAGTTAAATTACTTCTGTATCCTTTGAAAGGGAGAACAAGTGTAATGTGCAAGAAATCCTTTAGGGATTTGTTCTTTTGCTTATGCAAATGGCTTTAAGCAAATTCAAATGACGAATACAGCTTTCGGACTTGGGTTGTATTTTCAAGCAGTCTTAGGTGGCATCTACTTAAGCATGTAATTAAAACTTCACAATTTCAAGCTTGCAGAAAAGAATTCTTACCAGGGGTAGGAATGGGACAGATTCTATTTTCTCTAATATGGGGGAAAAATTAAAATAACTTTTAATCTGTAATTGTAGTGTGTGTTCTTCCACGCTTGAATTGGTAGATACTTTTCTAAAGAAAGGTTTTTAAAAGGACCCTAAGATATGTTTTTCACATAGTAAATGAATTGGTATTATTAAACAGCATTTGGCTTTAGGCATGTATGTCAGGTTCTAAATACTGTTGAATATCCACTTTAGCTGGCCAAGTAGCTCTTCCGTCTTCTGAAACTGGCATAGGAGGGGGAAGTCATCATTCTGTGTAGGAGTAAAACTAACACAATTGGAATTACTGTGCGGAGCAACATGCCCATGAGAACAGCCAGTGGCTGGGTAGCGAGAGCACCTACCTGCCTTGTGTCAGACCAAGGACTAGAGTTTGAACCTGGGTTTGTATCATGAAGAATCCAGGATCAAGTTTTAATTTGACATAGCCCAGTCAAGTGTTCTCATAACAAGGCTTTTGGGCATGCTGGTGTGTATTTCTGATGGGATTAGAAATTTCATCCCAACACTGAAAATCCCTCCTGAATGCTGTATTTATCAAAACCTTTGTTCCCATGAAAGGTTCTGACGGAGAAGAAATACCATGGGGACAGAGAAGAGCAAATTTTAACCATTAATCTGTAATGAAGTATTACCTGTTGTATGTTGTTATGGATTTCTATATTTTTTTTGTATTAAAAACAGGCTAACATTTAGGCTTCAGTAACTTTCTTGGGGCAGGGGGAAAGTAATTGTATTTAAAAAAAGAAATCCCCAAATTAAAAACCTTTAAGCCAGTGTTTTGGAAAAACATGGGCACTGTACAAATTCCTTTAGAACATTATAACTAATCACTACTTTAACAGTGCTTAGTATAGTAATGTGGTTTTGGTTTCCTCTTCTTTTTTTTTAGATTCATAGTACATATCTGGAGAGCAACTGGCCTATAAGGGTGAGTTATTTTAAGAATATGTTCTTGCTTCTTTAAAAGTATTGGGTTTTTATAACTGTCCCATAGGGTTGGATGAGTTCTGGAAGATGAAATCACTGTTTTAAAGTACAGAAAGAAGAATATGTGTTGGGGCAGTAAAGTAGAAAACATGAAAATACTTTGCAAGTTTGGTCTCTGACATTATATTGCTTTGTAGTGATGTACTTGGATAGGATATGTAATTTAAATAAGTTCCCTCCTGAGTTCTGGGTTTTTTC
This sequence comes from Phalacrocorax aristotelis, assembly GCF_949628215.1. Classification (NCBI taxonomy): domain Eukaryota; kingdom Metazoa; phylum Chordata; class Aves; order Suliformes; family Phalacrocoracidae; genus Phalacrocorax; species Phalacrocorax aristotelis. The sequence continues at coordinate 51,207,769 of NC_134311.1, read as the reverse complement.
TCTTTGAACAGTTTTCAGCTATTGACAAGGTTGGACAGAATGTAGCTGTTGTTGGCAAGTGTGGTTTTGCACATTATTCTTTACTCACCAAAAAATGGAAGCTATTTGGAAACATTACCCAGGTGAGAGGTTTTGGCACTTTATTCGGGTATACTGGGGAGGTTGCATTTGTTGGAATGTGACTCTTGGAGAAAATAAAAATCTTTTTCAAATAAACAACCAGTAGACACACTTGGGATTCAGGATGCTGGTTTTGCATGTGTTTTTCATAAAATGGCTGAAACACTTGTCTTGTGGCTTTGGCACAATAATTTATGTCTGATTATTAAAAGGTTTCCAAATCTGAGTGTGTATAGTCAGAGACTTACTCCCATATGTCTTATCTGAGAGTCAGTGTGAGATGTAGCTTTGGCTGCCAAGTTTGTAAATTCTGGCAAGAAGCAGAAGGCTAATTTGAGAGAGTTCAGGAATGCCAGTAGCATAGGAACCGTGGAACACTGTTTTGTAAGGTGGTGTTTGTCCTTCACATGTTATTCTTTAGTACTTCCATTTTTTAAACGAGAACTTCATATACATAGATTGTCTTGCCCCTGTCAGTAAAGCTTACAGAGATCATGTATGGCTTTCAGAAGTTAACCATAAAATGTACAAGTGTGTGTGTATAAGTACATAAAAATACATATATATTGTTTGCATTTTTCTTTTCAGGAGCAAAATATGATGGTAACAGGTGGCTTAGCCTGGTGGAATGACTTCATTGTTCTTGCATGCTATAATTTAAATGATCATCAGGAAGAGGTGAGGTATTTTGCCTTAAATAAATAAATCATATTTAGAATATCTGATCTGTTCTACAGTAGTATTATAAATATGAAAAGCTTGTTCAGTCACTGAGGCAAGCTGCTCCAGAGCTGGCCTGGTCCACAGAAGAGTGGCAGATCTTTGGCACACAGGGGATTTTCCTGGCATCAGCAGATGGCAGCAGTGAGGACAGTTGTGTGGGGTGTGACCAGGTGGACGATCTGCTCTGCCTGGTGACAGAGCTACGAGAGAAAGCAGAAAAGTTAAGGAGCATCAGGGAGTCTGAGAAAGAGACAGACTGGTGGAACGGTGCTCTGCCCTGAGACGGAAACAGGAACAGTCACCAGAAAAAAACCAAGATTGAGGGGATCCTGTATCTTCCCCCCACCAGGCTGAAGGCAGTAGCTTGAAGGAAAGGAATCAACGGAGGCAAGTCCACGCTCAGGGCAGCAGGTGAACTGTCTCCTTGCCCACCTTGCTGTCCCAAGAGCCTCCATCCAAGAGGTATGGGGCTCTGGATGTTGAAGGCCAGTCAGTGGATGATGTGGATGATTGTCCATGTAGACCAGAGGTGTTGTGTAGGCCTTTCTGACCTTGGCCCCATATCATGACCACGAGGAAGAAAAGACAGGTTATAGTTGTAGGGGACTCCCTTCTGAGGGGAACAGAGGATCCAATATCCTGGACAGCCCCTCCTCTTAGTGAAGCCTTCTGCCTCCCTAGGGCCTGGGTTAAGGACACGGCTAGGAAACTTCCTAGGCTGGTATGGTCCTCGGACTATTACCTGTTACTGCTCTTCCATGAGGGAGGTGATGAAGCTACAACATGTAGTCCAAGGGCAATCAAAAGAGACTTCAGGGCCTTGGGACAGTTGGTAAGAGAATCTGAAACACAGGTTATTTTCCCTCTACCCTTCCAGTTGTGGGCAGAGACATTGTAAGAAACAGATGGAGCCAGGCTATTAATACATGGCTCCATGGCTGGTGTCACTGCTGCAGTTCTGGTTTGTTTTTTTTTTTTTGATAATGGGATGGCCTACACAGCAGCAGGCTTGCTGGCTTCTGATGGGATTCACCTTTCTCAAAGGGGGAAGGTGGTCTTTGCTCACAAGCCATTGGGGCACATTGACAGAGCTTTAAACTAGACCTGGAGGGGGAGTGGGTTAATATCAGGCTTGTCTGTGGCAACCCATGGGATAACACACCAAGGTTAGAGGAGCAGGGTGCTAGCAAGGGCCCTCAGCCCTGGCTGCACTGCAGCAAACTTGAAGTCTTACAGAGATGAGCCAGAGTATCCTGAGGTAATAGGATGTGATGGAAACACTAGTGAAACACCTCAAAGGACTTAAGGGGTGTTCCTCTAAGAAGGTGGCATGGCCAACAGCCCCGCTGAAGTGCCTCTACCTTCTTAAGCCAGATAATAGACAGACCTACCAGATGGGATGCGATACTGGACCTGATGGTCACCAGTGCAAGTGAGGTAATCGATGACGTCAAGACTGGAGGCAGCCTGGGCTGCAGTGATCATGCATTGGTGGAGTTCACAGTCCTAGGGGACATGGGTCAGGCAAAGAGTAAACTCAGGACCCTGAATTTTAGGAAAGCAAACTTCCAGCTGTTCAAGGAGTTAGTCAATAGGACCCCCTGGGAAACTGCCCTCGGGGACGAGGCAGCAGAACAGAGTTGGCAGATATTTAAGGACATTTTCCATAGAGCACAAGGGCTCTTGATCCCCAGGTGTAGAAATCAGGAAAGGATGGCAAGAGACTGACGTGGATGAGTTGAGACCTGTTGGTCAAACTAAAGGGCAAGAATGAACTGCACAGGCAATCGAAGCAGGGACAGGTGTCCTGGAAAGAATATAGGAGCTGCCCAGTTGTGTAGGGATGGGGTCAGGAAGGCCAAGGTGCAGCTGCAGCTGAACTTGGCAAGGGAGGCAAACAATAATAAGGTCTTCTACAGGTATATCAGCCAGAAAAGGAAAGTCAAAGAATGTGTACCCCCCTGTGATGGACACAAATTTCAAACTGGTAACAAAAGGTGAGAAGGCTGAGGCACTCAACAATGTTTTTGCCTCAGCCTTCACTGGCAACCTCTCTTCCCCCATGGCATGAGTGGATAGACCACAAGGCAGGGCGTGGGGAAGCAAAGTCCCTCCCACTGTAAAAGAAGATCAGGTTTGAGACCACCTGAGGAACCTGAACATGGGATGTGATGAGAAGGGATGTGACAAGATGCATCCCTGGTGATCCTGAGTCCTGAGGGAATTGGCTGATGTAGTCACCAGGCCACATGACAGTCAGGTGGAGTCCCTGGGGACTGGAAAAAGGGAAACATTGCACCCATTTTTAAAAATGGTAGAAAGGAGGGCCCTGGGAACTACCAACCTGTCAGCCTCACCTCTGTGCTGGGGAAGATCATGGAACAGATCCTCCTGGAAGCTATGCGAAGGCATATGGAGGACAGGGAGGTGTCCTGAGGCAGCCAGCATGGCTTCACTAAGGGCAAGTCTTGCCTGACCAACCTAGTGGCCTTCTATGATGGAGTGACTACTTCAGTGGACAAGGGCAGAGCTATGGATGTCATCTGTCTGGACTCTGTAAAGCCTTTGACACAGTCCCCCACAGCATCCATCCTTCTCTCTAAATTGGAGAGGTATGGATTTGATGGGTGGACTGTTTGGTGGACGAGGAAGTGGTTGGATGGTGACATCCAGAGTAGTGGTCGTTGGCTTGACATCCAGATGGAGACCAGTGTCAAATGGTGTCCCTCAGGAGTCCATACGGGGACCAGTACTGTTTAATATTTTCATCAATGACATAGGCAGTGGGATCAGGTGCACCCTCAGCAGGTTTGCTGATAACACCCAGCTGAGTGGTGCGGTTGAGATGCCTGCGGGATGGGATGTCATCCAAAGAGACCTGGACAAGCTTGAGAAGTGGGCCCATGTGAACCTCATGAGGTTCGACAAGGTGAAGTGGAAGGTTCTGCACCTGGGTCGGGGCAACCCTTGGCATCAATATAGGCTGGGGAATGAAGGGATTGAGAGCAGCCTTGCGGAGAAGGACTTGGGGATCCTGGTGGATGAAAAGCTGGGCAAAAGCCAACAATGTGCACTTGCAGCCCAGAAAGCCAACCATATCTTGGGCTGCATGAAAAGAAGCATGGCCAGCAGGTCAAGGGAGGTGATTCTGCCCCTCTACTCTGCTTTGGTGAGGCCTTATTGTACTCTCAGTACTTCCAAGAAAGATGGGGACAAACTTCTTAGCAAGGCCTGTTGCGATAGCACAAGGGGTATTGTTTTTAAACTAAAAGATGGTAGATTCAGACTAGATATAAGGAATAAACTTTCTACTATGAGGGTGGTGAAACACTGGAACAGGTTGCCCAGAGAGGTGGTAGATGCCCCATTCCTCGAAACATTCAAGGTCAGGTTGGACGGGGCTTTGAGCAACCTGATCTAGTTGAAGATGTCCCTGCTCATTGCAGAGGGGTTGGACTAGATGACCTTTAAAGATCCCTTCCAGCCCAAATTGTTTGATGATTCTGTCATACATAGGTGGCTTTTCGTCATGTTCAGAAATTCTTTATTAATATGTAAGTAATTCTTTGCAGAAATGTTTATTATTGCTATTAAAATCTATTTTCTGCTGACTACTATGAATCTACTAATTGTTCTGAAAACTTTGTGAGATTTTTGCTTGTTAGCACAAAGCCTGTTTGGAGGTATCTGGTTACTGTATTTTGGGACACTTTGGTAAGGTTTTAAATTAGATGGCCAGAAGACCTTTACTTACTCTTTGCTTTTTAAAACTAATGAATAAGACTCCTTCCTTATGTTTTTTTGTCAGTACTTCAAATTTGGCTGTGCTGTTCTTTAACTACTTTGGATGCAATAATATAATGCAATGGATAAAACATTTGATGAAACAAAAACCCAGTAATGTGTCTTGCTGGAAATCCTTGACAGACATTCTACAAAAAAAAGAAAATAATTGAACATGGAATTTCTATTAATTTGTTGGTAAACAGAACCTGTATTCAAACTACTCCTTTTCCTTGTAGCTGAGAATCTACCTGCGAACGTCTAATCTTGACAATGCATTTGCACACATCACCAAAGTGCAAGCAGACACACTACTACTGAGTGTCTTCCGGGACATTGTAATATTGTTCAGAGCAGATTGTTCCATTTGCCTTTACAGTATTGAGAGAAGGCCTGAAGGGTGAGTGTCTGTATTTAAGTGCTTTTGCAGTAATGGACTTGTAAATCTGTTCTCAGTCTGAGTAGATTCTCACAATTATATAAAGTTGTTTGATAACTTGTGGAGTCAGATTTTTAAAATACAGAAGGGTAAGTGTTATCTGTATGCACAAGTGATAGTTCATGAATGTTGCCACTTGCAGGCAGACAGATAACACTAGGTGTGGAGGTAGTGACCGAGATATGAGTGTTTTCAACTGTCTGTACAAACATGTTCTGACTGATAGGAATTTGAAACTGAATGCAAATAGATTTTAAAGGTGCTTAAAAGGCACCCACATATTTGAATATTTGTAATTAAAAAATGTTTCTAACATTAGAAGTAGGAACTGGTGAGGGTGGTGGCAAAGTAGCAAAGGTGGACAGAAAAAGTTTGGTCTGTGGTGTGGTTGTGGAGAGCTATTGTGGTGCCAAAGAAGTAGCAACATAAGAGCCAGATACTTTCAGACAGCTAAGATCAGTGAAACTAAGGAGGAGATAAAGATTCCCAGATAGTTTTTTGAAGTGCCTAAGCAGGTGATTTTTCTTACAGTTGTGGCATCTTGGTTTCAGCAAGAAGGGACCTATTTTTTTAGCAGAAAGCAAGCTGTTGATCCACTTCAGAGGAAAATATTTTCAATGCTTTTCAAAGAAAACTCCAACAAAATCCAGACCCTGGAACTTTCTTATTGAAGGGAGAATAAAGGCTTATTTGGAAGTATATGATGTTGTCTTCTATCCACTCACAGCTGTATTCCCCAAAGCTGTCAAGATTAAGTAGCCCAGCTTAGGTATCTTTGGTAATTTCATATAGAGTAGATACGTAGGCCTGTGGGATTCCTGATTAAACAGAAGTCATTTTGGTCTGTAGAGTAAACTGTTTGCTGAGGTTAAGTTGCTTATTTTCTTTAGGTTTACTTCAATACATTAATTTTTTTGTTAAACACTATTTTAAAATTGCTAAACGTGGTCATCTTTCCTTTCAGTCTTAACCCTACTGCCAGTATCCAAGTTCTTCAAGAAGTGTCCATGTCTCGGTACATTCCTCATCCTTTTCTTGTAGTGTCTGTTACGTTGACATCAGTGAGGACAGAGACTGGCATCACCTTGAAGATGCCTCAGCAGGTAACAACTCTTGTGGTCAAAATTTAAAAGAATCGGTGCCTGGATTTGTTAGCTTAGTCCTCAAAGGTTACATGGCTGATAAATGAACTGTAAATTAGTGGTGCTTCTGTGTAGTAAAATGTATAACGTGTTTTTTTCTGGTGCTTGTTATATAGACATTTTATATGTGAATTGAGGGTGGAAATAAAATCTAAACGCTTCCTTCTATTTTATATCTTCTCTTGTCATCTTATAATGTTTGGGGCCAAATCTTGGAGGACAGATTAAACTTAACAGTGACTGAGGTGTGAAGGTAAAGCCCTGTCTTAACTCCAGGGAAATATTTGGGCCACTGAAAGTACAGTGCAAAGAGAACTTGGATTTTTATTGTCTGTGCTGTAAACAAATTAAGCTTAACCATGTGAGTAGCTGCAGTATGAAGTGTATTTTCTCACCACAGCAGCTACCTTAAGATAGGTTGGAAATTGTGTTGTCTCTGAGGCAGGCCTGTAAGGCATGTGAAGATGTGTGTTTTTTCTCCACATACCAAAGCATCTGGCAGACACAAAAGCAATGACACAGATGTAAAATCTGAAGGTTTGTGCTTGCTTCCTTAAATTCATTCTAATTTAGTGTCCCACAATGCTGAACATTTATCTTGAGACTTTGATAAGGTCTTAGACACGGGCATAAAAGGCAATATGCTTGTGGTTTTCTAGTCCATCTTGCCATGAGACAGTGTCCTTATTCCTGAGTTACCTGACCTATGGTGTTTCATAATTTTGAGAAAAAGCTACTGAAACTTTTTAGAGCACTAGTAATATTTCAAACTTAGCTTCAGACTGAATAAATATTGCCCCATGTCTTTCTAACTGAGAGCCCCTATCTTCAAACTTTGTCAATGCTCCTGATCTTCAGAAGATTATTATTAATGTTAGCACTGAATATGCCACTGCACTGTAGACAAAGCATTGTGTCTGACTTAGCGGAGCATGTCAGTCTTTTCAGTGTTGTTACCTGTTAGTGACCTTAACCCCTAGTGCTGCAAATTTACTATACAGGCCCTCTACCCATGTATTTTAAAACTAAACTTCATGCACATCATGGTATTAGCTCCAGTCACTTGCTTTAAAATTAACATGAACCAGATCTTTAGAAAGAATACTTTGCTTTCTTGATATACCTGACTAGAAAGGTTTTTCTTTAACTGCAGCTTCTAAAAGTGCAAGATGCTGTACAAGTGTGGCTAAACTCTGTTTTTCGCTCAACCTTTTTGGCTTCTGTATCCGTGTTAGTCTTTGCAGTCAGATTCGGGCAAACATATAGTGGTGATACTGATAATACAGAGCTTTATTTTTCTTAAAATACCTCTGGATTGCCCATGCCAAGAGGCATAGTTTGAAAAAGGCCGTATCAAATAAATGCATGGAATGAGCCTTATGAACAAGAAGCTTTCCAATATTTACTCCTTTGCACAAGAACTACATAAATGAATCTATCTGTAGGTATGTAGTTCTCCTTGATTTTTCTCAGTCCTTCTGCACTGAATTTGGTTGTTAGTCATCTCTGCACTGCATTGCAGTTGATTTACTCTTTTTATTCTGGGTTTGTATTGTTATGGGTAAAACGATGCATTCAAAAAGCTTGAATAATTTGCATAATACTCTTCTATCCTTAGGCTTGTGAGGCTGAAAGTATTATGTTAAACTTAGCAGGACAACTCATCATGTTGCAGAGGGATCGATCTGGACCCCAGATACGAGATAAGGATAATAATCCTAATCAAAGAAAGCATGTGAGTAAATATATGTGGAATATTGTATATGGCTTCAAAGATGTGGTCAGTGACTGAAGCAGCTGTGGAAGGGAGTGGTCCAGGTGTAAAGAAAAGAGGTCTATAATGCAAGGCAGTGTCTACATTTACAGGCTGAATTGTTAGCTGGAAGTAAATCACTAATCCTGTGGTTTGCATTTTTTTTCCTCTAAAAATCTGTGAAATGTTACTACTTAATTGTGTAGTAACCAATGCTAAACTACATACTAAAGTATTTACTATATGTGTGTGCTACTTGTATTGCACTTAAACGTATGAGTTTTAAGCATAAAGGTCCTGTGCAAAATTTGGTATGCACTAATGACAGAAAATCTCCAGTCTATCTAAAACTGTTCTGTATGTTTATAGAACATTTTAATTTTTTGCAGAGTATGTTTACAAAGTTCCTTAAAATAACAGTAACAGACATCAGTGACTGAACTTTTCAATTCTTCTGTGCTGATGAAAAACACTTTGGGAAAGTCTGAAAAGTTTAGGTGAAGAGTTGTTTGCAGTTCAGTCAAACACTAGTAAATTTGGTGTTCGTAGTTAATTTTGTGAGTTGTAGGTTGGACTCTTAGGCTAACTGAAGAAGCAGAGAGCAGGTTTTTCTTTTCCCTCCCTTATTCTCACCCCTCTGAATTCCTGATTAAGTATAAGGAGGCTAAAAAAAAAAAAAACACCAAAAAGAAAGAAATGCCTTTTCAGTTAATGTAAGTGGTATTTTCCCAGGTGCTAGGCTGCAGTTAAGGGATAAGCAGATTTGTGTCTTCTTTGTTAGAAGAATAAAATGTTTGGAGAGAGTAGTTTTTGACTGAAAAAGAGTTCTTGTGAAGAGAGGGAAAAAAATAAAAAAGGAATAACAAATTCTGATTTTTTTTTTTTGCTCTATTTAAATAGCTGCCTTTTTGTGCTCCAGTTGTCCTAGCCCAGTCTGTTGAAAATGTATGGACTACTTGCAGGATCAACAAGCAGAAACGCCACTTATTGGAGGCTCTGTGGCTCAGCTGTGGTGGGGCAGGAATGAAAGTCTGGCTTCCCCTGTTTCCCAGGGATCATCGAAAACCGCATTCCTTTCTGTCAAGACGGATCATGCTGCCTTTCCACATCAACATATACCCATTGGCTGTTTTGTTTGAAGATGCCTTGGTTCTTGGTGCTGTTAATGACACTGTGCTCTATGACTGTTTATACACTCAAACCAGTGCTAGAGAACACTTAGAGGTTCTCTTTCCTTTCTCCATTGTTGAGAGAACCTCTCAGATCTACCTCCATCACATTTTACGCCAGCTCTTGGTTAGGAACCTCGGTGAACAAGCCTTGCTTTTGGCCCACTCCTGTGCCACATTACCATACTTTCCTCATGTACTAGAACTGATGCTTCATGAAGTGCTGGAAGAAGAAGCTACCTCGCGGGAACCCATTCCCGACCCTCTGCTTCCCACTGTGGCAAAGTTCATTACAGAGTTCCCCCTCTTCCTGCAGACAGTTGTTCATTGTGCTAGGAAGACAGAATATGCCCTGTGGAATTACCTTTTTGCTGCTGTTGGAAACCCGAAGGACTTATTTGAAGAGTGCTTAATGGCCCAGGACTTGGACACAGCTGCCTCTTATCTTATTATCCTACAGGTAATGGTACCTCATATTTTGCAAGAGAGGTGATATTTACTACTGTTGTAGTATTTAAAAAATATTGTCATACCAAAGTCACGCATATTAGACAAATATTTAAGTTTTCTGGTGAGATTATGTCCAGTTATGAACGGTAGGAATATCATACAATGTAAATAGTTTACTGTTATAAAGAGGGAAATAGTAGCATGAAATTTGAACATGAACCTGACATGATGTGGCTTGACTAAATAGGACTTCTGTTGCTTGATGACAAAAGCAAATTGCTTAATTATGCTTATTACTTGCAGAATATGGAGGTTCCAGCAGTAAGCAGACAACACGCTACTCTCCTATTTAATACTGCCTTAGAGCAGGGGAAGTGGGATCTTTGTCGTCATATGATTAGATTTCTTAAAGCCATTGGCTCTGGAGAAACAGATACACCTCCAGCTACACCAACAACTCAGGTTTGTGATGAAATAATAAATACTGTGCACCAAACCTTGTATGATTAATCTAGCTATTATATAGCATGTTTGATCCTTTGACCGGGTTTTCTTGGTTTTAGGAACCTAGTTCAAGTAGTGGCTTCGAGTTCTTCAGACATCGCAGCATTAGTTTATCCCAATCAGCAGAGAATCTCCATAGCAAATTTAACTTGACAAAAACACTGAGTATGCCCTCTGGCCCATCTGGAAAAAGGTAATTGGTACTAATGTCCTCTTACTGCCCACTTTTTTAGGTACCGTACTAGCTCTCTTACCGATTTAAGTTATAGAAGTGCATTATATGATAGAGTTAGATTTGTCATAGTCTCCTTCCACATCCTTCTGCATTTGTCTTCTCCTGACTTTTGTAATGACTTTGACTCTCATATGTTCTTGGGAAAATATATTCCCACACATGGTAAATATATGTGTGTGTATTTGTATGTATATATACACAGGCACACATACATGTTTATTGCTGACCAAAAGCCTTGGAATCCACTGGGTGCATATGTAGTAATTTAAATAGCTGGTGAGATCACATGCCATGTATTTGAAGGATCTGTTTTGCTGAAAGATATGTCTTGAACAGCTCAGAGTACTGCAGCATCATTGCATACACTGCACTGTGATACTGTCCACATCTTGATCTGGCAGTGTGTTGCCAAGCTGTAGATAAAGCCTTTTACACCTTGGGGTGAATCCCTCTTAAACTGCTGTGTACAGAATTCACATTGTATTAATGTTGAGAAGCAGCACTGAGCTGGGATTCATTATTATCTTGGGTTTGGCTTTTTTTCCCCCATGTAAGACCTTCAAAGCAATGTTAGTACAAATGCAAATTTGTACTTTTATTTAGTAACTTTTATTTAGTAATTTTCCTTTGAGGATACTATCTTAAGAGCTTTGATATGAAAGGTCCTAGGTTAGTACTTGACTTGTTCTCTAAACTAGTTTCTCAGAAGTCCCTTTGCAATGGGCACCTGCCTTTTGTCTCTCCTTTTTTTTTTTTTTTTTTTTTTTTGCATTGCTTATAGTTCAATACTCTATGGGCACTGCTGCTGTTGTAACTTTCTTCCTTATTTCACTTAACCTGTTGAGGCAGTGGGATCTTTTAGGGAACATAAATAACAAGGAATGATGGAAACTGCTTTTGTTGGTATATAAAAACCCACTACTACACTAGTCACTTGATATACTGTGGTGTTGGCCAGCAGGCTTTAGGACTCAGTTTTTTCAGTCTTAATGTCATTATTCTTTGGTCTGTCTGTAGGTGGAGTAAAGACAGTGACTGTGCTGAGAACATGTACATTGACATGATGCTCTGGCGGCATGCTCGGCGTCTGCTAGAAGAAATCAAGCTGAAAGACCTTGGTTGCTTTGCTGCACAGCTAGGCTTTGAACTGATTAGCTGGCTGTGCAAGGAGCGAGCCAGAGCTGCCCGTGTGGAGGATTTTGTGTTCGCTTTGAAAAAGCTACACAAGGATTTCCTCTGGCCATTACCAGTCATGCCGGCTTCATCCATTAATTCACCTTTCAAGAATGGAAAGTACAAGACAGGTGCTGTAACATCTGAGTTGATTTGGACTAGGTTTCCCTCCTGCAGTCCTACACCCATCAGTCTGACTCTGTCCTTCGTCTGTTCAGCCAAGCAAAGAACAGGCTGAGGCTTGCCACCTGCCCAGGTTTCTCACACAGGGTGTGTTTTTTTAAGGGGTTCTCTTTAGCACAGACAGCACCTGTTCTGTAGTTTGATTACACTAGTGTTTCTGTTGAGGTTTCTTACTTTCTGAGGTGCACTGAACTGGATAACACTTGTGCAGATGTTGAGTTGAACATGGATATTGTTCTTTGATGTAAATTCTGCTACAGAAAATTAGTAAAATCAATATTCTTGTATAGGCTTTAAATGAGGTTTTGATGAAGTTTTTTTTATATTTAAAAGGGTAATGTTCCAAATATTTGAAATTTGCTGTATATTAAAGTGTAAGAATTTTGAGGACTTGCTGTAAACTTCCTTTGTATTATTAATCTCTCAGTTCACTAGTTTATCTTCTGAAAGTAAAGTTGATACTAGCTGCCAAGTCTTCCTCTTTTTGGTAGTAGCAGCCCCATTAATTAGTTCTATTGATGCTACCACTTTATCAGCTGATATTTCTTTTATGCCAGTGTTGACATAAAAAGCTGATCAGAAATTCTTGAAGTACCTAAACTTGCTGCATCCCCTTGCTTTTGGTGATCCCTCAGCAAACTAATTGAATATTGATTTAGATAAAAGTTTTAGCTTCCTAAAATGCTTGGAGAGGACTTTCCAAATTTCCTTTTTGATGGTTACCTGACTTCGCTTTGGTGGGTTCTTCTTCTTTTTTTTTTTTAGCTGTGGGGGAGCAACTGCTAAAATCTCAGTCTGCAGACACCTTTGTAAACATGGAAATGGACACACGGGTTTCAAACACACCTCGGAGTCGCAGCTGGCTTGGCACCATCAGCTCCTCTCAGAGAGAGATTGACACAGTTTCATCCCATGGGCCACACATGCAAGATGCATTCCTTTCTCCTTTGCTAAGTAAAGGTTAGTGACTCATCCTTCTGTCTGCTTATTGGAAAAATGCACCTGGAAATACGCACTTGCATGCCACTGCTGTATTATTGCTTCTCAACTGCTGATAAACGATAATTTAGAGGAAAAAAGGGCTGTTGAAAAGTGAACTGAAATTTTTACAACAGAAGGATAATGCCCATGTTATACATCTTTAAGTCCTTGAAGTAGAATATGAAACTGATATTTGCTGAAGTTCCTGTCTCTGTTGGTAACTTGAAATTTAGTATTTTTTCGAGCCGGCTCGGAATAGCGTTCTGAGGTTTTTTTTCTATCTTTGCCTCTTGCAGGGATCGGCCTCTTGCACAGGTTGGCGCTGTTCTAATGTATTAACTTTGTGCTTTTGGATTTCTTTAGACAAATACTGGATACGTTCTCTCTTGAGGAAGTTGAAGAAATTATAGTCCTGTATAGTTTTCATTTTTCCTATGGCTTTATATGAATTGCTTTTCTAACAGCTCAAATATATGATCAGCTTACGGAAATAAAATGAGGAATTTTATTCTCTATGCATCTTTTCTGACCACAGTCAGAGACAGGAAATGTTTGTCTAACCATTCATCTCTATTTTTACTCCCTCTTGTCCTGAAGCGTAGAGCGATGTTTTCAATAGTGTCTACGTCATGTGATTTCCACTTTATTAGGGGAAAGATGTAAGTACCTAAGCATGAACTACAATCTCCCCAAGACGGTAGGGCCTCCTGTGAGAGTCAGAGCTATTTAACAAGTTGATGGGCTTTATAAAATGAAGGAGTGAGGTTCTCTCCTGTGCTTGGCCACTGCCTCATTGTATTTTCACTCCTGTTTCTCTTGCTTACTACTTCTAGGGACTTCAAGAATGCATTACATTTAAGTAAGTTTTCCACAGAAGTCTGAAAAAAAAGCATAATATAAATGGGGAAAATTTATTTCTCTCTTCATTGTACTACCTGATTCTGCTGTCTTCCCCTACCACTGTTTCTGTAAACAAGTGTCTCCTTTTTTTCTGAGCTGGATGAAGAACTTTGAGTTCAATGGACTTTGGTATGCATTTTGAAGCAGTTTATTTCTGAAGAGAAACTAAATTAATAGTCTTTAAAATGTTGTGGCCTTAATTCTAATAATAATTATTTCACAAATAACTAATCCAGCAGTGGCATTCATGGGCAAGAAGGTAATAACTGACTTCCTAACATCTGACTTCCTAAACATTTTCCACAGAAAAGATGCATCTACTTTGATACGGAAACTGTTCTGGAGGGTGGGTGCCTTTATGACTCACCACTATAATGGTTTTACCTTTGCTGTTACTGTTCCTGCGAAAATTCTGTGACTACATCTACTCTTCATGTTTTTATTAGAAACACTTCTCTTTATAATTAGTGCAGGTAAATATTTACATTGCCAAGCATTCAGAGTCTTCAGGGTTTTGTATGAAGAAAAGAACGTGCTATTGGACCTTCATTTTTAACAAAGTTAAAGAAAGCAGTATCTTTAGACAGACTGCAACCCCTCATACAGACTTAATTCTATGTAAGAAGCTGTCACTGTGCTCTTACAATGATTGCCAACACATCTTTAGGATGCCTTACTGATATTTACTCTGCAGAATGATTTTTATTTGATAGAAACACTACTGCATTCATGCAATAAAAGTTCTACCATACTGTGTGACAAGAAGAACGCTGAAGTGGGATGGCCAGTATGCCTGAAGTAGCTTCTTAGCACTGTGATACACATCAAAGCATTACTGTGTAATTTTTCCATCTCTACAGGAAGTAGTTCAGAAATTCTGAGTCTTATTAAAGTAAGCAGTTTCTTTTTCCCTTATGGTTCTGAGTGTTTTTGATAGGTGACGAATGCAGCATTGGTTCAGCAACGGACCTGACTGAAACAAGTTCTATGGTGGATGGTGACTGGACCATGGTGGATGAAAACTTCTCCAGTCAAAGTTTAACTCAGTCAGAGCTTGAACATATCTCTCTAGAACTGGCTAGTAAAGGGCCGCACAAGTCACAGGTCCAGCTGCGGTAAGTAACGTCATCTTTGCATTTGAAAGTTAAAATTACTAGTACGCAGCATTAGGAGGAAAGAAACACTGTTTACAAAATCACACTGGAATTTTGTCTTCAGAGTGGAAAAAGAAGTAAGTAGACTGTTTTTCCATGTAGGTACTTGCTACATATCTTCATGGAAGCGGGATGTCTGGATTGGTGTGTTATCATAGGCCTTATCCTCAGAGAATCTTCAGTAATCAACCAGGTTTTCAGTATAATGCAATCCTCTGATGTTGATGGAGAAATCTGTCAGAATATCAAGGCTGGCCTATATGCTGTTGACAAATGGGCTTCTACAGATTGGTAAGTGTATTTCCCACCATCATTTTCATTCCAGTTGTAGACAATTAGTTACCTAAAAGATAAATGAGTTATCTCAGCCCTAGCTGAAACAGTTATTTAAAAGCACTTCTGCATAAAATTGTGGGACAGTCACTTAATACAGTTGTGATCAAACTGGGGGGGGGGGGAACCAAACCAACACATGCCCCAGCTTTTATTGTTTGATTATCATTGCCTTTTCCCCTCTATTTTAAAAAACAACAAAAAAAAAACACAAAACAAAAACAAACAAACAAAAAAAAAACCAAACAAAAAAAAACCCCAAAAAAACAAAAAGATGTTTCTGTACAGGAAGGACTATAGAAGATAGTCATTTATATTAAACATCTGCCAGGAAAAGCTGCTTTTCAAGCATATGACAGGAGTACTATTTTTTTAATTCACTCATGGTGTTCTATACCGTTATTTTCCCAGCCCTGGGTACAAGCCATTTCTCAACATCATCAAACCACAGATCCAGAAACTAAGTGAAATAGCAGAAGAGCAAGTACAGCCTGAAGCTTTTCAGCCAGTGAATCCTTCTAAGGTTACTGAACAAGTGAACCCCAGAACTGAGGAAAGCAGGACTTCATCTAGCCACAGCACTAATCCTCAGAGTGATGCTGGCAACAGCAATGTGAGCAGGCATGAAGAGGACGAGTCTAAGAAAGAGGTTGAGGATTCATTCCAAGAAGGCAGTTATGACTGTATTGTGTCTTAAACGGAAGATGAGCAACTTCCCAAGCATCAGGTGTGAAAGGAAGCAAACCAGCTCTTCGACATGCTTCCATGTTTTTGGATTTGAACTCTTTTGTTTTTTTTCTTTTTATTTCAGTCTTGAAATCTTTAGTGGGGATAACTAAGCAGCAGTTTCCTCTAATGACGTCAAAAGGAGACAAGATTGTTTGGGGTTTTTTTTAAGCAATCTTCAGACTGCAGCTTTAGGTTTTGATATTTAATAGTGTTGAGAGACAGTGAATACATATGGAGGCAGGTTTAGCTAATGTTCATCAGTACCTTTACATAACCAACACATGTTCTGGAGAAACTACTTGTCTTTCTTTGAGATTAAAAGGTGAAGAGGGGATTAACTTTAAAAACCAATATCCTTTGCAGCTTGCCTGCCTAAGAAATGTCTGATCAATGCAGCTCAGATTGGTTTGATATCGATATTTTGTATTAAAGGACTGTAAAATATATTGTATGTTTTTGTGAATACTCTTGTACAAATACTCAAGGTTGTACCATATTTGAAGGTACCAATATGTATTGTGCATGTTTCTAGATTACTAGTAAAGTTAAAGCAGAGTTGCACTTCTTTCTGGATGAGGCATACTTTACTGACCTAACATTGACACAAGGTGGCTTACCTGTTTTTTACTGCCAGTTACAGATCTTGTAGTTGGGTTTAAGGGATTGCTGAAGGTTATTTATTTCACTGTAAATTCTTTTCTGAAAAAATGATTTTTTAAAAATGTAAATACCCATCATATACTCTTGCTATGGAAAATTAGTTTAACAGCTCATACAAACATTTTTCAAACATTTTATAATATGCATACTTGTAACTAAGACATTTAACTTTCATACACTGTTATGGAAAGCTGGCTGCAGAAGTCTGTTGCTTTGAGGTACTTATTTTTTCTAGCTGCTGTCCCTATGTAATAACTACCTGTAACAGTATTAATTTAGATATTAGCTTGTTTGTACTGTGCAATCTGAACAAAAATGCAACATTACTCATTTTATACAAAATAAACTAGTTTATTTTTTATAACATCACTTGATAACTGACATGGACCAAACTAGTCATCATAGGGTAGTTACAGCATCTGTTGCTTTTCTAGTGTAGTTACTGAAATGCACATACATTTAAACTCTGAAAATTAAGAATATTCACAATTAAGTTGAAATAAATTGTGGCTTTATTGTCTTTATTTCCTTTGTAGATAAAATCAAGTGCTTTAAAATGTACAAATATTAAACTGTTGCTTTAGAACGGCTTTACTAAGCCAATAAAACCAGTACAAGTGCAATAATTGCAAAAGTTACTTGGAAAGCTGGAGATTTTAGTGAATGCAGCTTGAATTTCCATTTTAGAGTTGAAACTAATCTTGAAGTTATAGAAGGAAATCCTTCAAGTTCAAGGGTCCCAGCATTAAGCTTAGTCTGCATTGTAGCTACTGGTTACAGATTAATGTCTATCATACCTACAGGCCTGTTGTGATCTGACATCAAAATCCATTATTGTTATAAGGGGATACTTAAAGCTTTTTTTTATTATAAAAAACCTGCTTAATCTATGTTAAAATAAATAAAAACTGTGTTTCAAGTTAATATTTTTCTGTGGTTCTGTGGCAATGATATAAGCCAAGTCCATCCTGATCAGCCTTCTGCTGTTCAGGTTTTGGAGCTGTACAAGTAAACACATATATTAACTGATATGCTAACATTCTTAATATTAGTATCTTACTACTGTGCTACTGTTGTTTAGCAGTTAAATCTTTTTAGCTGCAAAATTTTAGAAGTTTGTACTTCTTTAGTAGTAATTCTCTCTATGCAAATCTTACGTGCTAATTTTGTATTACAATTTCACTGCTGTTGTACCTGTAATTAAAAGACAAGTGTATTCAACTTTACTTGAAGTTACTCCTGTGGAAAATAACTATTTCTGACTTAAAGCCATTGACAGTAAATAACCAGAATTCAAGCAGGTTGTCTGAGAGAATCAAAGTTCTCAGAGAAACTGCCCGATGAAGATTGTTTTAGTTTGCCACATTATACCCCTGTGGCCTGTTTTACAGGATGAATGTATCAAGCTTTGAAGTTAAAAACTACTTTATTAGTGCGTCATTGAATTTACACCCACCTCTTGTTTGGAAAAGAGGTGTACTGGGTTTCGGTGGCAAGGATGTGGTAGCATGGGGCCTGCAGGGGTGGCCTTGGTGTGTAGAGCCCAGGAGGTGCCCCTCTGTCAGACACAGCCAGTTGCAGCAGACCCGCCAGGGGCCACAGATGAGCCATCAGCCAAGCTGGTGCTTCCTCTCTGATAAATTTAAGGAGGGGTAAGAAATGCTGCGCAGCAGCTGTGAGAGAGGAAAAAAAGATGTGAAGATGTGTCCTGCAGACAGCCAGGCCCATAAAGAGGAGCAGGAGCCACTGCTCCAGGAACTGGAGCAGAGATCCCATGCAGCCTGTGGATCTGTACAAGCAACTGATATACTAACTTCTTAATATTAGTATCTTACTTCTATGCTACTGTTGTTTAGCAGTTGAATCTTCTTTAGACCATGGTGAAGCAGGCTGTCCCCCTGCAACCCCTTGTGGAGCATGTCAGAGTAGATATCCACGCTGTAGCCTGTGGACAACCCCTGTCATGGTTTTAGCTGGGATAATTTTTTTCACTGCAGCTGCCGTAGTGCTGTGCTTTGGACATAGTACGAAAACAATGTTGAGATAAAACACACATGTTTTGGTTGTTGCTGGGTAGCACTTGTACTAGTCAAGGACTTTCCCAGCTTCCCATGCTCTGCCGGGTGCACAAGAAGCCGGGAGGGGAAGAGGCACAGCCAAGAGAGCAGATTCAAACTGGCCAAAGGGATATTCTGTATCATGTAACATCACGCCCAGTATGTTACCTGCGAGGAGGTGGCTGGGGGAGGCAGGCAGCAATTGTGGCTTGGGGACTGGCAGCGTCATCGGTCCAAATTACAGTCTGATCGTAAGCCCTCTCTATCAAGTCACCCAGAAGAAGAATATTTTCAAATAGGGCCCTGAGCAACAACAGGCCTTTGAACAGATTAAACGAGAAATAGTTCATGCAGTAGGCCTTGGGCCAGTCTGGGCAGGACAAGATGTAAAAAATGTGCTCTACACTGCATGCGGGGAGGATGGCCCGACCTGGAGCCTCTGGCAGAGAGCACGTGGGGAGACCCAAGGTCAACCCCTAGGGTTTTGGAGTCGGGGATACAGAGGGTCCGAAGCCCGCTATACTCCAACTGAAAAAGAGATATTGGCAGCACATGAAGGGGTTTGAGCTGCTTCAGAAGCGGTTGGTACTGAGGCACAGTTGCTCCTGGCACCCCGACTGCCAGTGCTGGGCTGGATGTTCAAAGGGAAGGTCCCCTCTACACACCATGCAACTGATGCTACGTGGAGTAAATGGGTTGCCCTGATCACCCAGTGGGCTCGAGTAGGAAACCCCGGTCACCCAGGAATCTTGGAAGTGATAATGGACTGGCCAGAAGGCAAAGATTTTGGATTATGACCAGAGGAGGAGGTGACACATGCTGAAGAAGCCCCACTCTATAACAAACTGCCAGAAAATGAGAAGCAACATGCTCTGTTCACTGATGGGTCCTGTTGTGGTGTGGGAAAGCATTGGAGATGGAAGGCTGCTGTATGGAGTCCTATATGGCAAGTCACAGAAACTGCTGAAGGAGGAGATGAATCGAGCCAGTTGGCCTTAGACATTGCTGAATGGGAAAAGTGGCCAGTGCTCTATCTCTATACTGACTCCTGGATGGTGGCAAATGCCCTGTGGGGGTGGTTGCAGCAATGGAAGCGGAGCAACTGGCAGCGCAGAGGCACAAACCCACCTGGGGCGCTGCATTGTGGCAAGATATTGCTGCCCAGGTAGAGAAGCTGGCTGTAAAGGTACGTCACAGGGATGCTCACATCCCCAAGAGTCGGGCCACTGAAGAACTTCAACCAGCAGGCAGATCAGGCTGCTAAGACTGAAGCGGCTCGGGTGGGTTTGGACTGGCAGCATAAGGGTGAATTAATTCCAGCTCAGTGGGGCCATGACACCTCAGGCCGTCAAGGGAGAGATGCAACATGCAGATGGGCTTGTGATCACAGGGTGGACGTGACTACGGACACTATTGTGCAGGTTATCCACGAATGTGACACATGTGCTGCAATCAAGCAAGCGAAGTGGGTAAAGCCTCTGTGGTACGGGGCACGATGACTGAAGTATAAATATGGGGAGGCCTGGCAAATTGACTATATCACACTCCCACAAACCTACCAAGGCAAGCGCCATGTGCTTACAGTGGTGGACACAACGACTGGCTGGCTGGAGACATATCCTGTCCCCCACGCCACTGCCCGGAACACTATCCTGGCTCTTTAAAAACAAGTCCTGTGGTGACACGGCACCCCAGAGAGAATTGAGTCAGACAATGGGACTCACTTCCGAAATAACCTCTTAGACACCTGGGCCAAAGAGCACGGCATTGAGTGGGTGTATCACATCCCTGTCGCACCAGCCTTCAGGAAAATTGAACGGTACAATGGACTGTTAAAGACTACACTGAGAGCAATGGGGGGGTGGGACATTCAAGCACTGGGATACACGTTTAGCAAAAGCCACCTGGTTAGTCAACACGAGGGGATCTGCCAATTGAGCTGACCCTGCCCAGTCAGAAATCCTACATACTGTGGAAGGGGACAGAGTCCCTGTAGTGCACGTAAAAAATATGTTGGGCAAAACAGTCTGGGTTCTTCCTGCCTCAGGCAAAGGCAAAACCATTCATGGGACTGCTTTTGCTTGAGGACCTGGGTGCACTTGGTGGGCACCAAGGGGTGCCCATGCGGGAGGATGGAGGAGTCTGGTGTGGTTCATAGGGATTTGCTTTTGGGTAAAAACAGACAATGACCTGAATGGTATACTATTAATTGCTATATAATGTTGTATGTCATCACTACTATGGTTGCTATATGCCATATCAATGGTATCATGGTGGGAATCTCCCAAATTAATAAAACAATGAACTTTCATTGAACCAAGCAAAGTGCAGCGGTGATAAAACAAGGAATAACAGTGGCAGCGGTGATGGAACGAGGACTGACTTCAGCATGCAACGATCCAACACCACACACAGCCCCTCTCTGAAAGACTAGTACAATAGATGGAACCCAAAGTCATGGACTAAATGAACTCAATGGACATTTCACAGGCATTTTACAGGGGTGGTCCACGGAGTAGAGGAATGATAAACGAAATCTGTATATTCTGTTAAAGGATGAGAAGGCAGGTAGGGGTTGTTGAAATTGTATTGGATAGTATGGGACCTGAGCATGATGTAAATGATATGGAATAAGGGGTGGATACTGTCATGGTTTTAGCTAGGATAGAGTTAATTTTCTTCACTGCAGCTGCCATAGTGCTGTGCTTTGGACATGGTATGAAAAAAATGTTGACATAACACACAGATGTTTTAGTTGTTGCTGGGTAGCGCTTGCACTAGTCAAGGACATTTCTAGCTTCCGATGCTCTGCCAGGTGCACAAAAAGCCGGGAGGGGAGGGCGCACAGCCAAGAGAGCAGATTCAAACTGGCCAAAGGGATATTCCATATCATGTAACGCCATGCCCAGTATGTTACCTGGGAGGAGGTGGCTGGGGGAGGGAGGCAGCAAGCGCAGCGTCAGTCAGCAGGTGGCAAGCGGTTGTATAATTTGTGGTTCTGGTTTTTCTTTTTTTTTTTTTTTCAATTTTATTATATTATTGTGATAATAATAATAATGATTATTATAATAATTACAATAAAAATAATTAAACTGTGCTTATCTCAACCCACAAGTTCTTTTGCTCTTCTGATTCTCCTCCCCATCCCCCGCGCGTGGGGGGAGTGAGCAAGGGGCTGCGTGGTGTTCAGATGCCTACTGAGGCTGAACCACAACAACCCCACACCAGAGCAGGTGGATGAGCCCTGAAGGAAGCTGCAGCCCACAGAGAGGCCACACAGGAGCTGTTTTCCTGGCAGGAACCGTGGCCCATGCTGGAACAGCCTGTTCCTGAAGGACTACCGCATCAAGAGGAGGATCCACATTGGAGCAGTTTATGAAAGACTGTAGCCTGTGTGAGGGACCCCATGCTGGAGCAGGGGAACACTGAGGTGGAAGGAGGGAGCAGCAGAGAGGAACCTTGATGGACTGACCATGACCCAACCCCTGATCCTCTGCACCACTGTGGAAGAAGAGATAGAAGAGTGAAGTTGAGTCTGGGAAGAAAGGGGAGGTTGGGGAAGGTGTTATTGTATTTTTATTTGTTGCTATCCTACTTTGTTTTTGATTAGCAATAAATAAATTAACTTTCCACAAGGCCAGTTTGTTTTGTCTACTACGGTAACTGGTGAGTAATCTCCCTGTGTTAACCCATGAGGTTTTCCATCTTATTTTCTCCTCCTGGTTTGCTGAGGACAGGGTGTGAGAGAACAGTTTGGTGGGCACCTGGCAGGCAGCCACAGTTAACCCATCACAAAAGGTTTATTAATCTACAAACATGCACTATTACCTCAACCTAAACATAGGAAAACCAGGCCATTTCATCAGTTGGGGGTCAACATTTTCTATGAAATTCCAACTCACTATCTCTCCTCTCCCTTTGCATATCCAGCTCACATAAAACTGGCTCCTCTGGTTCCTTCCAGCCTGGCCTACTTTGTTTAGCATTTAATGGCATAGAAAGATGTCTGTTTTCCGCCTCCACCAGTATTTGCATATCATCAAGTTTTCTTGATCTGGTTCTGATCCTGTACAAAACTAACAGCCTCTGAAAAACAGCAACAATGCTGGCTTCCTTGCTACCCATTTTAAAAAAAAAAAATGTTCTCACACAGGATATACTTGGAAAACCACTTAAGTCGAATCACATTTCTGAGGATAATTGTTACCATCACTTTTAGAATAGAATCATTAAGGTTGGAAGAGACCTTTAAGATCATCAAGTCCAACTGTCAAGCCAACACCACCATGTCTCCTAATCCACGCCCTGAAGTGCCACATCTACACATCTCTTAACTAACCCCAGGGATGGCAACCCCATCACCTCTCTGGGCAGCCTGTGGCAATGCCTGACCACTCTTTCAGTAAAGAAATTTTTCCTAGTATCCAATCTAAACCTCCCCTGACATAGCTTGAAGCTGTTTCCTCTTGTTCTATCGCTAGTGACCTGGGAGAAGAGACCAACACCCACCTCACCACAACCTCCTTTCAGGTGGTTGTAGAGAGCAAGAAGGTCTCCCCTCAGCCTCCTCTTCTCCAGGCTGAGCAACCCCAATTCCCTCAAGCTCTCCTCATAAGACCTGCTCTCCAGACCCTTCACCAGCTTCGTTGCCCTTCTCTGGACATGCTCCAGCACCTCAATGTCCCTCTTGTAGTGAGGGGCCCGAAACTGAACACAATATTCAAGTTACGCCCTCACCAGTGCCGAGTACAGGGGCACGATCACTTCCCTGCTCCTGCTGGCCACATTATTCCTAACACAAGCCAGGATGCTGTTGGCCTTCTTGGCTACCTGGGCACACTGCCGGCTCGTGTTCAGGCGACTGTCAACAAACACCCCCATGTCCTTCTCCACTGGACAGCATTCCAGCCACTCTTCCCCAAGCCCGTAGCCTTGCATGGTGTTGTTGTGACCAAGCTTGACAGCCTACTTGAAAGATAGGTAGCAGTGACTAGATATCTCTAAACAGTCATACTTCCTGCTCATCTCAGCTTTATTTGTGGCATGTTCTCAAGCGGCATCTGCAGCTTTGACAGAACCATAAAGTGTCATAGCCCAACAGAACCTCTTCTGTAGTGAAGAAGGAAGCCTGACTAATTTCTAGGACTAATTTATCCTCAGAGACTGGATCAGATCTTCATGAACACTGAGAATCTATGTTCTATCTTCAAAAAGAGGTCACAAAACTTCACACTGTCTAACCACACAGTTTGTGACAGCACTCAGGGTTACTGATCTTGCACAGCTTTTTAATCATCCTTCAAAGGCCACATATCAAGTTCTAAGATGGGTCATCCTGAAGGCTTCTTCCAGATTATTATTAAGAACCAGATCAGGTTTAGCCCTCAAGGAAAAAAGTACTGAACAGCATTACCATGCAGGTGAACTCTTCAGCAGCTATGTGCCACATGCTACTATTAGCTCTGTATGGACTTGTTAGATCTTGTCTATTTGATATGTGTTTTTCCAACAGGTTTGCAACCCAACCTAGATTGAACAGATATTAAAGACAGGTCTTGCTAACACTAAACAGCTCCGCTCAGCTCAACAGTCTGTACTTTTTGTATGATAGTCAAAATTCTCCTGTTCAGTGCACCTATCCCAACATTTCCTTTCTTCAAATGCATACTTCTACGTGACAGGCAATCTGAAGGTACGGTCACACTCTAATGCAGTATTAGATTGTATAACTACAATTCTCTACCTGTGATCAAAAATAAATTTGCTCTCAACTCTCAGTTTTGCAAAGAATACATAGCTTCACTACCAGTGACTCTTCCATACCACATCTTGTTTCAAGAAGAGCCTTCCACCACAGGCAGCCAGCCAGGGCCCTCGTTTTAATGTTTCTCAGCTCAGATAATCTTTACATTCTTTGGCAATAAATATCTTCCACATAGCTCTAACTCTAGCTGTCTAACTCCATTATCACTTAGCAGTATTTCTACTCCAAGCTTAAGTAAAACAGTGCATTGTGTAAAAACAACCCAAATATGCCTTTAATCACACTGAAAAATCAAGTTGCACTGAAGTTTTGCTTTTATTTAGAAAGACATTTATAACAAACTACAAATCCCTCATAATTAAATTTAATAAAGGTCAAACCCTGAGTTAGCAGAAGTTATTGCTTCAGTGAAGTTGCAGAAATTGCTAACAGGCATTTTTTATATTTTTGGCTCCCAGTACAAATTCTTCACAGGGCACTTTTTCGAAGCTTTACAGAGGCAAAACACAAGATAAAAATCAAAACAGAAGACAATTGTAAATATCAGTGCAGCTTTAGTTAACTAGCTGTGCACCAGCTAGAGTACAGTACAAAACATTTTTTGAGATTCAAGAACAAGAGTTATGAACTAAACTGTTTTCCAAATCATTAATAGCACTTTAAAAAAAAAACATAAATGTGTAATATAGGGACTGTAGTTTCAAATCAGATACAACTGAGTGATGATTAATGCACATGTTAATGTAGAAAGACCCACTGGTTTTCAGATACTGATGGCCAGTTCATTATGATTACAGTAATTAAACCTCTTGCCCTAGCCCATGAGTCAGTTGACAATCTTTGTGAATGTACCTCACAACAAATTAAACTAGTTCTTGCCGCTACTGTACACAACTACAGGATAATTCAAAATGAAAAATACCTGATTGGGGAGCTGCTGCCCATCACAGCTCATACAAACTAAAGTGTCACAAAATTTCCTTTCACATGCCCTGCAAACCTTCCAGTACTAGCATACTTTCACACAAAATTCTGATGGCTGCACAAAATCTGCTTTGCATGTGATTGGGCAATACTCACAAGATTAATAAAATACTAATCTGCACAATTTGTAGTGTGGTATTGATGTCACAGCATGTTTTATATAGAGCTTGAAAAAAAGCATGAAGTAGTTTCTTCAGGTACACATAGTTCTTTGATTTCAGAAACTATTACATTGCATGGAAAAAAACTGGGAGTATAAAATAACAAAGACGTCAGTGGCTTCTGAACTCAAAGCTTGTCAATTGAAACTGGAAGATATTCTAAATCACTCACTGCCATTTATAGAACCCATCCTGTGGAAATAAAACAAGAGCAATCCAGAGATATTAGACATTTTTTTAAAGATTACTCTTGGTATTTTTCCTTGTGGAAAGCAAGCCGTATTTTAAGAAACAGTTAAATGTATCAGCAAAGTGCAATTCAGTCACATTACCACAAGTCTCTCCGGAGGACGTATCACAAATCAGCCAATTCTAATAAATTGGAAGATAACTTGAAATTTAAAGTAGATTAATTATAAGACATCCACATCAAGGAGTGGGGTCTTAGCACTCTTACATATAAGAGAGAAGTTTCATTCTTATATGCTGATACTGAAAGATCCCAACAGAAACAAAACTACAGATGATCATCAAGTCAAACCTACCCACTCAAGTCGTAACACTGAAGAGACAGGCAAAAGGGTAGGAGCTAAGTTTTTAACAGAAACGTATTATTTGGAAAAGATAATCTAGATAAATAATTACCACATTCCATCATAACACTCATTTTTTGGCATTGTGTGTTTGCCAAGGACTGGGAATGCAAGCATCCTACACAAGCATCATAGCTTTCAGTGACTTCATCCAGTGACAACAGTAATGTTTAGGAATTTGCCACCTCTGCCCTGCACCATGTGAAAGAGCATCTTTCCGATGAAGGTTTTACTTTAACAGGACGGATAGGATTGGTAGGCAACAGTTCTCATATGGGCATGAAGTACAGCCGTATTTTATGTAGCATCAAAATAATTTCATTAGGCCTTTTCATTACAACTGCCATCATATTACGCTAACGCTACCCCCTCAAATGCAGCTGTCATATTAAGAAATCCCCTAGTCAAACCGCCATTTCAGTGGAAGAACCAAGGTAAACTGTATTCACATTGACACACAGTATCATTATATCCCCAAGATAGCAGTAGTCTTTAAATAGTTATACTGCCAAAGAAACACCATTTGTCGCCAGAGAACTTTAAATTCTTGTGAAAGTCTCTTGCACCTTGTTAGAACATGTTTGCTACCACAGCATTCTGCATCAGAGATATTATCCTGTGAGTGCTGCATTACTGTCAACATTAATAGAGAAAAAGGTCGTAAGTACAGGACCAACCAGAAGAAAATGTCCAGTCTGGAAGCCTCTCCAGTAAGGCAGAGAGTTGAGGCGACTTCTGATCTTCCCCAAAAAAGTAATGTGCTGCTATGGCAAGGGAGACTATTCCATCAGAAGGCTTTTCTGGGGCCTGAAAGTGAGAAAAGGACAAAAGAGTCTTTATGATTGTTTAAGGCTTTTAAACATAAGATCAATCCAGATGTACTTTTCTACAGACTTAATATCTATGCAACAAACTTCATCCTGCAATTCTTTGTCCTATGCATTAAGACACTTTGTATCTTCAAACATATCAGTCTGATTACATAAGTTCAGTTTGAATTGAACTTGCAACTAGGTATCTAAATCACAGTGCCTCTGACTTGTTACATAGCTTGTACATGCTTTAACTTCAACGTTTCTGTCAGCTTTGCTGACAGATCAAGACATGGTCTCCAACATAGCATTTATACTGATCCTTCTATTGAAATCCTTAAGGATGAAAAGCCTTTTCCGCCTAGCTTTGCCATTATCAATCTTGCAAAGCTTGTCACACTGCCGATTCCTGTCTGCCTTTATCAAGTACCCTCAGAGGAATTTTTTGGTTAAGTGTTTGGACTGCTTGATCCAGGAAGGAACCAGGGACTTTCTGAACTTGTAAGGTTCTTGTAAGTTACTCAAAGAATAAGGCACTGTTAAAACTATAATAAAAACATACAGATCTGCAAAAAGTTCTTTGCTGGCAAGTTAACGGGGGAAGAGGTGGTTGGATATCATAAATCACACTGGAACAGCAATGCTGGAAGCCTTGCTTCCAACTGAAAAATAATGTAAATGAAAATTTAGAAAACAAAGCTTTTACAACCCTCTTCAGCTTCAAGGCAGATAAGTTTCCCACCAAGGACTCCCTGTAATTCCCCCAAACCAAGCAAACAAAATACATGAAGAGGAAACTACTCACAATATGAAAAAGAACTCTGAAATAACAGTCATAAAGATAAAACTTGAGGAACTATAAGGCTAAGGTCAGAGAAATTCAAACTTTCAAACTAAGACCATGGAGACAGCCAAAGGAGAATATCTTCTTTGTCTGGCAAGTTAGTGTACTAAGCATCAAAAATATATGTGAGCTGTCATCAAGTTGAGGGACAAATTAAAAGACGACAAGCAAAATTATGATCTATCGAATAAAGCAAAGCTTAAGAAAGTTATTACGACATTTTTCACATCAGAACACATAAATGGTGACAACAGGGCAGACCAAGGGATCACCGGGTTTCTAGCAGCAGCATACTCACTGTCAGTTCTATCCAGAAGCGCCACGGTGTAGCCTGCAGCCCATGGGAGTAAAACACAAAGTAGTCTCCTCCTAAGCTAGCAACTGGCGTACCATCCCCGAGTGACCAAGTGGACAGAGCCGAACCTTCATGTGGCCGAACATACAAAGACATGTGGCTTGGACCTGCAGGCAGGGATATGTATCTAGATGTATCAACAGGTAGAGGTAGAATAACTGTCCATTTTCCTATATAGTAGCATGTTGCCTGTGTATTACTATTTGTGCCTTCCAAAACATGATACAACTGTCTTCTCTACAGAAGAGGCTTCAATTATTTCTAAGTGGTAAGATAAATGAGATGATGGTGTAGGAGAGGGACAGAGCTACAAAATGGACTTTTAAGAAAGGACTTGCTATAAAAAGATCAAAGCTTACTCAAAATAGACAACATTATCAGTCCCCCAAATAAAAATGGCAACACCCATAGCTTCCACTGTTATGAAACTGAATTAATTCATGCTAATCTCACAAAGCTCATTATCTTGGGAATGGCATTAGAACCTGCAGTACTGAAGTCAAAACCTGATTTGTTGTAGGCATAAAAATAAACACAAATATCAAACCAGAAGGTTCAGTCACTTACCAGATACTTCAAAGCTTAGCCTCACAGAGTTCCAGGGCATCAGCTCCTTGGATAGAACTTTGAAGTGAACGGGGCTACTTGGAAAAATTTCTGGAGCAGGAAGATACCAGTTTTTCCTGTAAGAGACAAAAAGAAGTTTTAACTGACTTTCAGTGCAACACTCGGAGATACTAAGTATAAGAAGCCAAGAAGTTTTTTTTGTATAGTATAGCTAACTGTGCCGTTACTAAATGAAATATTCAAAAGCTACTTATTCTAGCAAAAGGCAGGTAAAATTAGCAGCTTGTGGCCAGACAAGTATTTAAAGGGCATATTAATAGAAGAATAGCCACCAGTGTGTTCATGCATTACCTTCATCGGCCTTAATTTACAGAACAATAAAATAAGAATATTTCCATCTTCAAATGGCTACACTTTTGCTCACAATTCTTGGGGTATGAGAAACAGTCACAGCAGCTGTTTTCTTCTGTGGACACCAGCTACTCTAGCCTTCCTCTGCTGTCAGCTGGGGTGAGGGGGGATGGAGGAAAGAGTCATACACATGTCTACTCTGAACTGCCCTTTAGAAGGTCCCCCCTTCACCTTTTTGTCTGCTGGTGCTGACATCAGTTTTCCATACATCAACTTCTACAGCTCCTGCAGCAGACCCAGCAACCTCTTGTAGAGATTCTGGCAGAAGACACTACACCTAGACAGAAGTTTAAGTGTCTTCTGAAGTGGAAGGATTATTTACTTTTAAACCAGTATTAGCCCTACTTATTCTTCCCTTACATAAGCAAGATTGCATAAATGGCCAAGGTGCTTTGGCAGTAAGTGCTCAAGTGAAGCTGTGTTCACACCAACCGGAACATGAAATGCACTGGCAGAATCCAAGGAAGGCCACAGAAAGGAGCCTGCTCCTCGCATGGAGTTCTAATGGTGTCATTGATTTCAGGTACGTGAGGAGTTATGTGAGATATTCCGTTATAATCAAATACATTAATCCATATGCCAGAATCACTTTTAACCACATTTCCATCTAGATCATGAAATCTTCTGCTTGTGTGCTAGAAGAATAAAAAAATAATAGTATACACAGAAAGATGGAGCTTGTGCAGTTCACAAGAGTCAGAAATGCAGCCTCAAGCTGTGCCAGGGGAAGTTTAGGTTGGACATTAGAAAAACTTATTCACTGAAAGCGCTGTCAAACATTGGAACAGGCTGCCCAGGGAAGTGTTTGAGTCTCCATCCCTGGAGGTATTTAGAAGAAGGGTAGATGTGGTGCTTGAGGATATGTTTAGTGGTGGACTTGGGAGTAATAGGTTAGCAACCAGACTTGATGATCTTGAGGGTCTTTTCCAACCTTAACGATTCTATGATTCTATGTCAATCCTTAAGGTTTACTGCATTTTCAGTATGCACTAAACAAATATCTGCATATTTATGCAAATGTAGAGAGAATTACTCAGATAAAAGAAACATACCATAAAAACACCTACATTCATGTCATAGTTTTGACTGGGACAGAGATAATTTTCTTCACTGTAGCTGGTACAGTGCTGTGTTTTGGATTTAGTATGAGAATAACGTTGATAACACACCAATGTTTCAGTTTTGCTAAGCAATGCTTACACTAGTCAAGGACTTTTCATCTTCCTGTACTCTGCCAGGTGCACTAAAAGCTGGGAGGGGAGGGGGCACAGCAAGTACAGCTGATCCAAACTGGCCATGATGACATGCTCAGTATATAAACCGGGGTGAGTTGGGCAGGGAAACAGCAGTCGTGGCTCAGGGACTGGTGGTGTCAGTTGGTGGGTGGTGAGAGGTTGCCATCACTTTTTTTGCCCCCCCTGGGTTTCTGAGTCTCTCTCTCTTGTTGTTTTCATTATTATTGCTATCATCATTATCATTATTACTACTACTATTTTAATTATGAAACTGTTCTTATCTGAACCCATGAATTTTCTTACTTTTGCTCTTCCGGTTCTCTCCCTCGTCCCACTGGGATGGGGGGGAGTGAGCGAGCGGCTGTGTGGTGCTTAGCTGCTGATTGGGGCTAAACCACGACAATTCAGAAGGTGACTGTGCCTGTAAGTATTTGTTCATCTCCCATCACATTCACTTCTTGAATTACCATTGCTTACTCAACTCTCCCACTTAAAACCCCCTAAAAAATCCCTGCTTTTTTGACACAGATGAGCTGAACACAGAGACTGAACAAGGGAAACATTAGCGATTCCTTCAAACCCAGGAATAATTGTTACAGCTTTTAAATCAAGCACAAAAGGGAAGGTTACTCTTTTTGGGGTGGAGCAGAGGTTAAGCTTTGAAAAAACTAAACACTCTTGCAAAAAGTGGCACAAGCAATACAATATGCAAGGTTTTTCTTACCTGGAGAAAGATTCGCTTAGGCTTTGGATTAGCCCCATCAGAACTGTAAGGAAAGAAGATTCCACTACAAACGAGAATCAGAGTGACTACAAACACAGTAGTTAAACTTAATAGCGTCGTTTTTGTACTTTTGACAAGGTAAATGAAATTAATCTAGAAAACAAAAAGACATCCCAGTTATAAAACTGCAAGACTTAAGCAGTAAGACACTATTCATGTAACTCAAATCCAATTATGGAACTGAAAATATATTAAAAAGGAATCATTGCAAGTACTACCTGACACAAGACACTTCTTTGTAATCTCAGTATTTAAAACCAAAAGGAATATAGTGAGTATTTCTCAGAGCTTTCAAAAATTTCCTACTTTTAAAAACATCTGCCAACAAAACCCTAGAACCTTTGTCGCAAGGGCAGCAGAAAAAAAAACCTCAAGTGTAGTATACGTATTGTTCAGCCACATACTATACTTCACATAAATGAATGCCTGTTCAAACTCCAGCATTAAATAGCATATTTTATCCCAATCTCTACTACATCATCATACAGCAGATACATTTTTGTTACTCCTTCTTCGATGACTTTTCTTTGACTAACACAAAACATGGTATCTTTGATCTAGAAGTTTCCGGTAACATTTACGATACTGTCAAATTATCATTAACTTCAAATATTGATTTAGAAAAACTGATTCTAAACAACATTTGCAAATTCTACTTACAAAATAGGATGACAGAATAATAGTGATGACCAAAATAATTCCTGCCAACACCACATCTGGGAGAATTTCTGAACCACTTCGTCCCATGATAGGCGTAAACATTTCAAATACAGTCCAACTAAGATACATCATATACAGATAGGGAACAAACATTCCCAGCATGTACATCATGACAAACTTCAT
Organism: Phalacrocorax aristotelis; assembly: GCF_949628215.1. NCBI lineage: Eukaryota > Metazoa > Chordata > Aves > Suliformes > Phalacrocoracidae > Phalacrocorax > Phalacrocorax aristotelis. The sequence continues at coordinate 51,175,928 of NC_134311.1, read as the reverse complement.
TGTGGCACCTATAGGGGACAGAAAAAAAAGGGAAAAGCTTAAAAGGACATAAACACACAGCTTTACTAATATATCCATATACTGCTGCAAAGCCTGACACACAATACTGGTCCTCATGGAAAGGGGATCTCATTTTGCATAGCGAATGCCAATATAACGCTTGCAAGAACACCACAAAACTCTTCTTGTATCACAAAAAAAAAAATTTAAACAGGTGTTCTGTCCTAAACACATTTAAATATTACAGTATTTTTTAAACAACCTTTACTGTCCCTCAAAGTATCTGATCACTTATTAATAACCCCATATAGTATCATTCTTTTTAACCTGAGACACAGGATGTTTTTCCATCCATTTTTTTTAAAGAGCTTCTCCGTACTTTCAAACTGTCTTTAGTTCAAGAACATTTTTTCTTGTTACAAAAGCATGACATGGTTACTTTGACTATTCAAATTCAAAGTTTGGGATTTCGTTTTGCTTAAATAATAGAGTTTGAGGAAAACACTCAGTATACAACAGTAGGGGAAGATATTTTGAAATACAACCTCCCCCCCTCAAAACTCATACCTTTTTGGCTGGATTCTTTATGGATCAGCAGCTTAGTGAGTAAAGGAAATGCTACCCATAATGTACAAATGAATGCTGAACAAAGGCCTACATGAGTAACCACAGCCAATGCTATAGACCAAATCATCAATGAGGCATCAAAAAAAATATCTCCCAGGTACTGCTCATTCATACTCTGTAACAACAAAGCAAATACACTAATTACTGAGCATATTCCATGTATCACATGTCACAAGAACACACAGAAAAATCCTTATTTCTTGGACAACACCACATACATATTTTTAAAAAACATACTTCTTCAAATACTTGGATGAAGCTGGAATTGGCTCACAACTTCAGTTTCCTAAATTCCCTTGCCCAAAGCTTGTACCAGCAGCTGAGAAGATAAGTAACAGCAAGCTGAATGACTAAATGTTACTGCACCTAAAACCTAAACCTAACAGGTTCAAGTAGTTGCCTTCTGCTCTGAAAGAGTGATATCTGTCAGGTACCTCAAGGCACCACATCAAGGCCCTATTTGTTTTCAATACAAAACCATTAAATTATCAACTAAACATACGAGATTGTTGAAAGCTATTATTATGACATTATTACGCAAGTTAAATTGTGTTGGTTTGTCCATAAAAAAGAATTCTAAGCAAAAGAGGTAGCTAGACAGTAATCATGAAAAATGACAGCAACAGAAACACCAAATCCTCACCAAGCCTTGCAGGGGCTTAAATGACCTTTACTTACTGCAGAAAAGAACACAGACTATCAAGATCTGTGTTCTATCTCCAGCTGTGGTCAAAACAACTAAATCAGAATAATCATAGACAGATGGTGACTCCTCAAATTTTTACAACAGCTTCATTTAGAAAGGTCTGAACAGCACAGATTACTGTATTAGAAGAGGGCATGACAGAACTAGAAATTCTGGTAGATGAAAGAAAAAAGCTCTCATATGAACCATCTAAAAAAAAAGCCATATTATTTGCTTAGGTTATGAATACAAATGACAACACCATTAAAACACACATAACAAGAGAACAGAATAAAACAGAGAGGACTGGAATTCCAAGTTTCACAACAAAATTTAAATGATAAATTAGATCAAATAAAGAATAAAAATATTAAGATATATAAGGAGGTACCACACCAAAATAAATTATTAAATTTAGGGAACCTGTCATACGAGTATATTCAGAGGCAAGAATCCGGTAAGATTCAAAGAATGTTCAAGTACATATGTAGATTTTGTAATTATCAGGAACATTGAAAGGTATCAAAAGACCTAAATTCTCCAGCTATTGCTCTGCACTCTTACCACTGAAGTGATGTCAGGAAGGAAAGGTGCAGATAAGGAAAGAAACAGTACTTATACTGTATTCTACTAGGCTTTTGCCTTTTTTTCTGAAGCAGCTCCTACATGTCATTAGCAGGGAGAAAGCCTTAAATCACAAAGCTCTTAACTCTCTGATTTAGCAGAGCATCCCTATACTTAGATAACGTAATTTTTACAGCACCTTTTAAATACTTCTGTCCAATACAGAAAACTTTTTGCACCTTTTTAATCAACTCAAAAATTAAGTCTTCCAGAGATTAACACTACAATACCCTTCAACATTAGCAATGAAGTCAAGCTCACCTTGTAAAAGAACTTCTTGGCTAGTGTATGCACAAGAATGAGCTTAGCCGCAGCTGCAGTGCCATACAGAAACACAGAAACATAGAAATGGGTGTACCAAGAAAGAGACCGTCCAATGATGGAGATGAACACTGCCACTATAAGGACAGTCACCAGTGTGCAGACCCAACTTAGCAGTGTTAAGCCGAATGCAGTGAAGAATTTCTTCAGGTTATGCATAGCTATGAAGATGAAAGAAGTTGTTTCATTCAACAGTCATATGTTCTCCAACAGATTATCATCAAGACTGTAATTACCCCACCGCAAAATTGCTTTAATGACCAAAATAAAATTGCATGAGGAGCCCACTTGGAAGATTTCTTAACAGCATGGTCTAAATCATTTAACCTATTCCTTTGCAAGTCTTTTTGCACAAAACTCCTATGGCATGCTGCACACAATATTTATTTCTGAGATTTATCTGAAAAGATGCCTTAATTGCCTGAACACTTCTTAATCTAATTGCTATTCGTTAAAAAGTAATGTGATTGATATTTTTTTTTATGAACTAGACTTACCTCTAGTTTTGGGCTGTAATACTTTTTTGCTTAAATAAATAAAAGCAACTACTGCTGTAATATAGTTCATGATGGTGCCAACACGAGCAGGGTAAGCCAGGACAAATAAACCAAGTACATCGAAGAACACAACATTTCCATGTCGATACTCAAAAGATTTAGCCAACTTATCTGATGTTGCTAGATATTTTAGGACAGCTAGAATATTGTCACCTATTAAAAAAAGCAGATACAAACATAACCACATCAGGGTTGATGAATTAATACACAGCATTCTTTTAAATGTAAATGTTCCTAAAAATAAAACTGTATTGAAGTATCCTCAACAAAGATGTGAATATACAACTGACTGTTCTGAAATAGGTATTTGATGGTATGCACTGCACAGTATTTTCATTAGTTAATCTATACAGCTGCCACTAAAATAAGTATACTTGGGAAGCTTCATGTTGCAATGAAGGGACTAGTCAAGCTTTCAGCCCATAAGCCCTTCCTCAGGTCTGGTATTAAAGCATTGGACTTTAAGGCTAACCCATAGAACATTTTATAATTTCCTAATCTTTCTCCTCTTCTCCTTGCTACTAGTTACCCCTCTGTTTCAATGACTATGAATTACCCGCCTTTCCTTCCCTAGATGACTGTAAGGTAGGAGACAAGGAGGCTACTTTCCTTTGTATCCTACAGGTACCAACCCCCTTCTTTCCCATAGTACAGCCAAGACACGTGTAATCAAATAGGAACAATTGTTCTCAATTTTCATTTTGCTTTTACTTGACCTGTAAAAAGTGCTTACTGGCTGAAAACTTTTGTCTGGGTAGTTTGTTTTTGGTTTTTTGGTTTTGTTTTTTCAGCTGTGACACATTTAACAAGACATGTTCTATGTAACCAGCATGACCAGTAAAATCATCTTTCCAAAAAGAATTTAGAAGTGTTACTTTCTGTCTTGCAACTGCATTGGCACAAGAAAGTGTTTAGAACTCTTATTCATGCTGATCATCTAGGCTGGCTTCTGCATAAACTTAAAGAGGGAAATGGTCAAAATCCTGGAGGCATTTATGATTATGTTAAGTTTTTCCTGGAAAACTGAAGGTCTTACTGTAATTTTCTTTACTGCAGCCTGTCAAATAGCTTGCTATGAGCTCAACCAGTTAGGAGAAAATAAATCCTGTTTATCCAGTCTGTGTGCTACCACATAAGTTTGATTGAGATCCATTCTAGAACAAAAACCTCTGTTGGCAGATCAGTCTCTATGTCACCACTTAACCATAAGCTTCTCATGATGAACATTATCAATAAGGGACTTACTGAGAGAAAAAGAACACAGAATGTTGAACAAGCAGGTATCAATGGCTAGATTATAACCTTATTAACCTTAATTAGGTTCCACAGTTACTTTCAAATCAACATCACTGGATGCTGACAAAGTTTATCTTCCCAAGTTGACCAAACATATTTCCTTTGTATTTTAAAGACATGCACTCAGTTAATTCTTTGTTCTTTAGAACATGTCTAGCATGTTCTAAATGTGTAATTAAAATTATTAATTTCTTGTGATGGTAGTCTTACAGCAAAATGAAAAAGCAGCTACAACACCACTCTTTAGTAAGTTACCAAATTCTTGAAATCCCAACCTGCTCTCTGGATGGAATCTGTTAAAATTCTGTCTGATGTGTCATATTCTGTGTGATAAATGTAGCCATTTTCAATAAAAGCCAAGTCTATTCCTACAAAGAGAGAACAAGCACATTTGAAATTATGTAAACCTACAACCTCAAAACAAACATGTGAAAGCCTCAGATATATTTCACACAAATTGTTGCTTTACTTCATAGCCCACTCACAATCCTTAAAGATGAGCAAAACAGTCTGCTTTGTTGAAGGAAGACTAACAGGGATTCCATGTGTATTTAAAAAAGGACACCTATAAAACATTTTAAAATATCTGTCCTTTCCAATGTATTGATTTGCATGACATCTGTACACAAACTGAACTCTACTGGAGAAACACATGAAAATTCTTTTTTGAAGCTGAGATGATGAAGATGTACAAGGTGCTTTCCAAACATTTACAGTAAAACATCAATAGAGATCCACACTGAAAAGTAGTAAAAAGTAGCACTGTGGAACTATAGAACCACCGTCTCAAAATACCAGGTGTGTTCTTTTAATTTCTAATTCATGAACAGCTTTTCAAATAGCAAGTGTCTGAAAACTCTTAATTTAAAAGTCCAAATAATTTGTAAAAATAAAACAACAACAAAAGCTTTTCTGCAAGATTAATTATACATTCAGTGTATCCCAAACACACACCCCCTCAGCTGCATATGCAAAAGCTGCTATCTGCAGTCTCAATCCTCACAAATTTGCAGAAGTTTAACAAATCAGACCTCAATTCTACCAGTGGACAAAAAGAAACAAACTAGTTTAACTCAATTATTGCATTCCTATTTGTTTAGAAAAAGCAGAGGTCAGTGAAAATTCATTTACCATACGATACAGGTACAATTCCAAACAAATTGTACAAAACCAGATACTTATTTTCAGGCTAGAAGCATACTTTGTAACAGTTCAGAATATGCCAACATGTTTTGTTCTAAGAATCAGTTCAGGAATATAACTTTTCTTGAAAGCAACTCCAAGGACAACCTGTGCCAGACAGCAAGAATCTTACAGAAGTTTACATTCTTTTGAATTGTATTTGCATTGCGGGTTCCACAGTTTTTCCCACTGGTCATTCTCTGCAGAATGGAGAGCAAACTGTAAACAGGTTAGCAAAACCGAAAACTGCTGTCTGGTGCTTGACTATGACAAAAAGAAAAGTAACAAAAATGCATTCGTCACTAAGTCATTATCTTTAAAAATGATGATTTGGGTTTATCCATTAGGTACAGACATTTAATATCCGCAGGGAGATTACTAGCATCATTAACAAAATGTTTCAAAGCAGAATATTTAATAGTGAACCGTTAATTCCTGGAGCGTTTTCCGGATTTTCAGGAAATTTTTCTTCTATGTAGTTTCTTTCTAGAAAACAGCAGCCTCCAAAAAACACCCATAACAACCTACACGACAAATCAAATCTGAACGCTTTTGCCTTAGGAAAAAAGCAGAAAAAAATGCTCCCAAATGGAAAGACAAACCAAATTTCAGGACCTTCACATAATGGTCTGCGGAACAGTCTTTTTGTTATAAATATAAGATAAACGATTGCATAATGCACCTTGCCATGTCTTCTGGTAACATACCTGGAACATTGCCAAAGTCCCTGTAGATACGGAAGTCTGTATCTGCTGGGATAATACCACTTTGAAATATTTCCTGTGCCACCACAGAGGCAAAGGGATGTTTGGCTGCAACTACATAGGCTTGGACCAACCAAGGATTCTCAGGTCCTAACAAAAGATGAGCAGAAAGTTCACAAGAAATACTTTTTGAACTTCAGTTAAGGTACGTATCTTTATGGTAACAAACAAATAACACAAAGGAACTCACTAGAGTTTTAACATTGCTGCCCCACAGGGTATATACTAAGTGCATTTGTGTTGGCTGAATGACTCACACTTGAGAAAAAGGATTAGTTATGCTTGCAGAAGAAAAAAATAAAACCACTGATGCCTTGAGTGTTCAGTGGCAGAGTGGATATGCTATCTCCCAAAAAAGACACAGCACTAATGAAGAAGTCACAACCTTTAGCAGGGTTTCCAATTTATTACCTAGGTACCACACCTCAAAATTGTTGTTTAAACTCTCTCCACTAAAGCATTCGATGCAAGCAAATAATTAAGCAGCTCCAGCAGAAGGAAGTCTGCAGCCCAACTAGGATGGAGCACAAGTTTAACTGCAGCCTAAAAAACACAGAAGTTGTGCTGCTTCCTGAGCAGCAGATGGAGTTCTAATGCCAACATCTTTGTGAAAATATTTCAAAATAACTGCTGTGAAAATTAAATGAAGCATATAAAAGTATGAGTATGCAAGATATGCAAAATATCCAAATCTGGTTTTCTCCTTATTACCTTGATGCAAAAGGGAAACACAACTTCTGTAATTCTGTTCTACACAAGCTTCCCACTTATGAGGGAACTTCTGTGGCAGTGCTTTAGCTTACATGTATCTAAAGATGTAGAGCAAATAATTTGCTGCATGGGATTGGAGAAAAGGCACTGAGGTTCTCCAGTCTTCTGCTTCCGAATCACTTTCAATAGTCCTTCAGATATACACTGTTTACTATCAAATTATCCTAGTGTAGAAACTGGGCACAATGCAAGCTCATACCTGTTTGAAAAACAAGTTCTTTTCCGCCTACACCTGCTGCCTCCAGGTTAATAAAAGCTCTAATTGACTTGGCCCACTCATGTTGTGTAATGAAGCCGTGACTAGCCTTGATCAGAAAACAAAACAAAAAAAAAGGTCAAATATCTTCCAGACCAGCCTACATGTTATTTTCCGTCAGGTATGATCATAAGTCAAGACTGGACAAGGCAGCCAGATAATTTACAATACAGATGCAGAAAATCCATGTCTTCTAATGAAATTAATATAGACAATATTTTTATTCTATGTATATTTTTCCTTTTGAAATCAAATACGTTTTCCTCAGAATGTTAAGGCTGGTATTTAACGGATATTTCAACAGATTCAATACACACCATATCTGCAGTTACTCTTTCCTTTGTCAGTCTTAATGCACAGCTTTGACATAAATTTTATAATTCTGGCATAGTCTCACCTGCAAAATATTTTCTTCTGCACCATTAAATAAGAATATGATAGCATGCTGCAGGGACTCTGATGATTTTGAAAGTGTGTTAAGTATTTCAAGCATCACTGCGCAGCTAACAGCATCATCACTGGCACCTTAAAATAATCAGCAGGATAGTACAGCTTACAACAAACAGAATTGCAACAAAGACCAGAGCTTTATGCTATTGCAGTAACTTAATCTAACAGAAGTACAATTACGTCAAGCTTTAGTATATTTTCTGCTACTGCTTGCACCCTTTGTCTATACTAGTTAAAAGCAACAGAAGAAAGAAATATTTCTGAAGTTGAGCACACAAAGTACAAGATATCAGATCCAATACTACTGCTCCAGAAAAGTAGACTAACCAGGTTACTAAGCCAGCAAAGTGATAATTATTTTTCTAAAAACAATATGAATAAACAAGGACATAATTTCACTCCCAGCATCCTCAAATTTTAAAAAAATAAACATTCCCACACAAGTCACCCTAAAGCATTCCACACTGTTAAAATACATTCAAGTAAGTGGACAAAACTCAAAGTAATGTAAGGCCAAGATTGCAAAATAAAGCAAAGGAAACACTATAATTCACACCTTTAAAGTACTATAACGTATACTCTCATTTTTTAAGAGTATAGTATTTTCATGGTCAGATGCTTTCCATCACCCTTCTTTCTTCACAGTAAACCCCTTTTGTTCCAAGTCCAGTAGTCTGTTCCCTTTGAGTTCCTCATCCAACACTATTCTAGACTTACCCTCACTTCCTTGCAGCCCCTCCCATGCCCCACCATTTTTATCTAGATTAAGCATCCGTCTTTTAGCCAAGGCTTCCCATTGCCCCATTTCCCTCTCTTTGGTGGAAGCTGTAGCATCGCCCTACCCCACTCTAATCAATAAAATCGGGGAGCAAAGAGAGAAATTTAACCTCATTCTTTTAGGCCTGGGCTGCACATATGATGCTGATGTGCACTGAGATGACAACGACTGCATCGTTAGTCAGGCCTCAACGTGCTATTAGGGCAGACTCACTAGCTGCTAAAACCATTTAATTTACACAGAAAAAGCAGCTTTTCCGAAGCTAGTGACTTTACAAAATTTAAACATATCTGGCCTTTCCATGAAAAAAGCACATGCCTGATACAAACACAAATCTCAGTCTAAATTTTAGCCTCAGCTTATTGTATGGAAGTACTTTAGTATAAATAAACAAAACCAAAATCTTTCCCATATGTTATTCTCTAATCTCTTTCTCAGAAATTAATGCCTTGTTCTGCCCAAAGCTTTCCAAAAAGCCCCCCATAATATATATGATTTAAAGCCCTGATTATACTGCTACCTGGATCAATAGTCTATTCTTAACTACTCTGAGTTCTTTTATCTAACTTATGCTGTGTTGAAAACTCAGCAGAGAAGTGATTATAGTTTTCACTGAGATTAATCACTTATCCGCCTTGCTGTGAAGCTAAAAAAATGTTACTGGTTTCAACAGACATCCAGCTTTACATCTCATTAAAGCGGCCATGTAGCCATAGACTATGGCACAAGCTCACAGAAGAAGGATCATCCTCAAATACTTCATACACAGCAAAACTGATGGGAGATTAAAACAGATTTTATGGGAAACATCAGTAACCTAAAAAACCCATGTTATCAGCTACCTCTGCAACAATAACTTGAATGATGTTTCTGCCTTGAAGTTTGTTAGAAACTAATCAAATAGGCCATATAAACTGAAAACAAGAACCATTAGAACAAGAGACACGTTTTAGGAGTTTACAGTATATGTTTTTCCTTCACAAGGTACTCAAGCTTTCTAACATTGAAGCTCTAATGGTTTACTCATTTTGAATGCATAAGGATCAACAGCAGATTATAGTTGCCTATCTGATTACTCATTCTCTGGGTGAGGCACTCAGGATCACCAAGTCCTGCTGATTCTGGTTAAATAATGCATTTTTGCTAATGAAAAAAAGCTGTAAGCAAATAACTTAGAGAAATACAGAATAGAAAACAAGAAGTTCTTGCTTAGGTTATGTGCACATTTCACACTAAGAAAACAAAAGACAGAATAGTTTCTCACTGCTGTGCTAAAGGGCTAGGCTGCTTTGTGATTAAGGGGAAGCATACAGGCTGATTTCTAGCTCCCTCACAGATTTCTGCATAATCCTATACAAATAACTGATATTTTTTGGCACCTCTGTCTCAGGTTGGTGAAATATTTTACTGTCGGAGTAACTGTAAAGAAAGTAATTGATGTAGCCTTAACCCTGTGTTGCAACCCATAGAAGCAGACACACAGTTTACACAGAGCATCAATTTAAAGACAGTTTTCAGTAATTATTGTATTATGCTTGTGAAGTATTCTTTTTAAGTCTAGGCAGCCATATTTAGACTATAAATACAGTAATTAGCATCTCTGCCATTCCTAAATCACAGAGTATGTGTAATAATCATGCAGTTGTGAAGCTTATGATTGAGGAGAAAGAGTAGTTCTCCATACTATTCGATTGCAGAAAAAAGGCACAAAGAGTACAGCAAGTGCTTTGGTTCCCTAGCTAATACTCAACCGTTTTCTCAATAATGAAGACTATTTATATGTGCTAAAGAACAGAACATTCACCCCCAAAAATAAAGTATCATGTGAGGTGTAAATGAAGAAACTTCAAGAAAAGCTCCACTGCTGGTGACTGAAATCTGTAGGTACTTTTCAACTGCAGTAACAGACACACACCTGTGGCTGAGCGTTACAACAAATGTTTTTGTGCGGTTTTCAGCTCCCCACCTTCCCGACACTGTTAAAACCATGTATTTGCAAAGCTGTTTACACCCTTGCTGCAATAATTATTTAACATGATTAGATTTATAAAAATACAGAGGGACAAGAATAAGAGAGTACACAACAGTGAAAGTAGCAGCGGGAGAGATGTAGACATTACCAAGGCAACAGTACCTTAATCCTTCATCACTATCCACTCTTTTGAGACAGTAGCTTTCAGTGCGGGGGGAGGGGGGGGGAGGAGGCGGGGGGGGAGGAGTGGCATTGTTTAAGGATATCACACTAAAAATTTGAGATAAGGTACAATACTGGTAAAGAGAGGGGAAAACACAAGCTGGTTAGTGAGGGTGGGAACAGTCTCTGGCACAAAGCATCCTGTGGAAGCAAAGCCAGAATTAAATTGGTACAGAAGTATGGAAAGACCTGACCGACAGGCGGAAGCAGCACATGAACTACATGCATAAGCAGTGAATTACAAGAAAGACAGAAATAACCAAACTTTCTAGAAATCTAAATATGCTAACTTGCTGCCTACCAGAAAGTGAGAGTGAAATCCTGACTTTAATAGGATCAGCCTATTACTCTAAAAACTAAATCTCACTGAAATCGAGCAGACAAGTTGACATATGCAGTACCGTAGCACATGGTTAAAAGGCTACTTGGTAATAGAAGACAGTGAGCCAAGCTCTGTGGCTCATGTAATAGACAGGAACGCAGAATGAACACGTGGACCTACCTGGAGTATTTGGTACGGAATCAAAGTGACAATTAGATAACACTGCATGCTCAGCTCCGTTTCGGGGTTCCAGCTTCACTACGACATTGGTTATGTTTGCATAGTAACTAGTGAAACCTCCTAAAAAGTCAATGCTGAAGGAGCCTGTGGGCCTCTGTACATCTACAGAGATCTTATGAGCATCTGTGCTTTCTCTTTCTATTGCCCTGATTTGGTCTAAGAGGTAGTTAACTGTAAGAATTTCATTTGCTGGACTTCCAACTGTTCTGGGCCCAATTGCTGTTATATTGTCAAGATAGCCCCTGTAAGAGACAAATTACACATTGAGCATCAACACATTCAACATTTAGTATGTTACTTACCTACAACTGTAACATTTCTGCACATTATTCTATTTTAAAACTCACAGTAAGGGGAAGAGACTAAAGCTATTAGAAGATGTCAAAGATCATTACGGCAATGGGTGCATAGTATGGTCTTTACTCAGGGCTCCTCATCCTATCTATCCCAATATTAAACCAAACTGCTAGTTTTCTGGTTTTAACATATCAAACCTTTTGGTTTGACAGGAGGATGAACAGGGAAGCTAAAGATTTTTATCTTCAGCAAGGTCCTGCATGTGTGTATGTGCCCTTCCCTGAACATCTTGAATAAGCACATTCTGAGCAAGATTTACACCAACTAGAAATTTGCAAAGAAGCTTTCCCGGGCACTAGGCACTTTGTAATACTAGAGAATCAAACTGTGGAGGACGCATTGTTTGACCGCCCAGAACAGGACACTTCAGAGGCAGCCCAGTCGAGAGCTGGAGCCCCGGCGGTATTTTTGCCCGCTTCCTGCAGCGCCCCCGCGAGCCCCGAGCCCCTGCCAGGGCAGGGCAAGGCACGGGCGCTGCCCAGGGCAGGAACCCGGCAACCGAGGGCAGCGGCCCGGCCCGCGCCCGCACTGGCCGCCGCGGGTCCCGCTGACGGGGCCGGGCTGCCGCCGCCGCCAGCCGCCCGCCCTCGCTCCTCCGGGGCCCCCCGCGGAGAGCGAGCGGCCGTTGCAGCTCCCGCCACCCCCGGCTGAGCCCGGGCAGACCCTGCCCCGCGGCCGGCGAAGCACGGCAAGGCCGCACGGCTCCCCGCCGCTCGCCCGCCGCATCCCCGGGGGGCGCCGCCGCCGCTACCGCGGGCAGGAGGGGCGGCCCCGCCCGGCCGGGCCCCGCCGTACCTGGCGCGGGAGGCGCTGAAGCCGGGGCGCCCGGCGGAGGGCGGCTGCCGCAGGAGTTGCCGGTGCGAGACCTGCACCAGCGCCCGCAGCCCCAGCAGGTACAGCAGCACCAGCGGCACTCCCCGGCTCTCGGCCAGCGCCAGCGGCCGCCGCCGCGGCCCCAAACACTTCTTCCCGCCCGTCTCGCCGTCCTCCCGCGGCGGCGGCGGGCGGTGCCGGTCGCGGTGCCGGTCCCGCTGCTGGTCCTGCTGCTGGTCCCGCTGGCCGCCGGTCGGGCGCAGCCGCCAGGCAGGCGGTACCGCGCCGTGATCCATCGGCCACTCGCTCTGCCGCCCCGGGGCGCGATGCGGAGACTGGCGGGGGGAGCCAAAGGGCGGCCCGGGCCCCGCCTCGGCAGGGCGGGGCCGGAGGGCGGGGCGTCCATTATAACGGCTGCTCGTCACCCTGCCGGCCGGTAACGGTCGCTTGTCGCCTTGCAGGCCCCGGGGACCCCTCGGTGCTTTGTCGTCTCACTCAGGAAGGTGTACAAATCCTAGTGTTTTCACGGCTTTTTTGTTTGTTGTTAAACCCGAAAGCGTGCGGAGGCGACCCTGGTGTCAGCGGGGCGGGGTGAATGGCGCCGTAAGCCGGCACGCCAGGGGACAGGCGCGGTGGAGCCTCGCGGGCGTGACGTCACGGCACCTGCGGTCCGTGGCGTTGCCGGGTTTACCCCCCTCCCCGCCCACTGCATTATATTTTTTTTTCGTTTCGTACGTGACCGGAGCTCAGGTAGCCCGGGGTGAAGTGCAGTACGTGCTGGGGGTGCTTGGAAATGGCAGCTTCCAGTGACGCCGCGCCGAGGAGAGCAGCCGTGAGCACGGGCGCCCGAGCTGTGACACGGACCGTCACCCCTGCGGCGCTCCACTTGCCTCTCTGGGGGAGCGCGCTTCTGCCTGCTCCCGCGGTGCCTTCGGGTCACGCCACGGAGCGGTTCATTTTGCTTTGCGATGTATCTGGCTACCCCTAAGAGACGCTCCTCTCTTGTGCTCTCTGATGTCATCTGGAAACAAAACATGCAATGACGCGATGCAGAGCAACGGCTGTTTCGGTATATCCAGTGTTGCAGATAAACACTGAACGTTGCTGCCACATAGAAGCTTTCTAACGGGAGCTGCAATACCCTTTGGGATGAAAAAGTCTGAGGGAGTGGTGCACTCAAATGTGATGACTGTGCTCTCTGCACACCTCAGGTGCTCTAGTAAATTTCCATATTCTGGCTTCAGGAGTTTTCTTGTTTGCTTTGCTGCTCCCTCAGTACATACAAGATTATTGCTCACAACTTATGATGCACGACTCCAGGTTATGCCACCATATTTATGACCCAGTAACATAGTTCTAGGCTGAGAGCTTTGTTTTATTCTGTTTTGTTCAATTTTTCTTCCTTCCTGCTTTTGTTTCACTTACCTGTGTTACCTCCTTCTGCACAAGCAGACCAACGTAATCCCAGATTTGGTTCTCAAAAGTAGATTTTACATTAGAAACAGCTGTACAATGAAAAATTCCAAAGACAATGTTTTCTTAAAAGTACAACTGCATAATTAGTCCAGTGAAATTCTTGCAACAAAAATAACCAAAGCTAATTAAAGGTGAGCCCCCTAAAATGTGATGTAATAGAAAGTGCCCTTTCAAAATGTCATATTAATAATCTGTATGATGGTCAGGTAGTTTACTAATACAGATATGAAAATGTGGTTTTAAAGAAAGATGTGGCCAAATATTCAGTGCAGATCTGCATTTCTCCTTTGAAATTCTGAAGCAGGTCTTAAAAGTTGTATGGAGAAGTCAACCAAGGAATCAAGGATGGACTTTCATCTTTTATTTTGATCTCATATATCAGATCATCAGTGCTACAGTTCTGGGGACCACCACTCCTGACAAACTTGCCTAAGCAGCTTTATGCAGGGGCAGTTCCGCTCCAGCATTACATTTTGCTGCATTTCAATTTGACCATGTCAGAACAGGCCCTACATTACTGATCTGGAGGGTAACACACAATTTGAGAAAATAGGAGCTACACATCATTCATTTATTTTGGCTCTATGCTTACTTGAGGATTAGATCTGTAAAAGAATTTCAGCCTTTTCTTAACGGTCTTTTCCCTTTCATTCTTCAGACAACATTTGAACATTAAAAACCCCTCAGTTAAGAAAAAGACCCAACTATACTGATTTTGGTGACAGCCATACTCTACAGGTCAAAACAATTTTTAATATTCTGTCAGTTTAAAATTCAGAAGTAATTTTCTGCTTTACATCAGCAAGACTTCTGATGTTTGGAATACCGACAGCCCTTTTATCATCTGTTCGGTGCACACCATTTGGGAGGGCACTGCACAATGTGAATTAGGCTGGAAGCATGGTGCATACACGTTTTGACATGACTGGAACATCAGGGTCAAATACATCAACAAATACAGTGCCCTTTATTGCTCTGTTAGTCCGGAATGACCCATTTAAGATAATTGGATCTAATTTCCAAACAAATGATTCAGCACAGATTTGGTTTGACTTCATGTCAAGAAGCCTGATGCTTAACCTAGTATCTTGCAATTCACGCTGCTTCATTTTGTCAGCTCACAACAAAGGGAAATTCCTCATTCACTGAGCATGAATTACACTTGTAAACTATGTTTTAAGCAGAAAAAGTAAAAATCCAGTCTCTCATCCACAGGGACTATAAGCCTGCTTTGTTTTCTACCTTAGTAGCAAAACTAAGCTAAATGATAGCAGGATAACAGTCTTCCTTCCTCAACGAATAAATACAGATATGAATATTGTCTAGGTTAAGGCCACCATCAGCTATTTAGGGTAAAAGAACTAGAACCCTATCTTCAGAAAAGCATGTAGTTTTTATTAAAAATAAACAATGATGAAGCATCCATCAAATAATAAGTCACATTCAAATGTGACTTATCTGTGGCACTAATTTCTTAGCTTCGGTTTTCCATCCATTGGATTCTCCTATATCACTGACTGATAAATAGAAAACACCACTGTTACAAGATTTCTGGTCCGCTGTAGGTATTAATGCATCAAAATCAAGACTCCTCTTACTTTCATCTTCAAGCTTGAGCTTTATAAGCCATTACTTTTCCAGTCCTTTCATTCTCCTCTTAGCTGTTCTCTGGTGATTTCCAGTTTTTCAGTATCTTCCCTGCATTTCTGAACCAAAAGGAGAAGTAGTATTCCAGTGCCTATGCCAGTGCCAAATATAAAGGTAAAGTAATTGCTGCCCTGCAGGAAGGCAGGGCCTTCTGTTCTAAGTTTGTTTGCTTTAACAATAAGCATGATGTCACAGTTTTGAAGTGTCACTTTTGACCACCTTGGAAATCTGTTTCTGTCACTACAGCATGTTCCAGCCATCCACTCAGTGTCCATTGGCTTCTCCGGCAGGCAGGATCTTCCATACCAGCTTTCAGTAAAATTGGAACTCAGCAGGAAGCAGAAAACCCTGTGAGGAGGAGAAACCAGATTTTACATGCTGAGTTTCCAGGGCCTATTGTGTTAGCCTTTCCTAGTGACACCTGTGGGTTTGGAAAAACCTTGCTTCCCTGCCCTGAATCCGCTGTTGGACCACTGAGCATCTGAGCCCTCCTGCTGCAATGGAGCTAGATCTTTGCTCCTCCATCGGGCATATGATTGTCTTTTCTTCAATCATATACCCATCAGTCACCTCACTCCAGTAGCCGTAGCGTTGTAACTGGAAGCTCATACTGAACCAATTTTCTACCCTGTCTTCAAGGGTTTTTTTTGGTTATTACTACCCACAGTCTACCCTGTAGCCCGCCTCTTGACTCTGTATACTGCAAGCTTGAAAACGTTTGCCTTGCAAACCTGGTAAACATTCAGTATTGCTCTAAATCAACAGGTGCTCTCCTTCAATATCTGTAGCTATCCTAGTGTTAAAAATGAAACCAGGAAGAATATTTTAAGAACTCAGTGCAAGAATCCACCCTTGTAAAAATACAGGACAGCCTTGTGTAGCCAGTATTCAGTTCAGATGTAAGCAGCTGTTTACTTTGAGACCTCTTCTACACAGGTGCACTTCATGCTGTCAAGGAAGTTTGCCTTTCTCCTTCTTGTTCTTTATTCCCTCACTTTATCACATAACTCCTCAGTACAGCATCTCACCATGGATGGTGTTGTGTGTGGTAGTCTAGTTTAAGAAAATGGCACAGGGAGTCTAATAAGTTTGTATCCCTTGCTGTCTGTTCTCTCAGCTGAATCCTTGCAAAAATCTTTCCCAGATATCAACTGCAGGGCATTTTAGGCTCATTTAGCCAAACACATCCATCTCTTTCCCGAGATACAAGGACAGAAGATGCCTCATCAACACTCCAGACACAGCCAAGAATTGGGCATTTCCACCAACATCCTATAATTAAAGCAGAAAGATTAAACCCTGGTCATTTCAGAACTGGAAGTGAAAGAACCACCCACAGATTCTAAGTTGATAGGGTTCAGGCAGACTGCTGTTTGCATCAGCACTGTACTTAACCTTTTTGTTTTGATAAGCTTAAGCGGTGCTTTTCGCTCTTCCCTGTTTAGCCATACTCATTTTCTGTGCTCCCTTTCTTTCTTACCCTGTTATTTGGTAGTGGGAGCTGTAATCACAATCAATAATTACGTAGAGAAAATGGCTGATTATTGCTTGTTGAAAGACAAAACAAACAACCTTTCTTCAGATAGGCATACCCTCCCTTCGGAGCGAATTCAGGCTGTATGTCACCCTCTCTCCTGTGGATACTCTGCCCCCTTTTCCATGCAGGCTCAGCATTCCCTTTGTTATTAAAGAAAGGCCAGGACTTGATGTTAACGGGGGTGTGTGTGTGTGTGTGTGTGTGTGTGTGTGAGGGAGGGGAAGGGGGGTGGTCAGCATCCCCTGCTGTGATTTCAAGACAGAATTCTCTTTCTTCTTCTGCTCCCAGTCTGGAAAGATTCAATCAATCTTAAACTAATAATAATTTATTAAGATGATAACAGGATAACCAGAACCCAGTCTAAATACAAGCCATTTATTCTTCCTTTATTTATTAAATATCTCACCTTGTACAGTCTTACAGCTTCTGCCAAACCCTAATCACTCAGTCGCTTGATTGCTACCTCTCTCTGCTCTTCAGCCCCTCTGATATCTGACAGCTATCACTGCCAGTCATCCTACCTCCACGAAACTCAAGCACAGAAATCGCTTCCTTCATCGGCCTAACAATGTTTTGCAACTGAACCACCTCCCTGGTTCTCCCTCTCTAATCACATAAAGATTAATCTCTCTGGTTTTTTTTTTTTTCTTTCAAGACCTCAAGTCTCTCCACACTCATCTACATTTCTTACCCAGTTTGGTTTAGCATCCCATGGCAGTTGTTTTGGCAGTAATGTCAGCCTGCTTATTTCTTCAATAATAGTTTCCCAGTCCTTTCCCATGTTAACATCTCTCCTACACACAGACCTCAGACAGTTCATGTGCAGACCACCCATATTACATCAACAATCATTTAATGCCACAAACCAGAGAGAGTAATTTTGATTCAGTCATTTTGATAAATATTCTCTAAGTTGAGAAATCATGTGACCTGGCAATATTTTATCTTGCCTTACTATCTGTTTATATAATGCTCGCAGAAAGCTTTGGTCAGTAAAAAACAAGAGTGCACATGTAATAAGAACTGGTAGTTCCAGGTAGAGGGACAAGCATGATCACCACCAAGGATTGCTGAATGCAGGAGGCATGGTTCCATAGGCCACCTGTCCTTCCACCTGAGCACAGCTGACTGCTAGGAGGCTTTGCCAGGCTCTGTGTGTATTTATGGCAGGCTGGCCTTTTACATTTGTGCAGTTCATTTAAATAAGAACTGCACTCCGGAGACTTGTTTCCCAGGTTTTATATACACTACAATAATATTAAACAGCCAATAGATAGATACATTGTAGCTCCTCTGAAAGCAGCTGTGTTCCAATTGAGAAATCAGTGAAAAACTCTGGTGGTGGAATGACTTTGAAATCAATGGAGCTGAAACCATTCACCGCAGCAGAGAACACAGTCATTAATTTCAGTTTTGAGATTATTGAGAAAAAGGTGTTTTGAAAAGCACATATAGCCAGCCTCTGTTTAAACCATTGCCAATTTTCTTCTACAAGCCTAACAGAAAAGGCCAGGACACAGCTAGCTCCATGAATTATTAAATAATTGTTTATGACTCAGTTGGACAGAATTTAAGCATAATCTCCTCTTAATCATGAATCACTGTTATCCTCTGAAGTATGGATGTTCCTGGCAGATTCTCATTTCACTTCACACCAAATATCTCTTTTACCAATCTACCTATGAATGTATTTTGCGCTTACTCAAGCACTTAAATTGGAAGCTAGCCCTTGGACTTGGTGAAAGCTGAGCTGACAAACTAGATCTGAACAGAAGTGACTCTTCTTGCCACCTGGAATAAACTGTTTTCTCCAATGTATGGATGAAAACCTGAAAGCTCTCTTAGGAGTATTCTAAAACACTTGAATTCTAAACAAGGAACAATGTAAGTATTTATAGAAGTGCAGTCTACATTTTCTTCTCATTTCTTAAGGAGAAATGAGAGAGGCTTAGATTTAATTTTGACATGTAAAATGTGGAGAACAATAGCAGATTAGGGAGAAGTACTGTACAAGCTGCAGGAATAGCATAAAGATTCCATACATTAACAAGAAGTGAAAATAATATTTTAGCCTGATCAGCTGAGCAGAAGCTGCCATGGTAGTAATTCATAATAGTAGTTCTGGATAACCGAAACTAAATGATATGACTAAAGATTAATTGTATGTAGTAGGAAGGACTGCAGAAAGTCAACATTCACTGTACTATCAGTAAGACCATTCTGTTTTTAAGCCATGGTCATGACAGGCCATGACAATATTCCTTTGCACATAATTTCCAATAATTTCAGTGAATATACTATTAAAAAAATAATCTGATGGTCTGACCAATTAACTATTCCAGAGATCATTATTTTGTCCATAGGGACGAACCTCCATGACTAAAAAATAACACAGTACTGGAATAACGAAAAATTTTTCATAAGAAACTCAATATAGCAAGGAAGTCTTTCCAAGACACTTTACCACAAAGAATCCTGCTCTTGTGCAGCATATTTTGCCAGATAAAAGAAAAACTTTTGAGGGGGTTAATCTTCAAAGGCAGCTTCTCATCCAACTGCTGACTTACTCTTTGGTTCCTAAGTACTAACACATTTCATACATTTTAAATGGAAACAAAGAAGGGGATACAAACTACTAATGGAAATCTTCCCATTTTGATTACATGGCATATCCTTATTTAGCAGTTCCTAGGCTTCGCAGTTTCAAGCAGCCATGTGGGTTTCTCCTCTGGATTAAGCAGCCCCATCTGCCAAGTTTCCTTCCTGGCCACTTTTTTCTGCCTTCTGCATTGTGAAGGCACACAATGGATTTCTCCAAATTAGGGAACTGCCCCAGCATAGTGTTTTGCCCTGCTGGGTTAGGTCACCAGTCTGGTTCACTGGACAAAAGCCCACATGGCAACAGGAAGGTGAGGAAGGGACAGCAGAAACTTTTCTGTCAGGAGTACACACTTAAATACACTTCAAAAACTACCCCATAGTTTTTCTTTGCCATGCTTTTCACTTCTCCAGACCTACAAAACAGTCCTAGAGAATCCTCACAGTGAAAGAAAATCAGAATGTCACCACACAAACTTGCTGATTTCCCACTTCAAGAATGCAAAAAAAAATGAAATATATCTGTTTCTTAGTTATGCAAGTTAACTGACCAATCCGTACATTCATACTTTCCCTTAGCACACAAAAAATACACAGATAACTGATCCAGTCATAAGGTAAGCACAGAAGCATGTAAATAAAAAGATTACAAAAAGCAACAAGCTACTGCAACAACACACCCTCTCCCCCCTCCCCCCACAGCTATTACAATAGCAGACTATGGCCACCACAAGCTTAGTGCAAGGCAAATAGCTAGGAAACACAGAATCAGTTACAACAAACTAGCAGCAAAAGCTGGGAGATAAAAGCTTTACGAGATCCAGGAATATATAAGGAACTGGGGGCCCTTAAAAAAACAAATCACACAACAAAGGGACTGCTCTGGTATGGTGAAAGATTCTGACCGTCCATGCTCCAGGCTTGGGACCTGGAGAGCATATTCAAACTTCCTATCACGTCTGTAGTTGCTGCAGGCTATGGGGTGCTCAGCTGCAGCCAACATGTGTCCAACAGCACAAACAGAGAAGCCACAAATGAATTTCCTATTTGAACAGATATTGGCAGAAATTGCCCCAGAACACTGGGGAGTTTGAGGTTGGCTGACACATCTGAGCTTTCTGGTTGGCCCAGTAGCTGCATTAAATAAAAACTGCAGACAGCAGTCCAAGCCTAGGACAAGTACAGTGCAGACATGCTACAAAATTTGCCTTCCTTCTCTTGTTCCCTCCATCCATCCCTGATTTTGCTTTCTCTGACCGCTAGTCAGGACAGAACTTGTTTTTTCTGAGCGTAGGTGGAGTCAAATGATTTTTGGGGAGGGGAGGAGGGGATTCTTATAAAATCTGGTGGCTTACACGTCCTGAATGAGACAGATTCATTTGTTCAGATAGACTGTGCATAAAAGGAACAATGAGTAAGATGACCTGGTGGTTTGCAGCACAGCTGGGGAATTTACATACAACTGGAAGGTGAAGGAAGAGCTTCATACCCCATACAAGCCTGGGTTACCTGAAGAAGGTAATTTCTTTATGCTATACTTTATTTTTGTTACTTCAAACTGGCTGCTCAGGGCATTTGGCCCCTCTTTTCCATCGGGATATGCTTTGTCAGTAAATTGTGTTACAGATCATATTCATTAGACTGGCTTTTACTAAGATGATGTTAATGAAGTTAGAAAGGAGAATTATATTAAGAGATCCTCTTGAATTTGTGTCTGAAAAGCAGTAGCTAGCACACCTCTATTGTATTTGAAGCTGTGGTGGCGAGAACATCAGCAGAGCCAGTCTGAGTGTTACATGAAGACCAGAAGTGTGACAAACATAGTAAGTACCTGTTCCCTGGCTGTGTAGAAAGACACAGGTGTGAAGGAATTTTCATCATAAATTACAAATAACTTCCATGTTTCTTTCCATCTTTCTTCTACTACAACAATTAAAACACGGTTATACTTGTTAATCTGTTGTCAATTTGTTAAAGATCTTCTTTGTATTTAGTTTTGTGTAGTTGATTTTGCTGAATGGCTTATACTTCAAAGTAGTCAAGGTGGTGGTCCTGTCCCAATATGAGCGTTTGATAAAAGTAGTTTTGCCTTTGTGTACATCAAGTGTGTTTTTCTTCTTCTTTCTTTTTTTTTTTTTGATAAGTCCAAATCCAAGGTGAAGTACCATGCGCGTACTAGAAACCCAAACCAAACCACCACTAAGAAGTCACATTTCTTCATCTAAGCACCGAAAATCTGAATGGTTGCCTTTTTTTGTCTTCTTGGGGAACCTTCTTCTGCGAAGTGCTTAGTATCACCTGCTCACAGGGAGTCCACCCAGCCTCTAAGAGAGTGAATACAGTTATTTGGGGAGCTTTGTGTACAAGTTGCATGAAAACAAGAAGACTAGGATTCATAGCAGCAACAGTCTTTTGCTGATTCCACCATCAAGTTGTTCTGCAATGCGCAGCAATTATATTAAACACCTTTTCTCTTCTGTAAAAAGCAAATCAGAATGTGGAACACAAGATAACTAAGTAATGCAAGTATCAGTCTTCACAAGTTTATATGGCACCCTAAAATGCAAGCAGTCAGACAAGCTTTATATAATTTGTTTTTATTATTGTCTGATAAACCTTCTGAATCATTGACATGAATGAAAGCAGAAATAGCTTGGAGAACTTGTAGAGCATGAATAGAGGAACACCCCCAGTGTCACAGAAAGTGCCTTTGTAGCTATCCAGCTGCAAAGATAAAGGTTGCACTTTTGCCTGCATGTTCTTGCTATCAAATTTTGCCGTAAGGGGAACAATATACTGGCAGGGCTGTGTGCTCTTGCTGATGCACGCACCAAGCACAGACAACAGCATTGTAGCTTTCCTGATGGAAGCCCCTGTCTCACAGGTCATCCATTCCAGCTGCCATGGGCAAGCTTGGAGGTAGGAGGCAGTGGGGTGCTAGGCAGAATGCTAATGCTTCCAGGCACAGCTTTACAGTCTTCGAGGGATCTTGTGAGTGACCAAGGACAACAGAAAGGGCAGTTTCCCTATAGGTTTTTATCTCCTTTTTTCAAAAGGTCATTTTCAGGGGCAAGAAGAGAAAGTGAAGACATTAAAACCTTACCATTTACCATTACTCAACAGATAAGAGCAGAAAGAGATTCTGGGTAGTTTTTTCAGCTTAGTTTTTTCTCAATTACGTGTTTGTAGTAAACTTTCACTTGCAAGTGAAGGAGTGAAGAAAGCAAAGCAGGGCGCCAGAAACACGTCCACCCATTGCATCATCTACACTTTCCTGTACTCTGTACAGGCATTCCAGCAATTCCCTGCAGTATGTAGCTGCAATGCTTTCAAATCTGTAGGGCTCCTGGGAGATAACTACCTCATTAATTATTCAGCAAACTGAAATAGTAATTTCATTTTGGAGTTGCATGTAACACTGTGATCATTAAAAGAGACTGGAGGCTGAATTCTGAGCTGTGACATAACAGATATATTGTGGTCAGGGAAAAGACTGTTCATATAAGTCTTGTGAGCAGTAGGGCCTGATTTATACTCCTCTTAGAGCAGAGTTTACTTAATGAAGGTGAAGGGTGCTGGGTGGTGACAGGAAGTAGTAGATTTTATCACGCCTGTTTTAGTCTGGGTGCTGCCTGATAAGTAGCAGGATTTCTTCTGTCTTGTGTCAGAAATCATAGTTCCTTGCCCAGGCATGTTTGTGCAAAGTGCAGTAATATCAGTATCACTCTGCCTAGGCAGGCTCATTTAGCCTGAGAGTTGCATCTTTTATGTTCTTCAGTGCCTCAAAACAACTCATGACCATGCTACTTGAACCCAACAATATAGGAAGATATGGCTACAGCTTGACCTAGGTTCTGTGTTATCTTATACTGAGCACTAATACAAGTATTAGCATTTTCAACCTCACAACATTCATGACCTTTGAAAGTATTACCAGCATTTGACAACTGAAAAAACAGAGGTACAGTGAGATCAAACAACTTGCTCAAGGTCACCCAACAACTGTGGGAATGAAAACCATATTCCTTCTTATAGACCTCAACCACAAAGCATTCCTCCCTCTTGCGGCTGAGTATTACCTTTTTCAGGATGTTGTCTGAGACCTTGTGCAACTGATTAATCTGTCTGGCTATGTCTGTCATGCAAATGTGCCCAGTGCCACATGTTAGTCCGAAGTTTGAGCCAGACACATGGCAGCAGAATGGTTTTGCTTCTGACCCCTACAAGGGTCTGATGGCTCCTTTCCTCACACCCCTGCTGCCATGTTTAAGGTCCTCCGGAGATCATGTACCTCAGTGGGGCAAATCACAGGACTAGTGACTGCTGCTTTGTACTGGATGGCTTCTAGTGGTATGGATTCCCTTAACCCTCAAGTTTCCCAGCTGCACACAGGGAAGATAAATGTTAGTAGAGTACATCTTTAGCTACCTTTAGCTCACATTCTCCCTCTTACAACAAAACTACTTCCTGTGCCATGCCTTTTTTGGCCTCCTGCATTTTGTACAACATGCCCACTCAGAATTTAGTGTCCAAAAAGAAACAAGAAAAAGCAGGAATGTTTCCCTCCCTCAGCCAGATGCTGTGTCCTCTGTGCACTGTGTGATTACCCCAAGTTTGTCACAAAACTTCTAAGGGGAAATACGCTTTTTTCAGTTATGCATTTAATAAGATGTGCTTGCCTATTAAGGTGTCTTCACAAGGAAGCAGGTGCCCCATTTTGGCAAAGATGCTTTGCACTGCTGGATCCATGAATGCTTATACATGCTCAAATGTTGAGGACCCTAAAATTCTTACACAGTGTTCTTTGCAAGTTACTCACACTATAAAAGCAGTTATATTGGTTCAGGCCAAAAGGGGATGCTTAAGAATAGAGTAAGCATAAAGTGATAATTCCCAGTTTCTGACTACTTGGAGCTTGGAGACTTCCTGAGCTAGGGACCATTTTTAAGTGTTTGGTAATCCTAAATAGTTTTGTACAGTACATATTTACCTAATATTTCCATGTAAAGTTCTAGTGTGCATAGTATGTGGCAGGGAGCTCCGAAGTTTCACAGTATACAAGTAGTGTTCAGACATCCAGTACTGTATCTAATACTGATTCCCTAATACACTCCTCAGAGACCAGAATAACACTCAGTTTCATGCTGAATACCATTTTGAGATTACACACATCCTTTTTACAAAGAGAGAAGACCTGTTGCCACCGGACCTACTAAGTCGTGATTCTGAATTAGTATTGCTTACAACAGCAGCAAGACTTAGTATTAAGTTTATGCATTCTCACTCTTTAGTTGAAGTTGCGACTTCACATGGGATTTTAGACACAAAGTACAAACAGAGAAAACAGGTTTGCAGTATTCCCGGAACTTATGCAATGATCAAATAGATAGTATCAAGGTTGAGAGGATCCCATAGTCAATACCTTCAAATTGAATTCTGTTGTTTTTAAATGTCATGTTTGTATTTGCCAAATGGAAGGTAAAATCTTTCTTTAAGAGGCTGCCACTTCAGTAACAGAAAGTCCACTAAGTTCAGACTTTCAGATAAGTGAAGTAGCTTCCATTTATTTCCGTTTACATGGATACCTAGAAGACTGAACTGCCCTTTTAAGGTTAGGAACCTTTTCTTTGTTTCTACTTCTTACTCCGTCAGACTAGTGATACAACTCATAGGAGCAACTTAGCAAATATGATTTAGCCATGCACACATTTATGATGAGAGGCTAATGGGTACAGACAACTGCCTTGATGCCTTGATGGCTTTGATGGTCATGAAGTTTATTGCAATGGCCAGAGAATGTTAGAAAGTATGCTAGTCTGTCAGGTATTTAATTGTCTAATTGTTTACTGTAATGTATTGGTTTGAAAAGTGGGTTGGATAAGGTTCTTGAAGTTGCTAGGGTGGGTAGGATCCTGGGCCTGTCTCTGAAAATCTGAGTGTCTGCGTCGTCTCTTTTCCCATCATCTTCTGTTTTCATATCTGCATGTTTCTTTTTTCTGCCCTCCTTACCTAAATATTTTTCTTTTCTTGATTTTTTTTTGCTTTCTTTGTTTTACTTTCTACTCTGCTTTCTGTCTCCTGGGCATCTGTTTCCAGGTAATATTTTCAATCAAACAACTGAAATGCATATTGTATTTTCATTTGGTAGTTACTTGTGTAAGCCATTCCTAGAATCTTTTAATTAATTTCTTTAACACAGGGCCTTCTACTAATTTGCAGATCTGTTAAAAATCCTGACCACCATCACTACCACCCCAGCAAAAAAAACCTGAGAGAAGATCTGAGAATTAGAAAGATGCAGGCCAAAAACAGCAATCCACCAGATGGAGGCTATGGGTGGGTTGTAGTAGTGTCAGCCTTCATGGTGATGGGCCTCACTGCTGCCGTCCTCAAGACTTTTGGTCTGTTCTTTGTTGAAATCCAGGAGCACTTTGATGAACTTGCAAGCACCACTTCCTGGATCACATCAGTAACTATTGCCATCTTTCATTTAGGAGGTACGTAGAAGTGCTCCTCTAGCACTTCAATTTGAAGACCTTCATTAAAAAACACCACAAACCAAAAATGTGTAAAGACAGTACTTCCTCCTTCTGCCTCTACTGAAAATTGGCATTTGCTTCCTCTCATAAAAATGTATCCATGCTTTAGACATGGAATGGGTTGATGAGGACTCTGTATATACATAGGACTCTGATTGCCTTGAAGAACTTCATGCACCTAGACTCATGATTCGATTTTCCTGCAGGCTTTGAATCAAACTCATTGGAGGTAATCCTAAGAACTGCAGAGCTTCTTGGATCAAGCTCCTAAACCAGTGTGTGCAAGTTCACTGATCTCACAGTGACTGTCACTTTCCCAAAGTACTTTAGGACATAAGGACCATGGCCCTACCTAGCAGATAAGCCGTTTGCTACCAAAATGGTGACTCTCAGTCCCACTTTCCCCCCACTTCTCCTTTTTGCCTTCACCAAAATCCCCCTTCCTTCCATGGATTGCCAGTTCTGGCCCTCCTTTTTCAGCTTTAGAATGATCCCGAGTCATTGATCTAACAGAAAACTCACCCAGTTAAAAAGAAAAAGAAAATTCAGTTCACTCATAGACAGCATAACGAAGCTACCTGCTACATAGACAGCTGTCAGACCACGCAAGGAGAGAGTAAGGGAAGAGAGACTGAACTATGCCAGCCAAAGGCAATGAACTATGAGATCAGACCAAATACTGCATCTCAACAACAAAGGAGGGAAAAATATAAAACATACTGTGGTTGACTTTTAACTTAATTATCTACAGGGTCCTTTGTGCCCTTGTAAACTGGATGATCCGTCACCACTATGGTGAGGATTCCAAGCATATGCAGGCAGAAACTGTGCAGAATTTGTGAAGTCTGCTCTACATGTTTTCATATAGATATATAGTTGCAATAGGTAAGTATCCTTATGTAATAAATGCTATCATAATTTTGTTTGTGAAGACGCTATATAATTATATGCATCCTACTCAGTCCACACCTATCAGTATTACTGCTTGTAATTACAAGTACTTCCAAATATCACGAGCAACTGATCTTTCTTTGAAAAATGTATTCAGAAGGACAAAACAATAATTCAAAGTCAAAGTAAAAAGGTAAAGCAAGTCATGGGTTGAAAAGATTTTATCATTTCCATAAACTGCTATCCTTGATGCTTGATTTTGCAGTATTAGAACTTGTTTCATTATGACAATAACAATTAATTGAAAAATCAAGGAGAAACCTGCTTTTCCAACTCCTTCACAGACTATACAAGTGAATAAATGGGAATCTATCAATCTGGTTTACAAATTAGACTTATCACTGATGTATTGTGATACTATTTTGTCATTCAGGCATATGAACTAAAGGAGAAAAAAAAAAAAGCCAACACAGGAGGATGAAAGAACTCAAAGTCCTGTGTTAAGTTGTTTTGTTTTTTAATATATACTTACATTATATAGGAATGTATCAAGGATAAAGCATATTAAGTAATAATATCAAGTATAAACCAGCAAAACTGTATTTGCCTAGCCAGGTGTAAGGCTGGCCTATTTCAGTTAAGGCAGCTGTAATTTTCAGCAGAAATTGTTTTTCACCCTTTGAAATTCTACGAAAACAATCCTCTTTCAGTGAATACATCTTGGTGGCCAAATGCCCCAAAACCCTTCTGTATAGCAGTTCATAATGTCTCAGGGTCACTAGGTTATTTTCCTTATCTTCTCCTGCCTTTGCTTCATTTATAGGGACCAGAAGCCTTTCTGCTGAAGATCATCTGAGCCTCCAGTTCTTTGAGCATCTTTCCTGGCCTGGCTTAGTCTTTTAAAAATGTTCCTCTGGGAAACCTTCAGTGTCATTTGGCTCGATATGAAGGATGATCAATGAATTATTAATTTTTCCTATTTGGACCCTTTCAACAGCAGCTCTGTGTCTTATGTGGAAGGAGAGCACATGCTTCTACTTTTGGGGTTTGCACCTTCAAAAGGCTGTTCAATTTACCACAGCAAGGATTCTCCCCATCACACACATAGGCCTTCTCTTGGTACTGATGTACATCTCCCATCACCTTTCTCTTTGCACTGCATTCCCTTCCATTGTTTTTAAGTTTTCTGTGTACTGCCCTTCATCCTTTCAGACTCTGGACCCTATCTATCTTCTCCATTTCCCATTCTGTGGCTTGCTTCTTTCTTCCTCCTGCTACCCCACGTTCTATTTCTGCCTATTTCTTCTCCTCATTCTCTATTTATAAAATTTGCGCTTTGGTAGTATTTCTGCTCCAGCTGTAGATCTTTCTCTTGCCTTTAAGCACTTCCATGAATCTCTCTTGTTATCCTGAGTCTACTTTCCTCTTTTTTTGTTCATCATATATGTATGATTCTCCAACTGTATATGCTTTATCTTGTCTCATCCCTTCCACTACATCTTACAGACCATGACTGAGTTCCAATATAAATTTTTTTGTGCTTATTAAATAATTGTATTTTTGCTGTAAATGCTGATGAGACATTTGGGGTTTGTATAACTTCTGCCATCTGCCTGCTGTCAGACAATGTACATCCTGCAGATTTTGCAGCCATTAATATCTCTCTGCCAAGTTTATTTCACTTGTCCTAGCTACAAAATTCTCTTCATTCTTACCTTACTTAACAAAGATGAAAGTAGAACAACCTGCCCCTACAAACTACTATAAAACCTCCCTCGTTGACTGCCCTCTCTTCATGGTCTCCCCACTTATTTCAGTTTATAAGCATGGTCCTCTTAAACAGAATTTCATTTTATCCCTGCACTCCAATTTCCAGAATATCAATAAATTGTAGGGAGCTGACTCCCTATTTGCACTACGAAACCCCACAGAGAACTGGTGCTGTCGGTGTTGCTTGGGATCCCTCTAGTGGCCGTGGTTATTAAAAAAACCCCAAAACTCTACACTTGGGGTTTGAAACTATCCCTACAGAACATGATAGGTACGGCCTTGATCTTAACTCTGTGATGCTGATGGAAAAATAGCCAGGCAGTATAACTGATCCTTAATTAAGCAAAAATACCCCTAACATTTCCAGTGCTTCCAGACAGCGACCAGAGACCTGCGATTTGTTTTTTGGAATTCCTGCACCAAGTCAGACCTGTACCTAGCACAACTTGGCCCTCATGCGTTGAAGAGTTCCTGGAGTCTGTTGAGAGAAACTCTACCACTGAAATAAAAATATAAGAAATGAACCGCAAATTTCCTGGGAAAATATTACGTCAAAATAAACCTCAATTTTTGGTCCTTTATAAAAACATTTGCAATTCCATGAAGACATGATTTTGCAAAACTCTAGAAGATAAAGGCTAGTTTTCTCCAGAGAGTTTTCATGCCAGCCCTATCAATCATATACTCTCGAAAATACAATTCTTACAGATTAACCTAGAGATTCTATGGCTGGGGCTTCTCTTTCTGCTGAAAGGCTACAGAAATTTCTGTCATGCCACTAGTTGTATGCTTACAAGAAATTCAGTAGACTGTTCTGCAAGGAAGGCACTGATATGCTTGTTCCCTTTAAAAAAGTCCACATGTTTTAAATATATTTTTAACTCTGTCTCTGATAGGGACAGTCATTTCCCTATCAGCAAGGATCAAATTTTAAAGTCTTGATTGACCCTCCCATACAGCAGAATTCAGGCTGTTTGAGACAAACATTATAAGCATATTTGTCCTCCAAATGTTTTATTTGATTGTTTGGTCCTATCGATCAGCTTAATGTTCCTAACATACTTATCTTTCTCCTATTTTGCTGCTGATGCAGCCCCTGTTGCCAGCTCACTATGTGTACGGTACACCCATCGGGCAGTTGTTATCACTGGAGGACTCCTGGCTTTTTCAGGAATGGCACTGGGATTTCTTGGACTCAACATGGTCTGGATGTATGCAACGACTGGCTTTCTACAGGGTATGACTTTATGGCTTTATGGCTTTCTTTCACCAGCAACTCAGAGCCCTTATTTGAGGGCACTAAGTGTAGGAGTTTTAAAATCTGATTTCTATTTTGATTTTATGAGCAACTAAAACCAGCAACCCTCTTTAAAGGTAATTTTCCTCGTGTCCCACTCTGGAAGTAAGAATTTGTGCTAGAAACCTGCAATGACAAAGAAGGTGAATAATCAGATGCTAGTAATTTTCACCTGCAAATTATATGCAAGCAGAAAATGAAAAGTGTTTTATTTTTTACCCAGAGCCAAGCGCTCTGTGAAGATTTACAGAACCTAAAGGGTGCTGAAGTACAAGGATGTAGAGATCCCAAATTTTGTACTTCCTATCAAATAGCGTTTTGAACACAGGCCCAGGCTTTCAGTTGATTCCAGTCCTTTGCTTTACTCCAGATGAAAACAGGCCAGAAAGTTGTCTCCAACAGCTAGCAGATTTTCCTGGAACAGGAAGTGAAGCTGGCAGGGAATAAAATAAACCATTCCCAGTTCCATGCTGGATGCCTGAGAAAATGTCTGGAATTTGAGCCCTTTGGCAGTCCTGGGCTGCAAAATAGTTTCTAGGGAGCCATTAAAATAACCATAAGCTAGAGATGGTTTGAAGTCCACGCAAAGCAGTCAGGCAAGAAAATGAAGAGCAGAGGTAATATACCAGCTTCCTTCATGTCCTCCCTCACTTTCTACCCTGAACACAGCTCAGTTTAACTCTGATCTAGTACCAGCCTTAATTAGGACAGCATGGACACTTTTGAGATCCGTCTAGTTTCAACCACACAGCCACGTGATTTCTCACCCAGTGGCAAACTTGTCAAACCAACATTTTTTTTTCTCACAGTGAGAGTATAATAGTGTATACTTCATACTTCTGCTTTTTTGCTTCAACATAAAACTTATTCTTACAAAAATAAGCCACAAATATACTTTTACACATAGTACAGCTGAGGTCATGCTTCTGCTAGGAACAAAAATGTTTTTCTTTTACCGGTTTTAACTTTGCAAATGTAGGAGCAATGACTGCTTTAATGTCCACCTTCACAAAATGCCTCAATAGTGTCTAACTGGTGCTATTCATATTGGTGTTTTTCAGGACTTGGGATTTCCTTTTCATGGACACCAGCCATTAGCATTGTTAGCCATTATTTCTCCAAGAAAAGAGCTTTGGCCAATGCTATCGCCAGTGCCGGAGAATGTGCCTTTGCATTCACATTTGGGCCATTTTTCCAGTGGTTGATTAGTCAATATGGATGGAAAGGTGCCCTATTGATCATAGGTGGCATCCAACTCAACATTTGTGTCTGTGGAGTACTGATGCGACCACTGGCAAGCAGCTGCCTCCTTGAGGCTATCCATTCTGAAACTGAGATACCACCTGGCAATGGTGCATCTCGGAAAGACAAAGAAGATGAGTCTCCCATCGCGCACAAAACCTTCAACTGGATGCTTGTGAGGCGACCAGATTTTGTACTTTATGCCATTTTTGGCATATTAGCTGCTATGAGTTTTTTTGTTCCTCCGTTATTTTTAGTTCCACTTAGCTACAGCCTGGGCATAGATGAATCGTGGACTGCTTCCCTCCTATCCATTTTGGCAATGGTGGACTTTGCAGGCAGAGTGCTATGTGGCTGGTATGCCAATCTGCATGTCACCAAAACTGTTCATTTGTTGACAATGACAATTACACTGATCAGTACATCCCTGATGCTGTTGCCCCTAGCTAACGATTACCTGTCCTTGGCAATATTCACTGGCTTCTATGGATTCTTCTTTGGCACAACAGTTGCCGTTCACATTACAGTGCTAGCAGATGTTGTAGGCATGCCAGATTTTGACAGTGCTCTAGGGCTTTTCATGCTCATTCGAAGCACTGGAGGTTTTGTGGGGCCTCCTCTTGCTGGTAAGTTGAGATGGTACTCTGCCAAATACAGTTTACAAGAAGAGAGAAGAATGGTAACCCAAACTGAAAAAAATCTGGATCTGGACCCAAAATTTCCCCTTTTTTAGCTCAGGGGTATCTGGACCAAGAAGTATATAAAAACAAAGAGTCGGTTTAATTCCTCTCCAAAATATCTTGCTCCTTCTCTTCTCTGTGGTCTTAGAGATAGCTGTTCTTCATGAAATCAGGGAAGAATGCCAGGGTTCGCACGGTGGTGTTACTGCTTCGTGAATCCCACAGAATCCCACTTGATGGAGTCACACTTGCTATGAAAGCATATCTTTGGTACAAGCCACAGATCCATACTTTCAGAGAAGAAACTGAAATTTGAGACTAGTGATGTAGTATAAATGCTGGTATTGTTGGGAGGGTTTGTACAGGAGGTCAAACTGAACAGCTTGAAACATTAGGCTATGTGAACCTCAAGGAAATGTTCACAGAGGTGCCTGCTGTTTTCAGACAGAATATGAGCTAGCCAGTATAATAAATGGGAAGGCAGCACATAAAAACAGTGGGAAGAGGGAGCAGACAATGAGACAGCACATGGATTTATGGGTTGGCAATGAGACAAAGTCATCTTGGAAAAATGCAAGACAAACAAGCTGCAAGATGTAGGGACTTTACAAAGTCATATGGCAGAAAAAATGACCAATGTGACTTGTAAAATGAAGATCTGAGCCTTCATCCAAAGACCACTGTTCACACACTACAGTGACTTTTGTGGTGATGACACCACTAATAGGTTGCAAATAGGTCAGACTGAATACTGGAACATTTTAATTCACTTTTGAAAATATAAGAACTAGGAAGATTTATAGAGAATTTGAGACAGAACAGTATCAAAAGCACGTTGGGAAGATCTGAATAAAATACAAAGATAACAAGACATTTATATAGTGGCTGGTCACTAGTACTGATTACCTGGGCATCAGTGCAACCCCTTTGAATATGTACGCATGTAGTATGCTTAAGAAAAGGTATAGAAGAGGAGGAAATCCTAAGTGCTTTTCAAGCTCTCCCCTCCTACTTCAAGAGTAAAATCTAAAAGACTTTGATTCAGAGTTCCTTTGGCTAGCAGGACTGTTGTTAGATTGGAACAAAGGCAAGGGAGTACGATAATGTGGACAAACTTTCCAATGGAAGACAGAGCAAGCAGCCTTCATCAGCCCACAAATGAACCTGCCATTGTACCCACAGAGCGTCCGCTACTACCACATATACTGCTGCAGTACTACTACCATACTGCTGTTTTTCCAGTACAGTACACAATGGCATTAGGTATTTTGGTTGTCTTAAAGCCACCTAAAAACAGAGTCTTTTTGTCAACATCTGTGACTCTTCGTAAAGTTACGAACAGGAAAGCCCATAACACTGCAGGCAATCTCTCCAACTATGCCTCCAGCAGAGGCCCCTCCTTTCCTTCTTTAAACTCTCTTGTGCTGTATAGTTATGATCCAAACTACAGCAATGATGACAGCTAGACCACCATAGGGCTACTTAGACACAAAGCTGCATGATTTGGATTTTTTCTGCCATTACCTTCATTATCTGCCATGTTTGAGGTTGGAAAGTGCTTCAAACTGTATAGCTTTTTGGTTTACGAGCAATTCACATTTGGAAAGTAAAATGATACATGAATTGTGTTTCAAATTTTAAAATGCTGTAATGGGGTGATCGTCCATGCACTCATGATATAGAAAACGGCAAAGTGGGTGTGTAGCTAGCATACCCCCTTTGTGAGGGGATACGTTCACACTGCTGAGCTAATTCATATTAGCCTATTTTCTATCAATCACATTGCTGTCATTTGTTTCCCTCCAGGTCTGATTGTGGACATGGCTGGAGATTACAGAGCAGGCTTCTACATGGCAGGAGTCACCCTTGTCCTATCAGCTGGATTTTTAGTTACTTTAGATCAAATACAACAGAGAAAAGAAAAAGGAAGTCAGACGAATACTAAACCAGAAAATTCAACATTACCTTATCCTTCCCTCCATCTCCTAAAACTTCAAAACAGAAGGTACTGAGAACATGTCACAGTGGTGTGACTACGCCAGACACCTTGCAACATTTCAGGACATATGGAAGTGTTCTATTTTCTCCAAACTCAATATTAGTAGTATTTATAAAATTATGTAAGTTTTGGATAGGATAATTCTGGAATGTTTATAACTGACGAAGAAAGTAATTTGTTTACAAGCAAACCACATGAGTAACCATTATAATATTATTTTGATGCTGAAGATGTGTTTTGACTGTACAAGACTTCAGTCCCACAGGGCCATGATAAAGAAACTAGGTAAACTATGGTCTAAATGAAATTATGAAGCACATAAGCAGCAGATGGAAACTCTCCTCTCAAATACAGATTGCAGCCATCACTATCAAATAGGAAGTGGCATTAGCTCGCAGACGTTTAGCTTGGGGAAGTAGTATTCAGTTTTTGCAGTAAAGATTTTGGATGTAAAAGCAAGAGTATGTGAATATAGTTTTGAGCTAAAGGGTCTGCATGTACTGTACAGAGCAGGGCTAGAATCTGATAAATAAATAAACCTAACAAATGTGGAAATTTACATGAATAATAGCATTCAGTAGAGAGAAATGCAGTGCCAAAGATCAGAAGTAAAAAGCAAAATACGCACATATAAAATGGAGAAGGATTAATGACTAACAAAGACCTAAGGCTACAGTGGACTTCAAACCAAGTATGAATTCCAAATGTAGCCCTATATTAAAAATAGTAAATGTCTTCCTGTGCTATGCTATAATAGAGGAGATAATGATGCTTGTAAGGGTTTAACTGGAAGAGGTATATAAATTGGGAAGGATTAAGTGAAACAAGAAAGAGAAAGGTTAAGAAAAGTGTAAGAAATAAAGTTTGTCTGGCTTAGAAGACAAAAGGATGTACAGAGCATGAGAACAGCATTTAAATCCATAATAGGTTGAGAAAAAGGAGAGACAATTCCTTTCCTTGTTAAGGCAATTAGTAATTGATATAATTTGCAGCAAGGCAGGGTTATGTAATGGGAAAAAAACTTCATTATAGCCTGTTAAGCATAGAAACAGGCTATAGGGCAAATATGAAAACACAGAGATATCAGAGAACAGATAAGACATGAGAGAGAATCAAAATACATTCAATTGTGCTTCAGAACAGTGGGATGGACTAGATGACTTCCTGACATCCTCTTCAGTCCCACACTTCAACTGTGCTGAGGCTCTTTGAGCAAATATTCAATTTATGAGAATAAAAAGAGTCTGTATCCAAGTAACTTTTTTGGGGGGTGATTTTATTTTATCAGGGGAAGAGAGAACATAAAAGAAGGGAGGAAGGGATGGTTCACTTTTAAAAAGAAACAGTAAAAGGAAAAAACATGGCACTTAAAAGCTTTCAAACTATTACAGATGTCATAGCTGCCCTAGTTATGAACTTCAGAAATTTTTACCATTGAAACACTTTGTGAAGCCAAGTTTAACATAAATCACTCATCTAAAATAATTGCTTCTTGACTCATAAGAATAACAATTAATTACAAAATTTAAGTGAATTTACAGGAAATTAGCTGAACCACTAATAAATCAACTATGTGTGAGGGCTTCATTGCAGAACACACAACGGAAGGGACACAAATGGGTGGGCAAAGTCTTGTAGCAAGGCCCTGAAATTTCTGACAAAACATTTTTCAATCATGTCAGTTGAAAACCTCAGATTTTTATAGAAAGTATTATTCTTCAGTCTTCTGTGCTGTTCCAATATTTAAAATAACTCTTCATTTTATAAAGTGAAAGGAATTGGTCGGGGGAGGGGGAGGAATGGAGAAGTGTTTAAAAGATGCAGGTTCCACCTCTGACTTTCTGTTAAAATTCTATATTTCACTTACAAGCCCTGTCACCAATTTCTGTATTTTGATATGTGCTGACATCTGACATGGGCAGTAAAGAAGGCTAGTGGCATCCT
Organism: Phalacrocorax aristotelis; assembly: GCF_949628215.1. Taxonomy (NCBI): domain Eukaryota; kingdom Metazoa; phylum Chordata; class Aves; order Suliformes; family Phalacrocoracidae; genus Phalacrocorax; species Phalacrocorax aristotelis. The sequence goes on along the minus strand of NC_134311.1, from coordinate 51,140,071 downwards.
GGCCCATATGAACAGGGGCACAGAGAGTAGATCAAGGGAGGTGATTATTCCTCTCTGCTCTGCAGTTCTGCACCCATTTTGGGGCACCAATTCCAGGGAAGAAGTTGATAAACATGACTGAGTCCAGCAGAGGGCCACTGAGAGGCTGTGGGGCTGGGGACCGGGACTGGTTCAGCCAGGAGGAGGGGCAGCCTTGGGGGGCACCCAACAGCATCCCTGGCACCGATGGGACGGATAGAGGAGATGCAGCCAGGCTCTTCACAGCAGCACCTGGCAGGAGGGTGAGAGGCAACAGCATGAGCTGAAACACGAGAGGCTCAAGCTGGAGATACAAAGCCTTCTCCCCATGAGGACAGTGCAGCAGTGGGGAAGGGGCCCAGGGAGGTTGGGCTGTCTCCATCCTTGGGGGTTTCATGCCCTGACTGGGTGAAGTCCTGAGCAGCCCAGTCTGAACCCATGGCTGAGCCTGAGCTCTGGGCAGGAGCTGGGGCTGGAGACCTCCCCAGGTCCCCACCAGCCTGAACAGGATCCTGTGATCCTGTGGAGGGAGAAATGAAAAGTAGTTCTGTTATTTTTTTTGCTAAATGCACTGAATAGCATTAGTCACCGAGACACACTGTCAGCTGATGACTACATACCCGTTTAAATAGCACAGAAAAAGGAACGAGTGTTTGCATTCATTTTGGGACTGCTTTTACTTCATCTGTAGCAGCAATATCCAAGATAAGTTTCACTGGACTATTACTGCAGGCATTACTTGCAAAGGGCTGTTTTGTTCCAAGCTGCTAACGATGTAGTCAGTGTTGCCTATATTTGCTTACTTTAAACAAAATGTTTCTGAGCTAGCCTCAGAGCCCTAAATCAGCAGCTCACTTGCAAGGACTTTCTCACCCCAAACCAGTTAGCCACTCACTGGTGGAAACAGGACTATGAGGCTTTAGGAAACGCCACCATTCTCTTGAATCCAGGTCAGGCCTCCTGAAATTACATGCAAGAAAAATTGTAACTCTGCCATATCTTGATAGTGCTGGACTGCATCCAGAAGGTTTTCACCCATGGTTGGTCATCCTGCTTCTCATGCAGAAAGTCCTATAAATCTGAACAACCCCCTGGGCTCAGAACCTCCAGTCAACCACAGACAATGTAGCAGCAAAGAAAAACACTGCCAGAAAGTTATCAAATCTTTCTTCTTTGGAAAAACAAGGTGCAGGAACACAAGTACCACTGCATTCATGGCATCCTCTTGGCATAGCTACTACAGGATTAAGACTATCACTCCTTCTGTACTGAGCTGGAGCACAGGGAGATAGGTCTGACACTAAGGACCACAGCTGCACTTGGAAATTACGTGAGGAAGAACTTACTTTCACGAACCAGGCTTTCAGGATGACAACATATTAATGGTGTCTGTGCAGAGCAGTTTACAGGACAACATGTTGCTTCCTGGAGGTTGCTGCAGTTGAGGTAGAAGGAATTTGAGAAATAGTTTATTTTCAAAAAGTTCCAAATCAAGCCTATAGTGGAGCTGTTCAGCTCTGGAAGCCAGGTAATACCTACTTCAAAGTAAATTCCCAAACCATGGAGAGATGAGGAACCCCAGCACCAACTGGAAAGGGTATAATCTTCTTTTTCACTCTGTTACTGTTAATGTAGACTTAGCCCTGAAACACTTGAGAGTTTCCACTGAAATTCCCATAAAACTCAAAACTAAAGCCTTTACTAAATCAGATGTCAAGGTACTTACACTTCTTTGCTTTCTGCTGTAGGAAGCCTCAAAGGCCCGAGAAAAATAAGGATTATCAATTAAGGGAAATAAAAAAATGAATAAAAATCCCAGGATCTTGTCCTAGATAGATGGAATCACACTGTCAACAGCATAAAAACTATTCTTCTTAAAAGGTCAGACATGTTATTTTCAGTTACATTAGATGCACTCATTTTATACCTGTCATCAAGATTCATCAGAGTGTCCTAGGCTTGCCACAGGTTGCTGGCTATCGCAGAAGGCCTGGGTTGCTTTGGGGTTTCTCCTAAGGATTCTTCCTCTTCCAACCTCTTCTCCCCTTGAAATGTTCTCTTTAAAAACATAACACTTGTGGAATCCATACGTCAATTCCAGTGACTTTATGCTGATGGAGTTAGCAGCAACACCTCAGAGAAATAAGATTTTATGAAAAACCAAATCAGAACCAAGACATGGTGTTTCATCTTGTCATCCACCCAATTCCTCAATAGCAGCACTGTGCATTTACATTGGTATGTAAATGGCACCACAGATCCATGACAAAGTTGTTCTTTTTTCCCCTTCCTTACTACACTATTAACAAGAGATTCATTCAGAATGCAAAAGAGTCAATCAGTTGACATTTTATCACCCCCACTGCTTGAGGCAAGGAAGGGGCAGAGACTGGTTTTGGTATCACATGGATTTTCTGTATTGCTCAGTTTGGATTCTGGCAAGAACAAACACTACCTTTCAGTTGTCATCCTCTCCTGGAAGTGAAGCTTTTCTTCAGGAAAACACGTGCCTTGATAATGAGGTCTATGACGTTTTCAGAGTACTGCACAAGGGCTGACACGTTGCTTGGGAACTTGATAGACTGTGATAGCATACACTTACTGTTTTACACACATGGGTATCTACAGAAATTTTCCCTACATCTCTTTCACCTACAAAACTCCCATTGAGTTCACCATTTGGCCAAATGAGCAAGTTTATGCTCCTCAATAATGTTCATTTTTTTCCTCCCTTTACTCTTCTCTGCAAAAAAAAAAGTGTTGTTTCAAACTTTAATGGGTCTAGCAAAAACAATCACATCCTTCTGGTATTAATCACAGAATGGCTGAGGTTGGAAGGGATGCCTGGAGGTCATCTGATTTAACCCCCAACTCCAGGAGGGCCACCTAGATCTGGTTGCTCAAGACCATCTCCAGATGGCTTTTGAATATCTCCAAGGATGGAGATTCCACAACCTCTCTAGGCAATCTATGCCAGGGCTTAGTCACCATCACATTAAAAAAGTGTTTCCTGATGTTCAGCTGGAGCCTCCTGTATTTCAGTCTGTGCCCATTACCTCTGGTCCTGTCACTGGGCACTGCCATGGAAAGGTATCCAAAGAAAGACTAGATTTTTACCATAATTAGGCAAAATGCACAAGCAGAAAAATGATCTGGCTCTTCCCAGCCCTGCATTAGCCAGGAATATGGATATTAAGACTTTCATGTGATTGCCTAATCACTACCTATCACACTATCAGTTCTCCCCTATTCACTTTTGAGCGAGTCAGCCATTTTCAACCACTTTTAGAGCAAGGTTCACAGCTTCAAAGATAAGCAAAAGCATCAAAGTTTTAAGTTTGAGTTCTTCAAACTTAAAAAAAAATCCATGGCAGGACAGAGAGGCACAAATTAATGATTCACTGTGAGAAATGACAAGCAGAACATGATTCTTGTGGGGTTTTTCTCTCTGTTTGGGTTTTTTTTTTTTTAGCATTAACTCTGCTGGCCCATCACAGCACCCAGACCTCTGAATTAATCAGAGACTGCCATTTCTTGCCTGGTGTTGTAAATGGAATTACTGCAGCATGAGTACAGGCAACGCACACAAATCCATAGGAAACCAGGCTTCATTAGTTCTGCAGTCCATGGGACAGACACTCATTTTGTTGCAGCATTTACTTACCAGTACAGAATTAAGCTGTAGTTGCCCTAATCTAAGACACTTCTATCACAGTATAATAGCACCTTCTATGAGTTTTGCTCCAACTATACTAGTTTCCACAGCATTACAATGGTTCAAAAAGTGTGCATAAACAACACTATAATTAAATAAATGCAAAATCTCTGTTTACACCAGCCCTCTGTCACAAAATTGTCAGTCCTAAATCAAAGCATACTTAAATTTAGAAGTAGTCTGTCCACTCTAGGAACTTGAACTGATTAGGCAGGTAAAATGCTGTAGAGCCATTTCTCAGAGTTTTTTGTAATAAATGAAGAAATAACAGATTTGTGAGCTGCTTATTAGGAGGGAAGGATGCAGACTGTAAGAAGAAAATGAAAAGTTGTCTCCTTGACTCTTTCATGCTAATTAATGCATTCAGAAGCTGTACTGAAAGGAATTTAAACTCGTGATAGTCACAAGAGAACAGATCAAAGAAGAAAAAAACAGACTAAGTCAAGGAAAAGAAAGCTGTACATGCCTTTCAGTTAACAGACAGAATACAGGCCTGAAGGAGGTAAGATTTGTATTTTTTTACTCTACCTAAAATTTTCTGCATTGCTTCAAAATTGTGCTTCAGAAGAGGCTTGACTGTCTCTCTGTGAACTCTGAAAATGTTTTGTTTCCTTGGTTAGAATTCACTTCAGTGAAGTCATTGGGTATTATATTTGTGTAAAGTAGGTAGATTAGCCAGATACTATCAAGTAGGATCTGTTGTTGTGCTGTTTAAATGACAGAAACATGATTACTTGAGGAATTCTTCTTCAGTATATTTGATCAATTAGATTTTTAACTGTTCAGACTGCTTTTAACTGGATGATTATTTCTTTAAGGGTGGAAATCAAGATTATAATATAAATTCCCTGCATAGACTTTGGAGGTTGTCAGCAGATATAAATTAGTATAACCATCTGAAAATCAGCAGATCTCTGAGAGTTTACACTGATTGAAAAACTGGACCTTGAGCATTTGCAGGTGATAACAGAAATAAAGAAAAAACTACTTGTAAGGACAGTATTAGTTTTTCTTCTTCTAAATAGTTTTTCTTGTCCAGGTAAGTTGCATTTCTTTTTATATTCCGCAGAGATTTTACTTCAGAAGTCTTCCATTACTTAGTACCTAAGAAGACCATGTCAAATTCTTCTCCGTTGTGCTCAGGTGCAAATACCTTGATGTCAGTGGAGTTATTAAAATGTAGACTATAGTTAGGGGTTTGGGTTTTGCTTTAAACTGGGACAGTTGCATATGTATATGCATATGCATATACATATCCTTCCAGAAGTCTTGCAGGCGCAGGAGCAGGCTGTCCCCATGTGCCACAAGACGAACCAGTGGGGAAGATGACCGGCCTGGCTGAACAGGGAGTTTCTGCTGACACTCAGGAAAAAAGGAGAGTCTGCCGCTTTTGGAAGAAGGGGCAGGTAACACAAGAAGAATAGAGACCTTGTTAGGTCATGCAGTGAGAAAATTAGGCAAGCAAAAGCCCAGCTAGAACTCAACCTGGCCACTGCTGTAAGGGATAACAAAAAATGTTTTAACAAATATATTAACAACAAAAACAGAATCAGAGAATCTCCACCCTCTATTGGACGCAGAGGGGAACATTGCCACCAAGGATGAGGAAAAAGCTGAGGTACTAAATGCCTTCTTTGCCTCAGTCTTTAACCATCAGACCAGTTATCCCAGGGGTATTCAGCCTCCTGAGCTGGATGGCAGGGACAGGGAGCAGAATAAACCCCCCATAATCCAGGAGGAAGCAGTTTATGACCTGCTGAGCCACCTGGACACTCACAAGTCTATGGGGCCAGGCAGGATCCACTCGAGCACTGAGGGAGCTGGCAGAGGAGCTCACTGAGCCACTCTCCATCATTCATCAGCAGTCCTGGCTAACAGGGGAGGTCCCAGATGACTTGAGGCTTGCCGATGTGATGCCCATCTACAAGAAGGGCTGGAAGGAGGATCTGGGAAACTACAGGCCTGTCAGCCTGACCTTGGTACCAGGGAAGATCATGGAGCAATACATCTTGAGTGAGCTCACCAGGCAAGTGCAGGACAACCAGGGGTCAGGCCCAGTCAGCATGGCTTCATGAAAGGCAGGTCCTGCCTGACCAACCTGATCTCCTTCTATGATCAGGTGACTTGTCCAGTGGTTGAGGGAACGTTGTCTACCTGGACTTTAGCAAAGCCTTTGACAGTGTCTCCCACAGTATCCTCCTAGAGAAGCTGGCTGCTCATGGCTTAGACAGGTGTACTCTTCGCTGGGTGAAACACTGGCTGGATGGCCAAGCCCAGAGAGTTGTGGTGAATGGAGCTAAATCCAGCTGGCGGCCAGTCACAAGTGATATTCCCCAGGGCTCAGTGTTGGGGACAGTTCTGTTTGATATCCTTGTCAATGATCTGGACAAGGGGATCGAGTGCACCCTCGGTAAGTTTGCAGACGATACCAAATTGGCAGGAGTGTTGATCTACTCAAGGGTACGAAGGCTCTGCAGAAGGATCTGGACAGGCTGGATAGATGGGCCAAGGCCAACTGTCTGAGGTTCAACAAGGCCAAGTGCCGCGTCCTGCCCTTGGGTCAAAACAACCCCATGCAGCGCTGCAGGCTTGGGAAAGAGTGGCTGGAAAGCTGTCCAGTGGAGAAGGACCTGGGGATGTTGGTTGACAGTCGCCTGAACACAAGCCAGCAGTGTACCCAGGTGGCCAAGAAGGCCAACAGCATCCTGGCTTGTGTTAGGAATAATGTGGCCAGCAGGAGCAGGGAAGTGATCGTGCCCCTGTACTCAGCACTGGTGAGGGTGTAACTTGAATATTGTGTTCAGTTTCGGGCCCCTCACTACAAGAGGGACATTGAGGTGCTGGAGCATGTCCAGAGAAGGGCAACGAAGCTGATGAAGGGTCTGGAGAGCAGGTCTTATGAGGAGAGCTTGAGGGAACTGGGGTTGCTCAGCCTGGAGAAGAGGAGGCTGAGGGGAGACCTTCTTGCTCTCTACAACTACCTGAAAGGAGGTTGTGGTGAGGTGGGTGTTGGTCTCTTCTCCCAGGTCACTAGCGATAGAACAAGAGGAAACAGCTTCAAGCTATGTCAGGGGAGGTTTAGATTGGATATTAGGAAAAATTTCTTTACTGAAAGAGTGGTCAGGCATTGCCACAGGCTGCCAGAGTGTCACCATCCCTGGAGGTATTTAAAAGGCATGTAGATGTGGCACTTCAGGGCATGGTTTAGGAGATGGTTTAGAAGGTGGTGTTGGGTTGACAGGTGGACTTGATGATCCTGGAGGTCTTTTCCAACCTTAATGATTCTCTGATTCTATATGGATCTACTTGACTCTGAAGATATCAGATTATTCTGCCTCCCTAAAATGCTCCCATTAAAACAAAACAGTTGATAATATTATGTTTTAAGGATAACAAATTATTTATTGCACTGAGGCACTGTATTTCTATTCTGTAGGTTTGAGCAGGACCAAGCTCACAAAATGCCCAGAAGAAACCATCATCCAGATGGCAAATTTTTCAGAGGGAAAGGACACAGCTATCTTGCAGCAGAAGAGTAAGCATAAAGCAAAACTTATGTTATGTAACCTCATGAAACACATTCACATTCAAAGAAATCTATAAAATAGTGTCAGAAAAAGTCACTGTTGTATATAGGTGGAGTGCATTTTAGCTATCCTGTAGTTGTCTCTAACGTTTGTCATCGCAGGATCATAAAGCGTTAAGAAAAATCAGAATTGCAGAATTCAAGAATCTAGGGTTTGATCACATGATCACAAGTCATTAACCTTTATAGTAAAATTACCATGTTTATTGAGGCTTGTTTAGAATCTTCTTTTGAGGCTGTTGTAAGGTCATCTTTACACTAAGTTTTATCTCCAGATCCACATACCTCTCTTCAGAACCTCAAAGGGACATTGTCTTACCCTAAAGAATAATGGAAGTGAAAACCCTAGAGAAATGATAAAATACCATCCAAAAGCAGATGGAGGCATCGATGCCATACAAATGTGATTCTCAGTAAATTGTTTCTGAGTGAGATTCCACTTAAGCAGAACTAATTCACGCTAATACACTGTTAGTTCTGGCTCGCAATAAAATATATTGGGTCTTGGATTACTAGAGACACTATCCCACTGGTGATTTATTACTTTAGACAGATATTTCCACAGTGTTTGGGATTATCTGTGTGTGGAATGTGCTTCTGGTACTGGTTTACTCACCCCAAACTCAGCGGCTTGTCCCCCACACACATATACTGCAAGATATTTGGTTCTCCATGTTCATGCCTGGGCAGAGAGAATGTAATAAACAAAGAGGAAGGCATCTCATAGTCCTTCTACAGCAGTTCAGTTCTCCAAAAGAGAAAGCTAGCTAGTCATGTCTAAGCACCTGAAACTAAGCACGCTCACCCCTAACTGCCGTGAATTCCAGCGGCTGCAACTGTAAGCAGTTTTTTCTAGATATGCGAGGGAAAAGTGATTCTCTCCTTCCAGTACCAGAAGGAGCATTCAAGATATAAACACAGATTACTAATATCATAGCTGCAACTTTAACTGGAATTGCAAGAAATTGCACACATACTTTTCATACTAGCCTCCAAAAATGTAGGGAAGGAATGAGATGGCAAATATGCAGTTAAAATCATCAACTCCAGAAATTACGCACATTCTGTGGGGCACACAGGCTAATGGACAGCTAAAACTACAGAGCATGTGAAAAGCAGAAAGCAGTCTCAAAATGCAGAAAAGGCAGCAGTTGCTTGCGAAAGTAGTCCCTGCAAGTTTTAACTGTGCTGGGGACATTAACAAAGCCAGTGGAGCCACCTCATAACTTTGAAGATCAGCTGCAACACAGCTGCACCAGGAAGCAAGTGAATGCTGTGCGCTGTATTCTTGGGTTAAACAGATCTCCAGCCAACACAAAGTCATGAAGGGCCAGGAGCAACTTGCAAGATTCAGGTACTTGTGAAAAAGAAAATCCATTTGGCTCCAAGGGTCTTCATGCTTCAAAAGGCACACAGGCAGTTCCTACAAAAACCCAGCCTGTTCTGCCACATGTATCTGCTTGCATCTTCTTTCCAGCTTCTTAGGTCACAAGGACATACTCCATGGACTCTGAGTCACTGAAAATCAGAGCAAATAGATATAAAAGGTCTCTGACAAGTCACATACCCCGATCCAGACCGAGGATCCACTGAGACTGACAGTGGAAAAGCCTGGTGGTGATTACTGCAGGGCAACTGGATATAAGTTATATAAAAGTATGTTAGAATGGGTTTGTCCTGAATCATGTGATAATTTTTTCCTGTCCTCTTTTCCATTTAAGCATTTTGCAGACTATTCTGTTCCTGGACAGGCAAAGAACAATAGAATGGGGAGTGAATACTGTACATCTTAACAGAGAGGATATTAGCACAGGAGGAAGGGTTTTTGTGACTAGAAAACTTGCAATTACTTTGTCAGCTTGCTTTCTGACAGATAATGGAACTGTGCTACTTCTCCCAGGTCCCCAGCAAGCAGTGGGAAAGATGTCTTACAGCAGTTTGCAAAGCCTACGTTCCCTAAAATGAGCCAGTGACACTGATACTGTGCTAGTATGTCACAGAACAAGAAGTAAAGAATTATAGAGCTCTTTATGAATAATTGAAAGTTTCTTACTTAGGTTTTGAGGTTGTGTAGTGTTTTATGTATGCAAAAAAATCCTTCTGTCACCAGGAGCTGTTGCAATATGATGCAGTTAGGCTACATTTCTCAATACTTGCTGCCAAGATAAATTTAAAAAATAAACATGAGCTGTGTCTCTGCAGGTGTGGTATTTATTTCACGTTCTCTTCCAATATCGCAATGCTGTTTGCTGGATTTACAGGCAGTGATATTTTTAGAACCAGTAGTCACTGGTAGATTATTATCCTCGAAGCAATATATTCCATATTTTTAAAATGCTTAAGAATTTGGCAGAGAATTTAGCTAACTGTGTAATCTGCAGAGTCTGACTGAAATTATTGATACTTTGCCTATATTCTGAGGTAAGTTCTGCTCCATGCCTTCCTCTGATAAAAGGATACTGATACAGACTTTTGCTTTAATCATGCTTGCTTCCAGAAGAATGCATCTTCTTCTGGTGTTAACTATTTTGTTTTGCTTTCCCAACAGAGCTCTGGGTATTGGACTTTTCATTTTGGTGCTGGCAATTTTACTTATTTTTGGCTGCTGGTATTACAAAAGACGTAGTGGCTATAAAAGTCTGCGGGTAAGCATGGCAGCTCACTTTCTAGCATGTTATTATTTTGACAACGTATTATTATTTGCATTACATTAATGCAGAGGACATCGAATCTGTAGTAGGACATCATTATCTCAGGCAATATATACACTGACACAGGTGAAACCACACAATATGAAACACACCTTGCCCGGAAAAACTTGCAAGTCAGGCAAAGAGGTAAGAAGAAGCAGAAGCACAGGGACATGAAGCCAGTTGCCCAACTTCGCACAACACACTCGTGGAAAAAAATGATCTCTTGGAAGCATTATATTTAATATTTACAGAGAACCAAGAGATGTTCTGTGTAGATTCACTTAAAAAAAATAATATATTCACTACTTATAAGACTTACCCCTAAATGAGGACAGAGATGATTAGAGTAAATCTAGGAAGCAGAGAAGAAAAATAACTGTTACAAGTAACTAAGTAAATATTATGTTCATGTACGGGTGATGCATGATTTATTTGTATAGAGGTTGACTTGCAGTTTTAAGATTTACAAAAAAGCAGGGCAGGTTTGTGGTTTGCTTTCTAAACACTACTTCTAAAAAATACTACTTTGTGTCATCTTAAAAATATAAAAAACATTACAATCCTTCTTGTAACCGGTTGTTAAAAGTCTCAGAACTTTATCTTTGAAGTTCTGATCTCTCTCCTATGAAAGGGAGGCCACTTCTAATCCTTTAGAGTGAAAGCTTTATCCAATTATATAGTTTACAGTAAATATCTTTTAGTTATCCTAATATTTTGAAAAAGATGTGACCATCTGGAATTAAAAAGCATACCTCTCATCTAAGTCAGCAAATCCATTTCCTTGCTGCTTCTACTAACTTTGCCCCACTAATTTTCCAGTGATCTACCCAATACATATATCAACAGGCAGAATACATAAACCCTTAACTGTCATAGTGAAATGTTGCAACAATTAAGGTAATACTCAGAAAAAAACTTCAAAAAGCAAACCAGAATTCTTTTAATTCCTTCTCATTGCAGATTGCTGCTTTCTGGTTTTGAAAATCAAGTTTTTGCTAGGCTTTTTGGCTAGGGGAGAACTGGTACAGAATATATACAAAAGAAATGGTGAAAAAATGGAGAAGGTTGGAGATAAAAGAAAGAAATGGTGGGATAAAAAGGAGGAGGCATTCAGGTATGTGAGAAGGTGTCAGTTCCTGCAGCAGTCGTGGACCTAAAAAACGTGATTCTCATTTTTCTGGCAATGTAATTGGATAATGCAGGAGAGAGAGTATGCCTCAGCAGAGACAGCAAAAACTGATAGGTAGATTACCTCTCTTACTTGCTGGCATTGTGTCTGGCCCTAGTCCCAGATTCTAATACATACTGTAAGTGTGCTGTCAAATATTAAGTGATGCATAATTTGATCCAGCTTCAAATGCTCTTCTTCATCTCATTGTCCCCATATTTCTTTATGATCTGTCACAGAGCAAAAGGTCTAGTGTGGGCACAATAAGAACCATGGTAGGTGAGGGAACAGCACCAGACTGCAAAATGGCTCTGCAGGATTACAGAAATTTCAGTTCTGTGGTAAGTTGCAAATCAGGGTTTCATTTACTTACAACATAGTGAGATAATCTTGGTAAACAGTCACTTGTTGATTTCTTTCTTGGGGTGTGCTCTCTAGATTGGGTCTTCAATGCCTCTACGTTAACTTAAAAAGTAGTATTTTGCACAATTTTTAATGAGAAAAGGGTTTTTAAAATCTACTATTAAGAATTCTTTTAAAAAATCATCTTCTTTCACCTACCTTTATTCTTAAATTGTATGATCATTATGTAATATATTAGAATGATGTAACAGTTGAATGTGAAATATACTGAATAAACAAACACCTCTGTAACGGATGTTCTGCTATTCTGACAAACAACAAATGGACTCTGTCTGGTGTACTGTACCTTGACAACAATTGTCAGGGAACATTACAAAATTTCATGGTTTTAGCTCCTCTAATCCTTATGGAAAGATGAACATTCAAACCTATAATTTTTAAAAAGTTAAAATAACTTAATTGATAAATATATATGTCAAGTTATGGGTGTGTTTAAATAGTTTTAGAATAGGGAAAAGGCTAACTTACCACTTATTTTAAATAAGCTGCCCAAACTGTTAACATTGGAAATAAGACAATGAACCTGCATCAAGACTTTTAAAGAAAAGTTTCAGCATTAGTCTGAATTCTCAATATGAAAAAAAAAATTACTTTTTTTAAAAATTCCTGTCCTTATAACACTGAAAATTCTCTCTTTGGATGAACACTACAAACAAAATGAATTTACTTTGATTCAAAACTAAAAAACATATTAGCAAAAACTAACATTAAAAAAAGTAAAGACATAATGAATGAGCTCAGCTATTTTAAGTTGTAGCACCATATCTGACATGAAGGTAAATAGCTCACTGCATCTTTAACGTCATTTTCTTGCACCTTAATTGTTTTTCAATCTTTCACACCCATTTTCGTTACTATAGGTACCTGATGCTCCACCAGCTTATGACAAAATTGCTGCAGATCAGTCACCACCACCTTATTCACCATGATAACATGAAACCTTAAACTCTAAAGATACCAATTCAGTTTCTTCATGCTTAATTTCCTGTACATGCTTAACTATCTTAAAGCTAAAATAATAATTTTTAAAAAAATCACACGCTTTCAGTTGCTGGAAATTATTCCTGCTTAGTTTAAAGAACTGTTTAAAGAACTGGTTCTTGAAATGCCTCATTAAAACTAACTGTGCTTTTGTTTTAAGTTTTTAATTTCCTGTGGTTAGATTAATACACTATACTCAAGGCTAGGCATCTTGCATCCTTCATAGATCTACCAAGAGTAAGTACATACTACTAAGTATTGACGAGAGTAGAAAGTGTTGGCACCTTTGTTTTCATCTTCCCTACTTACTCTCCCTTTCTTTAAAAAAGAAATAAATAAACCATTCCTTAGACAGCAAGAGATCTGTAATTGCCAAAATTGCATGCTGCAAGAACTGGCTATGTTATGTACATTCTGTATTACACTCAATCACACTGCGCTTGACCAAAGACAAACTAAAACTTTCTAGGATGTCTGGCCCCTTAAAAAGAAAGAGAAATGTATAGAAACTTCTCAAAAACCACTCATGGTATAGAGTTTTCATATTTCCAGCAAAGGCTTTTACATTAGACAGCCTTATGACCCCAGAGTAATAAATGGTCACCAAAATTTAGATTTATATTTTCTCTAGTATGGTCATGTACGTACAGGGAGGGTGAAAAAGGCAAAGATCTGCTCCTCTTTTTACTGTCTGCAATTAGATGCCTTGTATTACAACTATAATTCTCAACAAAGATGACCTTTGTGCTTTATTTTCCCCCACCAAATGAGCAAATGAGGAAAACCATGGGCAATCTGAGTTCTCCCCCAGGGTGCTGATGAAGACAGGTGCTGGTCATAGCTGGAGAATGAAGCTCTGCTTGCTGCTGGTCTGCATTAAACTGCTTCCATCAGAGAAGTAGACACACTGTTATTAAAGCTCGCCTGTACAAGAGGATCTTAGCAACATCTCTGTAGCTGTGCATGCAACCCTTATGTAGATACAATGAACAACTTGAAAAACAGGCCTTTCATTAATAGTGTGTTTTGCTCGGATTGGTAAATTATAATGGCAGTAGCAGTTGCATTGTCTGTGTTTGGATTCCTGGTATAATCCCGATGGATCAACTACTTCCTAACAAGGTTATAAGCCTAAACGTAGCCTTAGAAGATTACAGAATATTGGTCAGCCATGCCTGCCATTGCACAAAGGTAAAATGCAGCAGATCCTGATGAGTGGAATCTTCCTGGCATACTGAACCATGCAGCAAAGCACTCAATGGGCCAAGAGCCATAGGGTATATACTGCATACATCAGAGAGCTATGATAAAATAAAGTTCCGAGGACTCTCTGCAGGAAGCACTTAGTTTCTTAGAGTTTCACCAGTCCAGTGTAACAGGACTGGCATATGCAGCTGGTTGCCAGGACAATCCAGTGTTGTTCACTTTAGCAATCTGTTGGCTTAATGCTTGCTGCAGCTGGGGATGTAGATAGATTATCCTGGCTTCAAGAATTGTATTAGTATTAACTGTATTGGTTGTAATCTTTCAGTTAAATAAAACATTGCCAGCATATTTTGATTCATGTTTATGTCTAATATTGGTAAAATATCCATTACTTTGTTAGTGTAGGTCAATGTATTTATGTGACATACATACCTTTTCTTGCCATTAAAAGCAAACTTATTTTCACTTCTTATGCAAAGGAAAAGGTTAATGAGTTCCCTGTACTTTGGAGAAGTAGCATTTATTCCTTTGTACTTTCCTGTTGACTGCATATTAAACTGTGCAAAAAAACTAAAAGACAGTTGTGTGTTCACGCCATTTTGTTAAACGTATTTTGTTGCCCGTTACAGCTGAAAAGTGCTTGCAAGTTTCCAGTGTTGTCTTTTGGCCACACATCTGTACTGAACTTCACATATAGTAATAAAGGTAAACTAGCAGCAGTATAAAGTTAAAAAAATCTTATCTACAGCTATATACACATCCCATACACGCTGACAGCTAAAAACCAGCCCTTGTGCACTTTTTGATATTGACCAAATTGGTATTCTGCATCCTTACACAGTCTTCCCATTTTCACTTCACTTCCTTTCCCCAGAAAATCCTTGGCTCAAAGGCAGCTTGGTTTCTAATAAACAGTGTTTATTTTGCTTGCTGCAAAAGTCTAGCTCTTTGAGATGTTTGGTCCACATAGGTTCTACTCTTGGGCCAATGCACAAGACCAAATTTTGGGGGGTAGCAATGTTCCTAAATGCCTTGTGCTTATGGGAATATGAAGGACAGACCCTCGATCATCTTGTCCTCATGCACCCTGAACCTCACCAAAAGAACCAGAGATTACTGGGCCCTATTTTACCAGGAATAAAAGGGCAGAATGTAGAATCCACTGTGACTAAACTATTGACACCTAAGCTACAAGCCAGTTATTGTTTCCCCTAGTTCCCCCAAAAGATCTTGCCATGTTATAGTGGTAAACTCCACTCTTGCTGGACTCACGTGGGCCAAAACCTAAGCAATGCTTGACCACCAGATTTGCCTTCACATTTCCAAACCATTTTAGTACAGCCCCAGTTACATGTTTGGACTACATGCTTTATTTGCTCCCTCCCTGACAGGTACACCACATTAGTCGAGTACAAATCAGTACGAGACAAAGAGTGATGATCTAATATAAATACTTTAGTCTTTAAATACTGATTTTGTAAGGCCTTTTCAAATCTGCTAGTTTCCATTTCTGGATGGCACTGCTCTCCTGCGCATTCACTATGTTCTCTGCTTACACAGAAAAACGGCCTTTCTTCTTCCTGGTTATTTTTGAATTTACCTTATCATCAGCTGTATTCCTGTAGCTATTAGGGAAAAGAACTGACTCATTTTTGTTGGAGGAGTATTTTATAGGAAAAAGGCCTAATCTTTCCATTTCTATCAGTTTGTCCTTTCCCATTTATCTAGGCAGAAGTAACTGACTTCTGCTTCTGCATGCCATCACTTACACCCCAAATAATTCTTTACTGACACTCAGGAGCAAAACAGCTGCCCCTTTTAGACACTGTTCAGTGCTAGATTTGCTGTCTGCAGTTGTTTGCAGCAGGAACTTCAGGCTTGTCATCTGGTAGCCATACTCAGAAAAATCTTGTAACTGCCTCGTAACTTGCAGTAAAACAACAAAATCATATGGTAAATCTGAATATTCCCTGAACATTAATCTCCTGTAGAGACAACCTTGCAAGGATTAAAACATATCAGATACCCACCTTGAAATAAATTACCCCTATTTCTGCACCTCAAGAAATCTATTCCTGAACATTTTTGGCATCAACAGATTTAAGAAGTCTGTTTTTCTTAGGTTTGTAATCCCCAGGATATGCAGTCCACTCTGCATATCCTCTGCATATCCAGGATATGCTCTACACCTCTTGGTTTTTAGCCTCATCAACAGGAAGGACAACAACGATATTTCACAGTCAATTCCTTGTTCAAAACTTCTGCTTTTTAGCAGGATTCATGCACTTCCCCTCCCACTTAAACTGAAGAAGCAATTTTATGCTTTTATGTCCATTGATTTTTATGTTCAGCTTCTCTGAATTACTGCTTATCTTTTTCCAGTACCCCATTCTCTGGCTGCAAAACCTGTTCTTTCATGTCACAGACAAGTCCAGGCTGAGTCCACAAAATTCTCCTGCAATTACTGTTGGAGGCTGTGTAAATTAACTCACAGTTGTTCTAGTTCTTTCCACTAAGCATTCTCTCCTGGCCACTACAGTGAGATAAATGCCCGGTCCAAGCTGCAGTTCATACAAGGACTGGAATGCTGTACCAGCCATATAATTTGCATTCCATGTGCCAAAATAAGAAACTCACTTTCAAATATGGGCTGTTTTTTAGCACAAGGTTATGATTTTCCATCAATTTCTTAGGTCATGGAAGGAGGAAAACACTTTAGGACAGGCCTCCCCTACCTGTGTTTCGCTATCAAAGGTTATTCTAAGATCACCTTGCAGAAAAGCACTCTACAGGCAAGAAAAATATTTTGAAGGCATAACATGTAGTTGAACTGTAGAATAATGGCCAGACAAGCTTCAAACAAAATATTGTAATTTCAGTATTGGCATGTTGCTAATACGAATTGACAAGGTTTTTTATAAATAGACGTAAGTAATTCCTCCTCCCCAGTAGTTAAAATGGAATGTAACACTAAAAATACCTCCTTTTTATACGGTGTAAATTGATTCCATTGTAATTCCACTCTTTTCCTATTATGATCAAGACACCCTGGGACTACATAGTAATACCCAATCACTAATCCTTCTTTGATATTCTTTTTACTGCTGCATGTGATTAAAAAAAAAGGAGTGAGGAATGATTCTACATATACCAGCATGTCACGTGGACAGGATCTCAATGTATATGCTGGTACCAGGTGCCCATGACCTATAGACAAACAAAGTAGTTTGATATTATACTTGTACATTTACTAGAAGGAATCAATGTGAACAACTAGTTAAAGAAGTATACTGTCATCTTTTATGACATCAATATTGACAAAGTTTTAAAGCCTGAAGACAACAAAAAAATTGCAGTATCATGGTTCCTTTGCTGTCTTGATTTCCTGTGCTATTTAATTTTTGTAAATGCTCTCAGTGCCACTCACATTCTTGAAAACAATTTCATTTTATAATTCATTTTTCTTCTTTGTAAAAGGCAAGAATAGGGGAAAATAAAGCAGTAATCTAGTTGTCTAACCTTCAATTATGGATGGGATGCTGGAAGAGGGGTCAGGGGACCAAGGATCCTGTTCCCAGTTACATGTTGCTATAAGAACTCTGTACTTCATTGTCTTCATCTGCAAAAGGTGGAAAATTGTATTTATGCACATTTTAATACACTTTCTGTGTAATAAAATTAATTTCAAGACATTATAAGCAATTAATTACATTTCGTTTATGTTGCTTTTACATACCATTTCCATTTAATGTGCTTAGTTCAGCTGAGATTGAAATAAAAGATACTATAAGAATAACAACTTCCGGCAGAACTTCTGGACCAATCATATATGAAACAACAAAGTATCCTGGTTTCCAAGTTCATGCCAGACATCCAGGTATGACTATTGATCAGCAAATTCAGTATTTTGGGAAAAGAAGAAAAGACACTTTTATCAACATCTTAAAGTTTGTTTTATGCCACTGTAGTTTCAAGGAAAATATTTAAAATAGAACATAAAATGTGTCACATTTGCAAAAGTGGCCTTTTTAACAAGTCAAGTTTTTATTTCAGTAACATTGTGTATAAAATGATCATGCACCTAATATACAGATATAAGCTTGTATCTTACACACAAAAATAATGAAAGTTAAGAAGTCACTACGTTCAAAATCATTACAGCAGTTTGTCCTTCTACATTTTTAAGAGAGCTAAACCAAACAAAAGTAGGAACTGTACAGAGAGAGGAAATTGCCAGACTTGCAGTAGCTTCAATAATCTGGTTTAAAGATCATGTCTTTACAGTCATGATATTCTCAAGTGGTATAGTCTTATAGGATGAATTGAATTTCAAACTTCTGTGTATTTGGTTTACAATTGATATTTCTATGAAAGGTTAGTACAAGGCTAAATAATAGCCAGAAACCCACCCACAGATTTTGAAATAATTATGAGAGAAAAATCATGACCACACAGCTGAGTAGATTCATAGTGCTTTTAGAACACGTACTATTCTGATCCCACATCTCAAGGATATACTAAAACTGAAAAAGATACACGCAGCAATAGCAGTAACTGATTACTTCCATAGAAGAAATAACTGAATTGACCATGTTTCTTTATTCTAGAAAAGAGATGACCAACATAGCAAAGATCAACACAGACCACATGGGAAAATTAATAAAGAGCAGTCTCGTATCTTACAATACAAATATTATTTGCATCAAATGAAACTAGTAGGTTCCAGGTTCAGAAACAAACAGGAGATTTATTTACACACTGTGTGAAAAACCCATTACCACAGCACACTGTGGATGGCAATAGTTTACATGTGTTCAAGAAGAATTCTAGAAAGGATTGCTCAATTTAATCCAGAAAAATACACTGAAGGCTATTAAATTGGAAAGAAATCACAGCTGTCTGAGGAAGACTCTGCCTCACAGATTAGTGGATACAAGAAGAGTATTCAGGCCTGTTATTATGCCTTTTTGGATTGTTACTGTTGATTTCTCCAGGAGCCGTAATGCTAGGATAGATGGACCTTTAGTATGATACAGTATTACTAATTTTATTTTGAGTCAGTAAACTCTAGATGCAGTTTACAGAGAATAGGCTACAGGAACTGAAGCTTTTGTGAGCACCTCCTGCTGTTCTTTTTAAAGGAAACAGCCTCATCATAACAAACATTCATGCTTTAATTAAAATTATTAATTTACTTTAAAACCAGTTTGGACTACTAAAACTCTGCACTACCATAAAATATAAGCAAAACCGGCTATGAACCAAACTCTGTGATGAGGCTACGGACTCCCTTCAAATGCCAACTTTTAGTAATTTTCTGACCTACTTACATGAGACAAGTAAATTTCTCTTCACTTATCAGAATTTTTGCTTCACTTTTTGCATTGTACTCTTTGCTATGTCACACAGTGAAATCAGAATGGGTTTGAATGACTTGGCAGTAACACGCTACTTGTATGACTCCTAGTACTTGTGAAATTTGATTGCTTCTAGTATGGTAGAGGCAGAATCCCTAGAAGAAAGTAGCATACACACATGGGTTTGAACAGTAAGGCAAAATGAATGTAATTTTCTACACAAAGCAAAGCAAATTATTGTGCAGAATATGCCCATTTAGGTAAATATCAAAGATATCATCCAAAACATTGAAAGTAATGAAAAAACGCAGTTTTGTAAATAATACAGTATCTGAATATCTGTATATAACAACTGAAAGGGTCTAAAAGCAAGGCACTTTATACGTTCTGAAAAGGTGAACATGTTTTCTTCAAAGACTGATTTATATATATATTTGTTCATGTCTGTAAGATGTCTTTTTAACTGAAAGTAAAGATGCAGTTAGTTCTGCTTTTTCGTTGCATCTGTGAATAGAATCTACTTATTTACAGTTCTTTTTGTGCTGTAGGTAGCACTATGTATTTGGTACAGAGAACACAAGATACGTAGCAAACAGTCAGTGGCTATTTACTTTCATTTGAAAGAAAGTCTTACTCTGACTGTCATTTATATTATTGGAAAGGAGTGATGGGACGAGGGTTTTTACTGACAAAAATAACTAGAATTTGTTTTTATAAATTAATGAATCAGGCAAACCCATTGCATAGCAGTCTCAAGCCTTTCTCCAACAGGATTTGGAATCTGAACATGTGTCCAGTAGAGAACCAAAGTTCATGAAAATTCTAATCAAACTGAATCAAACTTTGCATGTTGCAAAGTTTATGCCTGCCAACTTATAAAATATTTATAAAACAATTATAAAATATTATTGTAATAAGAAAATTTCGAAGAAATCATTCAGGTAAGTGGCTTGAGTTCTGAGTTCCTCAATGAAGCTCTTCTAATTTTTCTCTTTATAGAATTTATTATAGCATACATCCTTCTACTACATCAGCACACAGAAAAATGCCATGCAAGATTTTTTTCTCCATTCAGGCTACCTGAAATAGTAGAACCTCATCTTAAGCTTTCCAAACTATGTAGATATTCACTCTACAACAAATATAAATAAGATTAAAAAGGAAAAACAGCCATTGTAAGAGAAGAGAAAAATCCAAGAAAGTCAGTTCCAAGGTTCCACCAATGAAATGGAAACAAAATGCTTTGTGGGTATATATGGTTTTAGAGTATGTAAAATTCCTGTGGAGAAACTGCCATTCTCTGCCATCTTCCTCTGTTGGAAAAGTGACCTGCAGCATTCACCTGCAAAATGTAGTCAGATTTAAAAAGCCTTAATGTTGCAAACTCTGGCACACAGATACCACTGACCACTAGGTGTCTTCAAAATCGATTACATAACACCTTTAATGAGACATAGGTAGCTTTTTCTAAACTAAAAGCAACCTTCTCTCATGCAAAATTGACAGGTTCCATCTTTCCCAGCCCTGCAATAAGCTGGAGACTCCTGATCCAGAAAGAGGCAAGTTGCCAGTTCAGATTTTTTAGCTAGTGCAGAAAGGAAAGGTACCTATGGAAGGCACAAGGCTTTCTTTCCTCCACTTTCCCAGAACTCCGGTTAACTAGACCAGATTACTTTTCAGAACAACGAAGGTCAGCCAACACAGAGGGAGTGAGCTGTGGTCTGATTCTTCAACCCAAGATCCAAACTGCCAAACTGGGTACAGCAAATGGGGAAGGGAAGGAGAAAACTCGACAAGATGAGAGGCAAAAGCTTAAGCTTTGTCTTGATGAAAATCAGTCTAAGAATGCTGCTTAATACATATATGTAAGCTTTTATCCCCCTTTGAAGTCATAGCTATTAGAAAGGCAACTAACGTTCATGAGTTCTTCTGAAACCTTCCCTTCTGGTTTCAAAAAAGAAAAACCAAACCAACAACAAAAAAATCCCACACCTAAAAATCATCATCTTCCACACAATAAGAGCTGCTGGATGGGTACCCTTTCTTTATATGCTAAGTCTCAAAAAATACAAAAAAACCTCTCTATTTCCATGAACAGTGCAGCAGGCACCAATGAACTCAGCTGATCTGCAGAAAATAACCCAAGATCAAAAGCTGAACCTAAGCCAACAAATACTGAACGTACTGTGTAAAAAGGGAAGGTTTTTCTAATATGTGAATTATTCCCACTGAAAGCACTAATAAGGCCTCCTTTAATACTGTGTGATGTTTTAGCACTATCCTTCCAGATAGACCAATTAAAAGCTAAAGCAAAAAATGCAGATCTAGAAACCATGACTGGTGAAAAATCGAGGTAGCTTGTTACGGCTAGACAGAAGATTAACAAGTGAGTTTGTTACAGTTACCAGCTATGTGGAAATGGATACAAGGCTGTAAAAAAAGAGAATAATGAACTGTTCAACCGATCTATGAGCTCTATGACAAAACATGGTAGTCTTGAACAGTAACCAGTGTGACTTAGACTGGTGTCTGGTAAACCATTTCTAGCCTTACCACATCACCAGAGATTTTTAGGCAACCAAACATTTATTAAGATTGGATGAATTATGAGTTATCCCCACCCTGCGTCAGAAGGATCAACAAGATGGCCTTCCTTCCAACTCCTATCAAATCATGTGAAATGCAAACTACAAAGAAAAGCAGAAGAGATTATGTAATTTCATTCTACTGTATTCTGAAAGCTGAGATGCAACTGCATTAAGTAGGAAGATGTATATTCTGCCATGGTGTAACAGATATACACATTTTTTAAACTACTGCCAACACAAAGCAGTACAGCAACTTGATTTATTATATGCAGATTCTTCTGCATTGTTGCTAAACAGTACACTGGTCCAAAGTTACTAAAATACTTAAAAAACTATACATTATGTAAATAAAACATAAATAAGACAGCATAGTTCTTTGTACATATAGTTTAGTACAGATTATTAGGAATTAATGAATATGTACAATTCTATACCATAAATTGCATTTTTACAATGCATAAATATTTTTTTTTGCTGAAACAAATCAAAAATAAATTTGACAAATAAAAAGCACATATATACTGTCATAAACACACTGGCAAACAGTCCATACTGTAAGATGGAACATGTGCAAAATGCTAGATTTCTCCAAACTAAAATGTTTAATGAACATAATGGTCATTTCTAACGTTTTTACTAAAGAACTCTTTGAAAACTTCTCTGACAAACTAAAATTTTTCCTCCTCCAAAGCCCCACAGGTAAACAGGAAAGAACTGTAATCTTAAGACTGTTTCAAAGAATGTAAGAAATTATTCAATAGTTTCAACTTCCAAAGTCAGAAGAATGCCCCAAAATTTCAAAGTGGCTCATTTGCAGTAAATTCAGGATGCACCTTTGTCAGGTTTATCAAGGCAAGATGACTGAGATGCAGGAACAACAGTGGTAGGAATTCTGCTTGTGGACACAACAGGAGGCAGTGATGAAGACAGGGAAGAAACTCCTGATGCTGGAGCATTTATAGCATTCAAAATGGCTCCCTCTGGACTGACCAACAGTTTTTTGATGGAAGTGTCTAAGTGAAACACTGAAGCGTTGCTTCGTAAATGAGAGTTTGGAGGATGTACAGCAGAAAGCACAGAAGATGTAGCTACAACAGTAACTGGAGATTTTATCACTGAAGACACAGACAGTGTCCCTGCAGACAGTGGACTACAGGAGCTATCTGGAGTACTAAATATCTGGGGTGTTGCATGAATGGTGGGTAAAGCATCTGCAGACCCAAAAGAGTTCACAATTTTTGTAGAGCTTTTCAACGGATGTTTTGATATTTGCCAACTTAATGAATTACTTGGCTCTAGCGTAATTTTTGAGGTTATTGGATTAACAGTTGGTACACCTTGAGCCTCTTGACCATGGTTAACAGTTAAGGGAGGAGTCTGTTTTTTATTACAAGAAAGAAAAAGAACATGGCTGCCAGCTCCAAGGCCTTGTGGTGGAACAACAAAACGAGTACCATTTATCATTATCTGAGTCCCAGGTGCCAAAGGCATAGAGGTGTTAATGACTATTTTCTGTTGAGCACAAGGTTCATTCAACTGACCTCCTGCCTTGCTTGTTAGAGTTGGTGAAGCTGCAGACATCTGAATGGTAGAAGCACATGTGTAAGCATGACTGTGTTTCTCTGTACTGGGAGGCACCTGCTGGCATTGTAGGGAAGAAAAACTGGGAAAACTAATGACTTTACCTGTGTTTGGTGTTGGAGGGGGTAACACACTCTGAGGTTTGTAAATACTTGCATTACTTGGCATAGCAACTGAAACTCCTGATGATTGAAAATGAAGCAGCGTGGGCAACTGGTTTTTTGGTACTTGAGGAGGAGCTGGAACTGCTGCCAACTGAGGAACTGTATGTAACACTTTGTGGGGAGTGGCTACAGATCCAGGCAAGCTGTTAACTGGAAATTGCAAAGCAGATGCTAAGTTTTGAGGAGATGCTGTTGGCTGTGTTGTTGAAATCAGCACAGATGAAGCAAGATGTCCTGTTTTCACAGTTGATATACCCATAATATTTCCAATATTTGATGTACACTGTCCATTACCACGAACTGGCCTTATTCTTGAGGGATCATTTCTACCAACCAAGACAGTGGGCTGTGTCCCAGAAGAAGTCCCACTTGACATTACCGAAACAGATTCTACACATGCAGTTGCTGTTGTTACTATAAAGGCATTTTCAGCTTTTGTTGCAATACATACAGATTCATTAGCTGACACAGCACTTTGACTCACAAAACTTGGAACAGGAACCAAAGTACTACTACTTGCCAAAGATAGCGCCAAGCCCAAGCTCTTTTTGTCTTCTCCCTTAGAAATAGTAGAGTGCAATATATTAACTGGTGGAGCCTGTTGTGCACTGCCTTTACTATTTACAATGGTTTGACCTATATTTAGTCCAATTTTTGCATCTTTTACTTGAGCAATAGTTGGTGACGAGTTTATTCTTATTGGTGCTCCTACTGTAGATGGGATCAGAACCAACTGTGGTTGCTCTGTGGCACTAACAAAGGTTTTGCTTAGGGAAGAAGGAAGGTTATGTTTCAATGACTCTGCTACTAGATTGGTGGTTGATGGGCCATTGGCAATTTGTGTGTTAATGAAAACCAACTTCTGAGCATTAACACCAGTGGATGCTGGAGAGGGTATAATACTGACCCCTGATGACCCACAGGGAGATAAAATAGGTGGATTTGTCACCAACGTAAGTTTCTGAACTGGAGTACCACTGATTAAATCTCCATTTGTTGCCAAATTAGACTCAGGCTGTATAACAGGATTTGTTTTAGTTTTAGTACCACTTTGTTGCTTCACAGAAGAATTTGGAGTTACAACAGTGTTATTTTGTCCAATGCTAGTTGCACTAACAGGACTGTTTGGAGTTGCTGACATCAGATTGCTAGCTAATGAAATGGAGGATAAAGAAGGAGAGGACACATAGCAGGAGTTCTCTATTACTTGACCCAGAGTGCTCCCAAGAGCAGGCTGCTGTAATGTGAATTTGATATTCTTTTCCATTGCCTGGGTAAAATCAGCTGGGAAAGCTGGAATGTTAACAGAAGAAGCTGTTGAGGGGGCAAATCCAGAAAGAGACGATTGTCCAGTATGTGGGAGAACAGACGTGGCTGTTGCTAAAGATGGAAGAGTAGAACATGATAATGCTGTGGTTTTTGGCACAAGAAAGGCCTGAAGTTGAGGAGCGTAAGTGAAAACCGAACTAGAAGATAAACTACTAGGTGAAATCTGGTCTGGATTTGTTCGCACTTTAACAATTCCTGTGTTTCCACCTCGTGTTGTGACCAGAATAGATTGTGATTCTCTTATACACACTGTCTTCAGCTCTTGCCTAGTTTCAAAGGAGTCAGTTGTCTGCTGTGATGAAAGACTATGACAGGCAGAAGCAGTGTTTGTAGACCCACTTGATGCTGTTGCTGATATCAAAGACTGGCTAGCTGTGGAAAGAGTAGGTGAAGTCAAAGACACAGGGAATGTGGCCGTTGAAACTGTAGACTTGATTTTGTCAGTTTCAGTTTGGCTCACCTTAATTGTTGATGATACTAAGATATTTGCTGAAGTTACAGCAGGCAATGTTTGTGTAGTGTTCATGAGACCAGTCACTTGGGTCAAGTGGGTAATATTCTTGTTCAAAATTGTGCTAGGTGACCGAGTGGTAGCATTTGCAGAGCCTGTTACCAGAACAGGTGTTAAAGAAACACTGACCTTTGATATTTCTGGTGAAGTTGTACAGTGCAGCTCAGATGATTTTTGTTGTAGTAACTGAACGTCCTTGGACACAATTTTTCCTTCCTTCTGATGAATAAGAAAATCCTTAGGTAAAATAAGAACTTGTTGCATGACTTTTTCTCCAGTTTTAGGGTCAATCACAGGTTGCATTTGAATTTTCACAGAACTGTTGTGAAGGTCTATTGGTACACAGTGGCCATTTGGCATTTTGTATACCATTTGTAAAGGAGTGTTTGAACTGGTCTGGCAAGGCAGTGCTGGTTTTATCAGTGATGATTCCAAAGGTGATAAAACTGGCTTTTCAGGAGTAGATATATTTATGCCTGGGGGAGGTGACGGTTGATTTGTTAAGGTCACTTTGTTCCCAGTATTCTTGGCAAGCAAGGCCTGGATGGGCTTGGTCCCTTTCAGAAAGTTTGATACTGATGTTGCAGGATGGGTCAAGGAAAATGATTTGAGAGTTGATCCTTCAAATTGTTTCAGCTCAGTCAAAGAACTATCTGACTGCAGGCTACTTTCTGGACTCTGAACCATAGCCTCATTAGTGCTCAGCTTAACCTTCTTCCTTGGTGAAAGTTCGTAAGTGCTTTGATCCAGACAACTATTTTGCTTGGACTGTCGTTTAACACATTTAGGTAGTGTCTTCTGTATTTCTTTAGAAGTTGATTCTTTTCTTGGAATTCTGTTTTTTGCTGCAGGCAAATTCATCTCTAATAGTTTCATTTCATCTGCAAGGATATTAAAACAAAAACTGTGTTTTACAAATTTGCAACTGATACCTCTGTATAACAATTTTACAGTATCTAGCTAAAAGAAAAATGCTAGTTTGCAAGTGTGGAGGATATGTGGAAGGAGAATGTCTGCTTCTTTAAAAGCATCTGGTCAAGTACCTTTTTCAATGCAAAAAGAGTGTAATAGGGAAAGGAGGAAATCAGAAACAAGAACATGCAGGGACACAAACCTGACCAGCATGGCAGACAGTGAGGAAAACAAAATCTGAACATTCACACTAATTGATGAAGGCATGAGAGAGTGTGAGAATATTTATTCCAGCAAGGTTATCTCATCAAGAATCTGGTTAATTGGGAAACTGAGGGAAAAAGGGAGAAGCCAGAAAAAAAAATGTACAGAGACATAGATCTAACAAAACAAACATGGAGGCAATAACAAGAAACAACCTCATGGTCTTGGCTGGGATAGTTAATATTCTTCACTGTAGCTGGTGAAGCTAAACCATGACAGCCCCTTTTGGCACCCAACATGGGGCACACAGGGTTTGAGGTAATACCAGTTGCTGGTCACAGCATTGACTTATCTGTTCTCAATATTAGTTTATCTTACCTACACCATGCTCTTGGTTCTACTGTACATGTAAAAGACTGGTGTTGGTTTTTGTAGTTTGCTGTGCTTTGCAGTGATTAGTGGTTTTACCAGGGAGAATTGTAATTAAAACAAATGTCCTTGAGCTTTACCTTGTATTTGGGTTTTGTATTGAAGCCATTACTGTATTTCAGGTACCACCTCATGGAGACAATTAGCAATTATACCTCTTCCTCTGAGAGGGTTTCTTATGGAGGAAATACAGAATGGCACCTTTGCTACCTTCTTCTATGATGTCTCCTCCTTCATTACAACAGATTTTCAGTATCTTGAACATCCTTGGGTACTTCACATACATCATTGGTATTTCTCAGGAATATCGTTTTGGTTTTGTCTAAGGTTAGTAAGCAATTTAAGAACATCACCCAGAGGTCTGCCCCAAGGCTCGATAGTGATGAGTGGCAGGGGTATGTGGCATAGTATGGGCAAATGCCTAGGGCAGTGGGCACCTCCAATGTTTTGGAACTTCATCCCTGAACAAGTGCACAATCCTGAAAAGCTACTAGAGTATTTGGAGAAAGTATGTGGTTACCCTGGGAACTCCAGAGAGACACAGATCACTGCAATGTGCTGGGGCTTGGCCCGTGCCTACTGAGCCCTGTTCAGCACTATTCAGTACCCGCAAGAGGAAGAGAAGGCCTCTGGATTTGAAACCACAAAGGAAAAAAACCCGACAAGCACTGCGGCCACTTCAGGCCCTGCAATAGGCACTGGAGATGAACCAGAGAATCAACTCATGCCGGTATCAGTCGCCCCCATACACAAGAAGAAATCTTGGAAACGAAAGAGAGCTCGTTTAGAAAGGGATGATGGAAGAGCAGGGTCATCATAAGAACAGGAGGAGAAAGAGGCAGAACTCATAAATGACATGGAAACGACCTGATCTCTATCCTTGAGTGAGCTGTGAGATACATGAAAAGATTTCGGCCATTGTTCTTTTGAGCACATTGTCACTTGGCTGCTCCCATACTGGGGTAACGAGGCCAGTAGCCTGGAATTAGAGGGGAAGGAAGCCAAACAACTGGGACCCCTTTCTAGGGAAGGGGACATTGACAAAGCAATTGGAAAAGGGACACAAGGTCTCAGCTTCTGCAGGCGACTTCTGTCCAGTGTGAAAGAAAGGTATCCCTTCAAGGAAGATGTTATATGCCCCCCAGGCGAGTGGACCATAATGGAGAGGGGTATCCAGTACCTGAGGGAATTAGCCATGATGGAGGTGATTTATGGTAGCCTGAACAACGAGCAGTTATCCAAAGATCTAGATGAAGCCCAGTGCACACGACCCATGTGGCAGAAGTTCATATGGCGTGCACCATCATCGCATGCAAATTTATTGGCAGTAATGACCAGGAAAGATGATGAGGGACCAGTGGTGGGGCATGTGGCTGACAAACGCTGGGATTATGAGGCAAATATCTCTTACTCCTCTACCTGTGAGAAACTGTCCCAAGAGGTCCAGCAGCTCAAAGGAGATATGTGCATACTCCCCACCCAGACGGACCTATACCTCAGCCATTAGGAGTCAGCATCCCTCTGTTCATGAGAGAGGATACACACCACGGGCCACCCTGTGGTTTTACCTGTGTGACCACGGACAGGACATTAGAAATTGGGATGGTAAATCTACCTCAATCCTAGAGGCACAGGTACGTGAGCTACATGGGAAAACAATCACTGAGGGAGGTTCTTCCAGGAAAGTTGCTGCTCCAGTTTCCAGTGACATGTCCCCAGACAGAGGAGTAGAAGTGCTGATATTATTTCTGTTCTTAATAAAGGGATTTTTGATTTTCACTTACAAGAAGTGAGTAGCAAATAATACAATCAGTACTAGAGGGGCCCTGCCTCCAGCCAGCTGGAGGAAAGGAATAACCAGATTTACTGGACTGTGTGGATCTGATGGCCTGGCACCACAGCCCCACAGGAGTATAAAGCTGTAGTGGACACCGGTGCACAGTGCACCCTAATGCCATCAAACTATATAGGGGCAGAACCCATCAGCATTGCTGGAGTGACAGGGGGATCCCAAGAGCTAACTGTATTGGAGGTCAAAGTGAGCCTAACCGGGAATGAGTGGCAAAAGCACCCCATCGTAACTGGCCCAGAGGCTCCGTGCATTCTTGGCATAGACTACCTCAGGAGAGGGTAGTTCAAGGACCCAAAAGGGTACAGGTGGGCTTTCAGTGTAGCTGCCTTGGAGACGGAGGAAATCAAACAGCTGTCTACCGTGCCTGGCCTCTCGAAGGACCCTTCTGTTGTGGGGTTGCTGAAGGTCAAAGAACAACAGGTGCCGATCACCACCGCAACAGTGCATTGGTGGCAATATCACACCAACCGCGACTCTGTGATGCCCATCCATGAGCTCTTTCACCAACTGAAGAGCCAAGGAGTCATCAGTAAGACCCACTCACCCGTTAACAGTCCCATATGGCCAGTGTGGAAGTCTAATGGAGAGTGGAGGCTAACAGTAGACTATCGTGGCCTGAATGAAGTCATGCCACCACAGTGTGCTGCTGTGCCAGACACGCTAGAACTTCAATACGAACTGGAGTCAAAGGCAGCCAAGGGGTATGCCACAACTGATATTGCTAATGCATTCTTCTTAATCCCTCTGGCAGCAGAGTGCAGGCCACAGTTTGCTTTTACTTGGAGAGGCATCCAGTACACCTGGAATTGACGCCCCGCGGGTGGAAACACAGTCCTACCATTTGCCATGGACTGCTCCATACCGCATTGGATCAGGGAGAAGCTCTGGAACACCTACCATACATTGATGAAATCATCGTGTGAGGCAACACGGCAAAAGACATTTTTAAGAGATGAATGAAAATATTCCAAATCCTTCTGAGGGCTGGTTTTGCCATAAACAAAAGCAAGGTCAAGGGACCCACAGAGGTGGTCCAATTTTTAGGAATAAAATGGCAAGATGGACATTGTCAGGTTCCAATGGATGTGATCAACGAAATAACAGCCATGTCTCCACCAACTAGGAAAATGGAGATGCAAGCTTTCTTAGGCATTGTGGGCTTATGGAGAATGCATATTCCAGATTACAGTTTGATCGTAAGCCCTCTCTATCAAGTGACCCAAAAGATGAATGATTTCAAATGGGGCCCTGAGCAACAACAGGCCTTTGAACAAATTAAACAGGAGGTAGTTTGTCCAGCAGCCCTTGGGCCAGCCTGGGCAGGACAAGATCTGAAAAATGTGCTCTACACCACAGCCGGGGAGAACGGCCCGACCTGCAGCCTCTAGCAGAGAGTACCAGGGGTGACTCGAGGTCTCCCATTGAAAAAGAGATACTGGCAGCACATGAAGGGGTTTGAGCTGCTTCAGAAGTGGTTGGTACTGAAGCACAGCTGCTCCTGGCACCTCGACTGCCAGTGCTGGGCTGGATGTTCAAAGGGAAGGTCCCCTCTACACATCAGGCAACTGATGCTATGTGGAGTAAATGGGTTGCACTGATCACCCAGCGGGCTCGAGTAGGAAACCCCGGTCACCCAGGAACCTTGGAAGTGATAATGGACTGGCCAGAAGGCAAAGATTTTGGATTATGACCAGAGGAGGAGGTGACACGTGCTGAAGAAGCCCCACTCTATAACAAACTGCCAGAAAAGGAGAAGCAACATGCCCTGTTCACTGATGGGTCCTGTTGTGGTGTGGGAAAGCACCGGCAATGGAAGGCTGCTGTATGGAGTCCTATATGGCAAGTCACAGAAACTGCTGAAGGAGGAGATGAATCGAGCCAGTTGGCCTTAGACATTGCTGAATGGGAAAAGTGGCCAGTGCTCTATCTCTATACTGACTCCTGGATGGTGGCAAATGCCCTGTGGGGGTGGTTGCAGCAATGGAAGCGGAGCAACTGGCAGCGCAGAGGCACAAACCCACCTGGGGCGCTGCATTGTGGCAAGATATTGCTGCCCAGGTAGAGAAGCTGGCTGTAAAGGTACGTCACAGGGATGCTCACATCCCCAAGAGTTGGGCCACTGAAGAACTTCAACCAGCAGGCAGATCAGGCTGCTAAGACTGAAGCGGCTCGGGTGGGTTTGGACTGGCAGCATAAGGGTGAATTAATTCCAGCTCAGTGGGCCCATGACACCTCAGGCCATCAAGGGAGAGATGCAACATGCAGATGGGCTCGTGATCACAGGGTGGACGTGACTACAGACACTATTGCGCAGGTTATCCATGAATGTGAAACGTGCACTGCAATCAAGTGAGTGAAGCGGGTAAAGCCTCTGTGGTGTAGAGGACAATGGCTGAAGTATAAATATGGGGGGGCTTGGCAAATTGACTATATCACACTCCCACAAACCTGCCAAGGCAAGTGCCATGTGCTTACAGTGGTAGAAACAACCACCGGATGGCTGGAAACAGCCTGTGCACCATGCCACTGCCTGGAACACTATCCTGGGCCTGGAAAAACACGTCCTGTGGTGACATGGCACCCCAGAGAGAACTGAGTCAGACAATGGGACTCATTTCCAAAACAATCTCATAGAATCCTGGGCCAAAGAGCACGGCATTGAGTAGGTGTATCACATCCCCTGCCATGCACCAGCCTCTGGGAAAATCAAATGATGCAATGGACTGTTAAAGACTACACTGAGAGCAATGGGGGGTGGGACATTTAAACACTGGGATATGCATCTAGCAAAAGCCACCTGGTGAGTCAACACAAGGGAATCTGCCAATTGAGCTGGCCCTGCCCAGTCAGAACTCTTATGTACTGTGGAAGGAGGTAAAGTCCCTATAGAGCATGTAAAAAAATGCTGGGGAAAAGTCTTGAGTTCTTCTTGTCTCAGGCAAAAGCAAACCCATTTGTGGGATTGCCTTTGCTCAAGGACCTGGGTGCACTTAGTGGGTGATGCAGGAGGATGGAGAAATCCAATGTGTACCCCAAGGGGATTTGATTTTGGGTGAAAATAGGCAATGAACTGAATGGAATGATGTTAATTGCTATATAATACTGTATGTCACTCTTCTGTGGTTGCTATATGCTATATCAATGGTATCACAGTAGGAATAGGAATCTCTCAGATTAATGAAGAATGAACTTTGGTTAAACAAAGCAAAGTGATGGAACAAGAACTGACTTCAGCATACAATGATCCAATGCCCCACACACCATCTCTCCTGCCCTGAATGACTGTTATGATAGGTGGAACCCAAAGTCATGGACCAAATGAACTCAGTGGACATTTTACATGGGTGGTGTAATACACCAAAGGACAGGAAGGGGGATGGTGGTTAATGAGGTTTTGTTGGATAGTGTGTGACCTGAGCATGACATAAATGGTATGGAATGAGGGGTGGATACTGTCATGGTCTTCGCTGGGATAGAGTTAATATTCTTCAATGTAGCTGGTACAGTGCTGTGTTTTGGATTTAGTGTGATGGTAATATTGATAACACACTGACGTTTTAGTTGTTGCTAAGCAGTGCTCACACTAATCAAAAACTTTTTCAGCTTCTCATGCTCTGCCAGGAGGGGAGGGGGCACAGCCAGGACAGCTGATCCAAACTGGCCAAAGGGATATTCCATATCATGACACCATGCTCAGCATATTAACTGGGGGTGGTTGGCTGGGGAAGCAGCAACTGTGGCTTGGAGACTGGCGGCGGTGAGTGGTGAGTGGTTGCATCACTTGGTTTTTTTCCCCTGGGTTTCAAGTCTCTCTCATTGTTTTCCTTTTCATTATCTTATTATTATTACTACTACTTTATTTTAATTATTAAACCGTACTTATCTCAAGCCTTGAGTTTTCGTGCTTTTGCTCTTCTGATTCTCTTCCCCATCCCACTGAGGTGGGGGGAGGGAGCGAGTGGCTGTGTGGTGCTTTGTTGCTGACTGGGGCTAAACTATGACAACCTGTCAGACCAATAGATGGGCTGTCACTGAACTGCAGGTGTCTCTTCCAGGAAGATCAGCTTGGACTTTGCAACTGATGTGAGTGTAAACCAGGAGAGATCCCAGACATTGGGCTGGGAGGTGTAAGTGAATCAGCAGAGCTATACAAACCCACAAAGGGAGGTGCAGAGGAAGAGGAAGCAAGGACAAGAGCATAAGGTCACAGCCTGTGTGCCTGGTACCAGCTGCTGGGAGGTGAGTGTCTGTACCTCCCTCAAATCCAGTGTGCCTGTGGGCAGTGTGTGTGTATTCACTGTCAAACTTCAAGACGGACTAGCCAGTGAGCAGGGGGGCCTGGGGTCTGGGCTGGCATATCAGGCAAACTTGTGAATGCCTGTGGGCCAAGGGCGTGAGTGCCACATGTTTCATACTAAGCATTGAACTGGACCAGCCAGTGAGCAGGGGACACATGAAGTAGACAGGAGGGCCCAGGTTGCAGTCAGGGATGCCAGATGGACAGAGGGGCCATGGACCGAGGTTTTGGAAGCAAGGGTCTGCAGGGGCGCCTCTGTGAGGAAAGGCCAGGAACTTCCCTATGCCAGACACAGCTGGCTCCAAAACAGATCCACTGCAGGACATGGCTGACCCCATTAGCCAAGCTGGTGATGCCTCATGGAAAATGCTGCACAGGACATTGTGACAGAGGAACAGGGAAAAAATGTAGGAGAAACAACCCTGTAGACACCACGGTCAGAGAAAAAGGGGTAAGAGGTGCTCCAGGCACTGGAATGGATTCCCTTGCAACCCATGAAGACCATGGTGAAGCAGGCTGACCCTCTCCCATGGAGGACCATGTTGGAGCACAAATCTACAATGTGGCTTGTTGAGGATGCCCATTCCACAGCAGGTGAATATGCCCTGAAGAAAGCTGCAGCCCATTGGGAGCCCACACTGGAGCAGGCTGCGGTGAGGAACTGTGGCTTATGGGGGACCCACACTGGAGCAGTCTTGATCCTGAAGGACTTTAGCCTGTGGAGAGGACCCATACTGGAGCAGTTCATGAAGGACTTATCCCATTGGAGGGACCCCACACTGGAAAAGGGCAAAAGTGTGAGGAAGAAGCAGCAGAGAGGAACTATTTTGAACTGATCTCAACCCCTAACCCCCATGCTCACCCTGTGCCACTTGACAGGGAAGAGTGTAGAAGAATTGGGAATGAAGCTGAGCCTAGGAAGAAGGTGAAAATGGGGTGGAAAGGGAGGTTTTGTCTTTGCTTCTTATCAACCTACTCTATTTTTACTTGGCAATAAATCACATTAATTTTCTCCAAGTGTGTCTGTTTTGCCTGTGACAAATGGGTGATTGATCTCCTTGTCTTTATCTTGACCCATGAGATTTTGCATCTTATTTTCTCTTCCTGCTGTTATGGAAGGGGAGTAACAAAGTGGCTGGGTGGGCATCTGGCAGCCAGGCAAGGTCAATGCACCATAAATGTAAATTCTGACCAGGCCTACTATGTTATCACAGAAATAGTTAAGCACAAAAAAATGACAAAAACTTAAATAAATAAGAATTGTCTTCTTGGTCACGTCTGTCCTCTTCTAGTCTACATCCATCAGATATGCATCACAAGCTAATCCAGTATTATCACAGTAGTAGTTAAGGTAAAAAGTAGGACATAAGCTAACATGGAACAATTAAGCTCCTAAATCAACTTTATTCAGCTCCTGAATCAAGTTCAAGCTATCAAATTCTAGTATATGCTTACCATTGTCTGGGTGATCTTTCCTGGGAACTTCCACATGTTCTGCAGACTCCGAAGATTTATCGCATCCTACTGCAAAAGAATCTTTGCCAGAATCACCTTCACTTTCATCATTACTCCACAGTTCTCTGGTAAATTTATCATGGTCTGGATGTCTTTTAAAGTCATCATAGTCCTTCTTCAATCTAGACCTTGAAAATAACAAAACTAACTTTACTAAAGAATGACCCTGTTTTTAACATATTTTTAAAATTCGTATTTGCTGCCACACAAAAAGTTGGTGTAGAATTAATTGCCCGTGCCCTTCAAAAAATTTCAGGGTAGCTCTGTCCACAAATCTCTAAAACCCAGAAACAGTAATGTCCCCTTATTCACCTGACTTCTATGTCAGTAAGTCCTCTAACAACAGGCAAAAAGACTAAGTCAAATATGATCATCACTGTCTTACTGCACCGATCTTGTTTCCTCCATCATCCTGCATTGTGATAAGCATACCTGTATGGACTTGAGTATTAACAAGTCTACTCTTTCCTCTGAAAGCAACCCCAACTAGAGAATTAATTTTGTTCTTCTTAAGTGCATCATGCTTTTGGCCCAGCTATGGGACCATAATATAACCTTCTCCTTTAAGAAAACTTTCTTATCTCTAGGCTATTAGAACAGCTGCCACTGTCATTTCCATAGGCTCACACTCCACTAAAGCATGTGCACATGATAGAAATACATAGCTGCTTTACTCATTTGAACACCATTCAGAAACACATCCACTTACTTTGGTATGCTTAAACTGCTACATATTTCCATTGTCCCTTCTTCTAAACTATTGTTTAGATGAGATCTAGGGGTATTTTAGTGTACAAATACAGTGGAATACAGGATTCAGTTGGTGGTAACCAACACAATAATGAGGAGGATTATTTAGCATACAAATAGATTATAGCAACTGGAATCTTCTGTGGAATAGAATTTAGACTCCAGTTTGGATCTAACCCTTATGATGGTAAGAATAAGACCTTAAATTTACCCATTCTTATGTGTTAAAATAACAGTTGTTTGCACTGAGGCCAGCAATGCTCCCTAAGGGATGGAGAGGGAGGAGCCAAGCATGACATCACAGCTGGCAGGGCATGCACCTCAGCAGCCAGAACGCCATCCCACCACCCTTGAATGAGGGAGCAGGGCAGGCCTAGGGGTGTTAACTGGGTTCAATCAAGAGCCCAGATCAACAGGCAAGTTCCTGGTGCTGAGGCAGGCCTGAGGTCAGACTGGGAAGTCAATTCACAGGTTCAGATCAGGATCAGGTCCAGTTGTGGCTGCCAGGGTCAGGATCCAGTTGAGTGATTTCTGGGCAGGTGCACACTGATGATGTAGCTCCAAAGTCAGTCTGAGGGTCAGTCCAGATCAGCAGGACCCATAGCTAAGCAGGGTAACTGCTGTAGTTGAGCTGGAAACTGGCGTTCCTATGGCAGAGATTGAAGGCTACAGAATGACCTGAAATAGGGATCCTAGACCCATGGGCACGTGATGTGGATGGAGGCCCAGGTAAGACTGGTCAGGGTGAGTTAGATTTAATAGTTTACTCACAGCTCACTCTCACTGGGAGAAGACAACCTTGAAGTCTGTATGAAGACGTAGTATGGACAATACTTCAACTTTGTCATTACAATTTTGATCTTGAAGTCTATGTGTGGAAGAACTATAGAAGGACACTAGGAAACCACAGGAGAACACTGGGGAATCACTACTGTACTAAAGCTTCTGGATGGGAATTTCCTTTTTTCTTTTCAGGAACTTCTGCTGTGGGGCCAGTGAACAAATGAGATCAGTGGGCACAAGTAACCTTTCCTTTCAAACCTTGCTGCTATTCAAGTACCATTCAACATTATACTCTGCCGTAATTTTTACAAGACCAGAGGACCTTTCAGAAGGGAGAAGAACAGGGATTTTGTTCATAAAGAGTGCTCCTACTAGTTAAAGACAACAAAAAAGGAAGGAAGAAAAATTCCAGACTCTTTCTCCAAACTGAGGTCTTGCATAGCAGGAAGGAGCTCTGTCCAACCCCTGACAATATTGAAGGCCAACACTGTCCTTCAGTTTGTAGATGTTAGTAGCTGGCTGAGACATACTATAGACACTGCAACTGAAGCTGGACTTGCAGTGATGCTGCTGTTTACAGGAGCACAAACAATCATTACTCAATTGCTTTTTCCCCTTCCCATGACACCTTTCTTCACCACTGTCATTAGTGCTACAGAGCTGCCTAGCAGCTGCATAATGAACCAGATCAAGTCATTGATCTAGCCTCCCCCACCCATCTCTCTTTCCTCCCCATGATTTGTAAAGATTGTTTTTCAGCTGGAGATGCTCCCTGGTATGCGCCTGTCCAAACAGTAATGTAATGGAAATACCTTGGCTACCATTGCTGAATAAACTAGGGTTACAGCCTAAAACACTATCCTGAGAAATATGAGTTAAGTTAATCTCTGAAATTATCCTCCACTCTTAAGTGTGGGCTTCTGTAGCTACCAGCACACATTCATGCAAGACCTCAGCCATCCAGTTCTAGGCTAAAATTTACTCATACTAGATACACTGTATATGTAGTACTTCTACACACTTGACACACAGTTCTACTTCTGTTCTATAACCACATTTAACAAACGAACTAATATGGGGCACCAAACCATTCAACAGTAGAAATTACATATATGATAAAACTGGAAACCCCATATACTGGAAACCGAAATAACAGTATTATGATTTGCCACATTTCCAAAAGGAGTCTGAATTGCTACAGAGAGGAAGAAATTAACAGCTAAGGAAAATGAACAGAAACTTGAATTGAAAGGAATAGAAAGTAGCAAAACTTGTACTTTGGTCCATTATTCAAAGCAAAATGTTCACAACATTGTAAACTTCTAAATAAGGATTTTAATTTGTGCGTGATATCAATGAAATGAGCTACTAAGAAACAAATGAGGGAGGGATGGAATCTACGTGTCCAAAAGGGGTAAGGGAATCTTCAGCAGTAGGCTGGCTAACTTGGTGAGGCAGGCTTTAAACTGAAGGACTTGGGGGGTGGGATCCACTGCAGAAATGCTCATACCAGCACATCTAATGGGGGAGTAAGTGAGGCCAAGCAGTGTGGTGACAAATGTTCTGTAGCTGTCTCCCAAGAGGTGAAACAGAAGAGTAATCACCTCAAGTGTATGTATACGAATGCACACAGTCTAGGTAACAAACAGGAGGAACTGGAGCTCCGTGCGCACTCAGGAGGTTATGACATCATAGGAGTAACTGAAACATGGTGGGACAACTCAAATGACTGGGGGATCGCAATGGATGGTTACAGGCTCTTTCGTAAAGACAGGCAGGGTAGAAGAGGTGGAGGAGTTGCACTCTACGTTAAGGAAAACCTCAAATGGATTGAAGTCAACTATGGCGATTGCAACTGCTCTTATCAAACGCCTCTGGGTTAAAGTCAAAGGGGTCATCTCCAAGCAGGACCTCACAGTGGGCATCTGCTACTGACCTCCTAACCATGATGACAATGCCGATGAAGCAATACTTGAGGCATTAAAGCAAGCTTCTGGCCAACAGAACCTGGTCCTGATGGGGGACTTCAACTACCCAGACATCTGCTGGAAGAACAATACGGCAGCTCACACGTCATCCACCAAGCTCCTGGAATGTACAGAGAACTGTTTCCTGATATAAATGTTAGATGTGCCAACCAGGAAGGAGGCACTGCTGGACTTGCTATTCACAAACCAAGAAAACCTGCTTTGTAGTATCTCGGTTAGTGATAGCCTTGGCTGCAGTGACCACAATATTGTGGAGTTCGGGATCTGCTGAGCATGCTGAAGGTCACCTCTAAGACAAGGGTTCTGGATTTTGGAAGCGCAAACTTCAGTTCACTCAGGGCTCAGCTGGGAGGGATTCAATGGAGTACTTCCGTGGGAAGACAAAGGAGCTAGTGAGTGTTGGGTTCTTCAAGAACTCTCTATTGAAACCACAAAACCAGTTTATCCCCTATAATGGAAAGGGAAGTAAGCAGAACAAGAGGTCCCCTTGGCTCAACCATGACCTCCTAGGTCTACTCAAATCCAAAAGAGAAGCATACCAGAGATGGAGAAGTGGAGGATTATCCATCGAGAGCTACAAGGGCATTGCCAGAGCATGAAGAGATGCAACCAGAAAAGCAAAAGCCCAGCTTGAATTGAAACTGGCTGTAGATGTCAAAAATAACAAGAAAGATTTCTTCAGACATGTCA
Source organism: Phalacrocorax aristotelis (assembly GCF_949628215.1). Taxonomy (NCBI): domain Eukaryota; kingdom Metazoa; phylum Chordata; class Aves; order Suliformes; family Phalacrocoracidae; genus Phalacrocorax; species Phalacrocorax aristotelis. The sequence continues at coordinate 51,101,331 of NC_134311.1, read as the reverse complement.
ACCACAAGCAGAAAAAGAAGGAAAACACAGGCCCACTCTTAAACAGAAAAGAAGAGTCAGTCAGCAATAATGCTGAAAAGGCAGAGGTCCTCAACACTTTCTTCACCTCTATGTTTACCAACACTGTCAGGTCCTGGGCTTTGGGAACAAAATTGCCCATTGATCCAAACACTGACCCACCATCAGTGAAGAGTTAGTACATGAATTACTACAGGAGATGGACCCCTACAAATCAATGGGCCCTGATGCCATCCACCCAAGGGTACTGAGAGAGCTGGCTGACACCATTGCAAGGCCACTCTCCATAATCTTCGAGAAGTCGTGGAGAACAGGGGATGTCCCAGAGGACTGGAAGAAGGCAAATGTTACCCCTGTCTACAAGAAAGGCTCGAGGGAGGATCTGGGTAACTATAGGCCCATCAGTCTTACATCAATCCCTGGGAAAGCTGTGGAACAAGTCCTCCTGGGGGCCATCACAAGTCAAATGAAGCGCGTGACTGGGAAAAGCCAACATGGCTTCACTAAAGGCAGATCGTGCTTGACAAACCTGGTGGCCTTCTATGACAAAGTGACTTGCCTGGTTGACATGGGGCGGGCGGTGGACATTGTCTACCTGGACTTCTCCAAGGCCTTTGATATGGTCCCCCACAGCCTCCTCCTGGAGAAAACAATGCATTATGGCCTAGACGAGTGGTCTGTGCAGTGGGTGGGGACCTGCCTGACAGGCCACACCCAAAGGGTGGTGATAAATATCTCTTTCTCAAACTGGCGACCTGTCACTAGTGGAGTCCCTGAGGGATCAATTTTGGGCCCAATGTTATTCAGTATCTTTATAAGTGATCTGGATAACGGCATCAAGTGTAGCCTGATGAAGTTTGCTGATGACACCAAGTTGAGTGGGGAAGTAGACACTCCAGAAGGGAGAGCTGCTCTGCAGGGAGATCTGGATAGGCTGGAGGAGTGGGCCAACAAGAACCTTAAAGTTCAACAAAGACAAGTGTAAGGTCATGCACCTGGGAAAACATAATCTGGGAGTGCAGCACAGACTGGGATGCACCTGGCTGGAGAGCAGCTCTGTGGAAAAGAGACCTGGGGTCCTGGTGGACAGGAAGCTCAACATGAGCGAGCAGTGTGCTGCTGCGGACAAGAAGGCCAACAGGATGTTGGGTTGCATCAAAAAGGGCATCACCAGCAGAGATAAAGAAGTCATCATCCCACTCTACTCAGCGCTTGTTAAGCTACACCTGCAGTACTGTGTAACAGATCTGGTCCCCGCTATACAAAAAGAATGTGGACAGGCTGGAAGGGGTCCTGAGAAGTGCTACCAAGATGATCAAAGGATTGGGAAGCCTGTCATATGAGGATAGGGTGGGAGAACTGGGTTTGTTCAGCCTCTAGGAAAGGAGGCTCAGAGGGGATCTCATCACCATGTACCAGTACTTAAGGGGTAGCTCCAAAGAAGGTGGAGACTCCCGTTTTACACGGAGTCACATGGAGAGGATAAGGAGGAATGGACACAAGTTGCTCTTGGGGAGATTCCGACTGGACACGAGAGGGAAATTTTTCACAGTGAGAACAGTCGACCATTGGAATAATCTCCCCAGGGAAGTGTTTGACTTGGCCATGTTGGACACTTTCAAGAGTCGTCTGGACAGGGTGCTGGGCCATCTTGCCTAGCCTGTGCTCTTCCTAGAAAGGTTGGACCAGATGATCCCTGAGGTGCCTTCCAACCTGTGATTCTGTGAAACTCTCAGTAGTTCTATGTTTACTGTCTTTGGTGCTATGGCGTTGGTTTTTTTAAAACACAAGACGTTTTACACTTTTCAGAATTAGTTCTGCACCACATAACTGTAAATTGCCTCCTTCACACTCAACCTTTAAGCAGCTGCCTAACATTACCTATCATTTGACACAGAGTTCAAGCTTCTAATCATTACTTGCTTTTTAAATGTCTGTGTGGCAAAACTAATGTATGATTATAGCAACAGCTGTATGGCTAACAGACAACAATGGCACCAAGCTTCAAGACACAATGACAATACCAAGTCAATATCCAATCTCTCCAAGATTTATAATCTGGGTAGCATCTTCACTGCTACTAATAATCAGTCACTGCTTCACTGATATTTCTTTGACACACCTCATTCCATTTGCATTTCAAATTCACAGTGTTACACAAAGACCTCAAAACAATATTTTAAGAATTGCTTTGTGGAGAATTCACTAACAACCAATTTAGGTAGCTTTAGACAGTGAGTAGTCTGACAAAGTATTCTATGAAGCCCTGGTCTAGTTTTCTAGGTACAGTTTTTCATCACCTCTTAAATAAACAGCAATACAAATCCTAACTGGATTATGATACAAGCATTGATAGGCACATGAAAAGATTCTAGAGTTTTTTAGAGAAAAAAAGTATTTGGGATAAAACTCAACTTTAGAGACAGTGAATCTGGAACATAAAATAATTCTTCCAACTAAAGCACTGTCAGTGCCTCACTCCTCAAAGTATTTTCATTTAATTTATTTGAGAAGCTACTTATTTATTAGTTTTTAAAAGGTGAATTTTGTTCTGTTTTCCATCCCATGCACTTTTATAAAAAAAGAGCAGCTAATTACCTGTTTCTTTGAAATGCTTTCATTAGCTTTGGTTCCCATGGTAACAGTTCATTAAGCAGTCGTATCAATGTACCATGCAATTCCTTTACTGCTTGCTTCCGGTGGTACCATCTTCCCTGTAAACATAGACACCATTTATTTACCATTGCATTAGACCTGAATCTTGATATATTGTATTAGTACTACAATAATCCTGGTACACTAGTACAGCATATGAGAAAAATAACTGGAAGGAAATATTAGCAAGTTTCATGGTTACATCTACCCTTACTCTACGTAAGACACTAATACTCCTACTTTTTTTACACTACAGGAGATAACGTCCTAGTTTAAACAGTAATACTGCAAGGATGTTCACTTTTTACAGGCCAAACTTAAAACTCAAGCAGAATCCTAAGAACACACCATGTGTTTAAAATTTACTTAAGTGAGTAACTAACACAGGTACCAATCCATTCGGATCAGGGAAACCAACCACGTATGTACACTTTTAATTGTTAGAGATGATATTTCTACAGAAAAATTTTACCATAACCTAATTTAACATAAGTGATATAATTTATATCATTATTATTATATGCAAAAACAATTTACTACAAATTTCAGGGATAAAACACAGAGTTTTGCATAAGATTTTTGTATTTTATTCAAAGTTCTAGATAAAGTTTTTTATGGAAGAAAAGTTTTGCCAATTGGTCATTTATGAAGTAACAGACTATGCAGCAGAGACCAGTTTTCCAACAAAAAAGCCTTAAGTTTTTAACTCAAATGTGTAATTAAAAATCTTTTCCAAAATGATATATGTAATCTTATGATCTTCCATGGAGAATTCATGTTTTAATAAATCTGGAAAGGCTGAATGAAGATAAAAGACATTGGGAAATCAAAATTAGTGTGTACTTATATACAGCACAAACATGGTGGCCATAATGCTGCAGAACACATCACGTAACACTCTTAGATATCCCTTCTAGGTATTTCTTCCCAAAACTTCATTCTCTAATTTGTCACACAAAAGACTGAACAATGCATATATATGTAACAGCTACAAAAAGAGATGTGGTATACCCTCACCCTCGTACTTCTGCCACTCTACTAATTCTGTGCGTTTTATGTAAATGAGGATTTTATCTCTTGACTTGTACGAGAGGATGTAAGACAGTAAATAGCCTATGGTTCTGCAAAAAGAAGCAGCAGCAAGATTTGGGCACTTATTTTTTTAATATACATATTTAGCTTTTGGTAGAGCTCATATACTTCACAGCTCCTGTGGTCCAGCACACCAAGAAATGTAAGGCAAGAAAAGCTGGATAAAGCTTAATACGGCTGCTTTTCAGCAGTCTACAATGATGACTTTTCTATGGACTTTGGAATAATTCTTTTCTTCAGATTTCAGCAGATCTCTCCAGTGTACAACAAGATCAGTCACGCTGAATGCTTGTTTGAAGATCAGGTATCTATTTTTTACGGATAATCATTTACCCTTTACATAACAAATAGCTACTCCTTCATTCTTCAATTAAAGTTACAAAAGCAAAGATTTTCAGTAGGAAGTTATGCCACATTACTGCATAATGGCTAGTGTTGAGCACACAGACAAGTTAGCAAACTGTATTCTAATTTTCTTAATTTGTGGCCATATTTGCACATATAATGCACTGCAGCATAACACCTGCCACTGGGCACAGCAACAGAAAACAGCGCTTGTGTACACTGTGACCTACCAAGGCATTTGGTATCACCTCCTAATGTTAGGAGTCAACAGAATTAACTGCTAACATATGAAAGAATATTATGCACACAGATTTATCTCTCTTGTAAGATATACAAAACATTTAATAGACAGTGTTAGAAGGATGAATTTATGTACTACACAGTATTAGTGGACTGTACCAAAACAAGAAACAGAATAGCAAAAATAAACAATACAACTACTATCAGGATATAGAAATGCTGTACATGCATTTGATATAGCAAAGAATGGGATGTGTGAAAATGCAGTATTAAAAAGGTAAGAAAAATTACTGCAGAGTAAAACCAACAAGAAATTATTAATTCCTGAAACTCTTATCTTTATATGAGGCTAAGATCTTGGCTTAAGCAAAAAAGAAAAGTATTTATGAGCCTGGCAAATATCAGCTGACCACTGAGTAAACTTGGAAGTTATAACTGTCTCATATATTGAATAGCCAGACACAAGTGGAAGGCTTAGTCAAAAGCAGCCTTCAAGACTTTACTGCCTTCATTAACTTTTCAAAGAAGAACAAATACTAGTCACTTTTCTCTGTGCCTACAAAAATGAACAAAAAAATAACCAATCCCTTGTTCCCCAAATTCTAGAGCTAGTTTTTAACAAGAAGCATCCTCTGGATGTAATCTCTGCAAAACTTCACATTTGCTTCCAAATAATTTAATGCAAATATTATAGCAACATAATTTCTAAAAAATGTAAATTAATTATTTCCTTGTATCTCAGTTACTAATTTTTCTTACTGGGGTTTAAGAGTTGACAATAATCCTGTTAGTGGAAACATACACAAATTTAAGCCATGAAAATAATTTCCTTCCCGCAGAAATAGGCAGGACACAGAACAAATACGGGCCACAAAAACCTGAAAAAACCCCCAAGTTTTAAATGACTGTGGTACAGTTGGCTTTCTGTGCAAACACATTAGATTTCTGCAAAGCCCAGATATTACACAAATGATCTGCTATTGTTCCTTAAATATTAAAATAGTGAAAAGGGGCATAAAAAAGTGTTTATAACCTTAAGACACATCACTACAAAATCTAGCATTACATTTCCTATGCAATTTAATTCTCTAGCACAGACTTGTGAGGTTTTGTGTTTGGTTTTTTTTTGGGGGGGGGGAAGGCAAATCAATAATAGATAAAGCTATGACTTAACTTCCTGCTTCAGTGCTACATAGCTGCCTACTAATTTCTACAGATAACAAACTTGACTTTACAAATGTCTGTGTTGCAAACTCTTCTTAGTAATACCAAATTATATAATGCAGAAGAATAGCTACAAACTCAAGCTTAGGATGGTCAGGCTGAACCTTAGAAGGTATATTTTCATCAGAAACATATGGCAACAGAACAGGTTGTGCAGAGAGGCTGTTCAATCTCCATTCATAAATGGTTCTCCATTCATAAACTGTATGAAGTCTAACAAGCGCACGTGCCCAATTTTACACCTGGGGCACAGCAACCCTGGATGTACTCACAGCATAGGGAACGAGAGGCTGGAGAGCAGCTCTGCAGAGAGGGACCTGGGGGTTCTGGTTGACAGCAAGTTGAACATGAAGCAACAGTGTGCCTTGACAGACAAGAGGGCCAGCCATGTCCTGGGGTGCATCGGGGTGCATCAAGCACTGTATTGCTGCCGGGCGAGGGAGGGGATTGTCCCACTCTACTCTGCGTTGGTGTGGCCTCACCTCGAATACTGTGTGCAGTTGTGGGCGCCACAGTACATTATGGATATAAAGCTACTAGAAAGTGTCCAGAGAAGGGCCATGAAGTTGGTGAAGGGTTTAGAGGAGAAACCATAGGAGGAGTGGCTAAAGTCACTTGGTTTGTTCAGCCTAGAAAACAGGAGACTGAGGGGAGACCTCATCATGGTCTGCAGCTTCCTCACAAGGGGAGAAGGAGGAGAACATGCTGATCCTGATCTCTTCTCTCTCTGGTGACCAATGACAGGAGCCGAGGGAATGGCAGGAAAATGTGCCAGGGGAGGTTTAGTTTGGGTATTAGGAAAAAGTTCTTTACCCAGCGGGTAGTGGAGCACTGGAACAGGCTACCCAGCCATGGCACCAAGCTTGACGCTACTACTCAAGAAGCACTTGGACAACGCCCTCAGATTTATGGTGTAAATTTGGGGTTGTCCTGTGCAGGGACAGGAGTTGGACTCGATGATCCTTATGGGTCCCTTCCAACTCAGGACATTCTAGGATTCTGTGATTCCTTCTGTTTTCAGAACTCAGCTATAGTCAGGTCATGGATGACCTGATGCAGCACTAACAACAGTCCTGCTTCAAGGTGGGGAGACCTTCAGATGTCTCTTTCAATCACTGACTGCAGGGCATGACCTGATGTGTTATGAGATTAACAAATAAATGGAATACAACATCTAATGGCAGAAAAGGAACTGACGGCAGCAGAGTAGACATTACTGTTACACTCAAAGTAATGAAAATATAGCCGTTCAGGAAATTCCATAAAGAGTGATTTAGTGGAATGGTAAGGTTAGTATGAAGGAATAGCTATTACAGCCCCATAGTGCAGTTCTCTCATTAACAAGGGGTCTGTAGAAATGGACATCTGAACACACTGCCTTCGGGTTTTTATGAAATCCAGCAGGATTTTATTAGTAGACATGAACAAAAATTACCTAACTACATCAACCCAAGACAGGTTGGGTAGAGGTAGAAACAGTCTTTCTCTGTCACTGAAGAGCTTGCTCTCAATAGGTGTGTGAAGAAAGTGTTCCCCTTCAATTTACTTGAGTTAATTCTAAGTTTGATAAGAGCCTGCATTCCTAACATTATTTAAATAGAAATGTACTGAGTTATATTTGAGAAATGCATACTGAGTTATATTTGTATGTGGTCTGTAATTCACATTCCCAGTACACTGCTTCTGTATCTTGGATCCGACTTCTAGTTACCATCTTGTTCCAGGTAGTGACAAACAAAACACTATTTTCTTCTGGAAACACAATGTAAGGTATTAACAACAGAACAAAAGAAAAAAGGCCCAGACAGAGAACAAGTATAAAACGTGACTTTCAGATGTATTAAGTTACAAGCAAATTTTTAAAATGCAAACACAAAAATACATTTTAGAGATGTGCTGAATGTTTCCATATAATCATAGAGAGACATTCAATACATTCTCAGCTGAAAACTTACCTTTTAAAATAAGGTTTCTGACATCCAGAGCAGCCAGGAAATGCTGACTCCACTCTCCGTGATGCCCCAACATACACTATTCTGGCATACTCATCATTGAACCCCAAAGCAGACTGGAGCCAGGATACGGATATATGGGGTAAGGACTGAACTTCATAGAGGAGTTTTTGTTTTGTTTTTAAATAAACATACACACACACAACCACAATATTATGCAGTTTTACAAGATTTTCCTTTTATCTTTACTTTATATCACAGGGACATAAAATAAAGAAAATTAGAAATCTTATAAAACCATGCAATATTGTTGAAAAGGGGTGGTGGTGGAGGGAGACAACTTACCTTACCCTTAATAGGCCTGCTCCATTCTGCAGCGGGGTTCTGAAGTATGTGTGACATCACCAGTCTAGCGTTTTCTAGTGATGTCACACAGAGAGGGAGTTGGTGAGTGGCAGCTGCTTTGGACATCAGATACCTAAAGGAAAGAGATCAATAACTTTTTCAATTCAGATATGGATTGATATTGAATGTTCTTATTAACCAACTTATGGGCCAAATAATAGAATTTCAGACACTTTCTTCAATGTGAGTTTTGACCTAATAAGAATGCATGATGAGATTATGTATTCATACTACATAAACTCATCTATAATTGAAAGTGTTTTCATTTTGAAAATGCTTAGAGTTATCTTCTGCAGTAAAAGTTCCTGGAAGTCAATATCTTGTCTTCTCCTTTCAGCAACATCGTTCTGAATATTATAAATATCTATCAACAGCTAGCCTCTGATGTTATTTGAAGACTGGGACTGAATACAAGTCAGAAGAATGACTTGTAGTAAATTATTAAACAAACTCACTCATGACATCTCTTAATCAATTTTATCCCTGAGCATCTACCAGCAACTAATGAAAAGATATACAGCCCTCAAACTTTTTAAAAGAAGGTATTCAGCTTGCACTTCCATGACGTAAATAGCTGATCACACCAAGCTATATCCTAAATTGCTATCCCATACTCTCTTCCTAAACACTGCAAACAAAGTAAAAAAAAGGCAGTAAATGTCTTGCTACTGAAGAGTGTTCTTATCTCATGATTTAGTTCATTACTATGAAATTATTTTCGTTCAGACATTTAGCCACATGTTCTAATTTTCTTTAGGAAAAATTACTACATGATTACCATGGCATTTATTAATCTACCACATCTATTTTAAAGATATAAAACACTAAAACAGAGGAGAAAGTTTATTATCAGCATGATCTTACTATCTTTTTGAACCTAACTCAGAACAGTGAAATTATCCAGCACTGAACTGTCACATATTACTCTTCATTAGCAGAGCTTCAAGATATTAACTCACTTCTGTAACTCATGAAGAAACTGGACATATGCAGTATCCTGAACTATTTACAAAAGCACCATGTCTTTTAAACTATTATGGATCTTACTTAACTTCCATACAGCTGAACGTTGTATCTTCTTAACTCTGGACATACATGTATTTCTTTATTCTTTAGCCAAACACCTTAAAATCAGATGTTTTGTTTTAACTGTGTGCTGACAGGAATGCCTTGAGTAATTTTTTTCAAAATAATATACTAACTGACCAAAATCCAAAGCACTGAAATATTCTGAATATACAGTAGTATCTTTATGACAAAAGTGTTCCAGATTAAATGTGAGTACACATTCTTATCTTTGATGCAGAATCCACACTTTCTCATTTGGAACCGTAGAAAGGTACATGATGAAAGTGGCTTAAGGAAAGCTTCTTAGCAAACATTTATTGAAGGGCTAGCTACACAAAGAAAGGCATGAAAGACCATGGAAAGCTAAAAGAAAGTAGTTGTGAAAAAAACTAGACTATAGAGACAGAAAAAGAGATACTGAAGGAACTAAATAAAACTGAGACTGGGATAAAAATCTTGAAAGCTAGTGAGATAAGCAGAAGACAGAAATACCAGAGAAGGAAAAGTAATTATTGCAAAGAAGATTTCAAAATTTGAAGCCTAAAATTGGCTTTATTCATTCATATTATAAAACTAAATAGCTGGCTGACAACTAAATAGCTGGTTGGATTTCCAAAAGCTCCACATGTTCAATCTCTCCTCAGAAGAACAGGGAACTGCATGGATGTAAATGTGTAAATTTCAGCTTCAAAATTAAAGACTTTGGGGTCATGTCAGTGTTTTTAAAAGATGCAGACAAGCCAGATAGAAGCAGTAACAGACTATCTGGAAATTACTAAAGTACAAATCAAGTTTTTGGGACAAAGCATGTGATCACAAAGCATGTGATTGTTACATGAATTTCTGCTGAGCGTTCCTGGGAAATCCCTGTACAGTCTTGTCTAAACACGGTCTCCCTGCATTCGGCAATATTTCCCATTTCTTTACTGTACAGAGGGGAAATATTTTTATAAACTTATTTAGTTAATGAGCCACCTTTCATTATTTTTTCCATATATTAACATTTATTATTTTAAGAAAAGTGTAGCAAATCAATAAAAAAAACCAGAAAACAGTCTCTTCTCTCAGTTTAAATACTTCCACTTCCTATGAAAAAAATTTAACAACAGCCTGTTTGGAACTTCAAAAAAAAGCAGACACAGAAAATACTATGTTCCATCGTGGCCCAATGTACCCCTTTGGATAGCCTCGGTATCCTACAAATGAATTTATGTGTAAGATTGTAAATAATTTTCAGATGCACTCTAAGACACATATTTCTGCAGGTGATATGGACTTAGAGCTGCAGAAAACCTCAGTTTGCTTTCAGTCTTTCTGACTCACCTGCTTAAAATATATGTCCACTCCCAAAGTCAACGACATTCACTTGTCTTGGGAAGTACAATTGTCTAATTAAAACTTTCAGAAACAATATTAGAAGATGGCAGAACCCTAAACCTTTATAAAGGAAGGTTTTACCCTTTTTCACTACTACATCAAGGACATCAGCGTGTTACAGATCTCTGCAAAACAATAAAGTCTTCAATGCGTTTTCTCCAAACCCTAATTAGTCATGAACCTGGCTGGTGTCCTTTGACTAAGTAATTCTCCTTGCCCTCACTTTTGTCTGACTTTTCTCTCCCTGTAGGAAGTGTTTGGTCTCCTTTTCAGGAGGGTATTGCCCTTTATCCATTTTAACTGTGGGAATCCTGGGTTCCAGCCTCCCTTCTCACTTCCCAGACAGCTATGCACTTACCAATCATACTTCCAGGAAATTATTCAAATCCAATGACACTACCAAAATGAAATCTTGCATTTCCGTAAACAAGGACTATTTCAATGTTTTTCTTCTCTCCAAGACAATCTACACTTTAACATAATCAGGACAGGGTTTAGAATTAACTGTCCTTGTCAAAACCCAGTTCACTTTACAACATGCTTACTACAAAGTCAGTTCGCAAAATGACATCTGTAAAAAAGCCCAAAGTTCACTATTTGGTACAAATATCTGTAATCCTGTCAGTTTCATACTACACAGTGGCAAGAAGGGATTTAAAAAAAATTCAAGTTCTGCTATGATATGCAACACTTAAATACATGCAACTGATCTACAGAACAGGTTAATTAAGTTTCACACAAAAAACCCAGTGGCTTCAGATCACAGGAAGAGCTGACTACCTGAAAGGCAGTAAAGAGACTTCCATTCACTCTGCAACTCCCACTGATTTTATCTGACACAGAAGAAAACAGGGAAAAAATGGGATCCAAAATATCAGAAACTGATGTTATCTTGCATACTGATCAGGATAGAAGGTGCTACTTTACCATCTTTTCTCATAAAAGAAATTTCATGTATTAGACAGAAGCCTTTTTGTTCTCCTACATATATTGGCAAAATGCTTCACTACCACATGTTTGTCAATATTATTTTCTCATCAATACCACTGCAAGTATATTTTTAAGTAGAATTAGGCTACTTTGCATATCTTTATCAATTTGCTAGTTATACCAAATTTATAAGAGCTCACATTCAGCTGAACTGCCATGCTTATATATACAGTCTAATTTTCAGCAAACATGAGGTAAAAATGGCTAAAAACTATTGAGATTTTATTGCAATATGTTCTACTTCAGATTTAAAATTGTTTACTGACTGCTTGTAACTCTACCCACATCTTATCTGTGTCAGTATTAGCAACAAAACAGACATAATTTTTACTAGAATCTGATTCTTGTTACTCTAAATTCTGCAGGGTTTTTCTATTAATTCAATTTTTACTCTAGTATTTAGTCACACTGCTTTGATTTAGTCACACTGCTTTGATGAAAGGATGTCACTTCACATGTCCTAAGGAACATACCAAAGCTAGAAGACATTCTAGCTTAGACATACCTTAGGGAGTCACCCTCTATCCTTTCACTAGACAGTGCACAGAGCATTAGACTCAAGTCCTTCAAATCCCCTTTCTGCACCTCCCGCTTTCTGATTTCTAGGCAAGCACTCAAATAAACAGTAAATGTCACTAACTTATTCTTTCCCTCTTGAAATGGAGTAGGTGGTAAGGAAGGGAACTGTTTAGTAGGTGAAAGGATAGACTTTTTAGAGCACCCAATTGTATTATCGCATACAACTTCACCTGCCACAAAACAGCACTTTTCCTGTCAAAAGCAGTCCCACTTTCTTTTGTCCCCAGATGCCCATTCATGTCCTTACAACGACCCCTCAAACTGTGGCAGAAACAAACACGGGTATTTATGCAACTGCATGGTAAATCGCACTAAAAAACTGATCTGGGTTACAAACACCTCAGCAGCAGTGAAAAAGTAGTTAGGTTTATTGCAGACTAACTCTCTCACCGTGCAGCTGAACAAAGAATTTTGCTACCCTCTCTCATGGGGTGGTACAGAAAATATAAGCTGCCAGAGACACAGAGAGTAGGAACTATTTACTTGGCAGCAGCTTTGGCTTATGTCAGTTGAAAGCATATGTGAAATGGCAGCCTCACTGCAAGAGTTCAAAAGCAAAGCAGTCCGGGAAGAGATAATACTAGACTGAATTGAACTTCTGTTTAAAATCAAAGAACTGAGGTAAAATTTAATTTTCATCTCTAAACAGTTGTGGCAAACTGACACTAACGCAAATCTCATCGTTACAACAAACTCACCAATAATCAAGCAAAAGGGCAAGACTTCTTAAATTGAAAAATATTACTCATAGCTAATTCAAAAGACAATACAGGTTTATGACAGCGTACTGAACCAAACTGTTTTAATCAGCGTAACAGTGAAAATATTTTACAACAGGTTTATTATTTCATTGCTGGAGGAGAAGCTGGTAGTAATGCCTACACTTAAAATCACCCATGGCTTTCCATTACATAACCCTCTTCTAATTTGCTTTTAACTTGCCAAAACTTTTTTGGGCTAAAAATTTCTCAAGTTATTTGTTGGCTCAAGCTGATGTTCTGAAAAGTGTCAGAAACAACCAGTCCAACTACCTACAAAAAACATGGGAAAATATTAAGTTTACTCATGTTAAAGAAGTCTTACAGCTCAGCTTTTTCATTACAGCCTCCAGTACTTCCAAGTTCTGGAGAACGAATTCCTTTTATGTACTCTAGAATGGTCTCCTAGGAAACAAAGGCAGTTAGGACTAAGAAAAAGTTTATACTTTAAAGTCTTAATGTAAATTAGACAATCTGTATTTCTAATATGTGTTAGTATTTAACATAAGATTTAAAGCTTGCCTTGAGGGTTTCTCTCAGTAGCATGTGCTAACTACTACAAAAACTGGAACTACTGAGCAGGTTAGTCATGAAGAACAATTTCTATGGCTTCACCTAGGTCACTATTGCAATCAAAAATCAATACTAAGTTACCACGAAGTAGTAAGAATACCATCATCTTTGGGTCAAAACATGAAAGAAGTCTAAGAACAGCATCAAAATGAATACCATCATATTAAAATAAGCTTTCCCATTAGGTCAAATTTCCATCATCAGATTAGAACAATATTTTATCTAATAGACTAGGGCCTTCAGAAAAGCTGCAGCAAACTCTATTCTGGATGCTTCTGATACAGCTACTGTCGTTTCTGTCAGAGCTAAAGAATGAAAATCTGCATTTCCTCAGTTTTCAAGATATCTAACCCAATCACACATGGTGTTAGACATAAAAAATGAAATTCTAAGGACTCCCCTTGCAAAGTGAAACCTCATTTTAGGAAGTCAAGTTCATGTACTATTCATTTAACTTAACATCTATTTGTGTTTTTTAAAAGTATGAAATTTGCCTGATAATTATTTTTTTAAAAATCAATACTTCACTTTACTGTTTCCTTAGAATCATTTCTTCAGCAATTAATCCTAGCCTTTTTTCTTTACATAAAATTTCTAACACAAATGTTTAGAGACACAGAATCATGATCTGATAGATCTATAAAAGCATACAGAAAGATTGTCCTTACCTTACAACTTCTGAATGCTGAATGAATTGTATCTTAACTCCTCTGTACTTAAGTGTTTTTTTTTAAGATGGTGCAATTAGAACTAAACATAGTATTCCTGCTGAAGTCATGCAACTTATTTACATAATGACATTATCAGATTTCAGTTCAAAGAGCAATTATGACATATTTAGCATTTGTCTACCCTTGAAGAAGTCTTGTTGGTATGGTTTTACTAGTAGACTAAAAGTCTCACCTAACCTAAGATTATTGATATGCTGATGTGTACTCTCATTTTTGGCTTTTTCTTCTGTTGTTGACATAGCCTTTCTGATAACCTCTTGACAATCTTATCATAAAGCCAATCTGCAATTTAGCAACCACAATCTAATTTCAAGTAAAGCCTGTTTTTATTTCTGTGGATATTTTAACAACTATGCTACGTATCTCCACTGAAATTTGTCTTTCAGAGTCCTAATTTATACTGCCTCTCACCTACCATATCTCTCTCCCCTATTTAAATAATTTAAGAACTAACTGTTTCTGAATGAGACTAGAGACATTCACAGAAATTAGCCATCTAATTTCTATGGTATAGAAAAATCAACATTTTTAACTACTATTGTTCACAGAAATGCCACAGAATTGCCTACCAGAGGTTTAATAAACAAAACTGCAATGAAAAAGAGTAAGTAATAAGCAAAGTTTTTTGTAGAGGGCTATTTAAATTAGTACTATTTATGTACTTAAAACTGTACACCATCTTGATGAGAACCATTGCCTCCTACAAAACCCCAAATGTGTTGGATTCTCTTGTCTAGCGTTATTCTTTTATGATTTTCATCTGCATAGACTGAGTCATCCAGTGTACAACACTAAAATTTGTGTCTCAATCTGGTATCAAAAGCCAGATAGCATACTTTCCTGTACAACCTACTTGAATAAAAATTAAACAAAGCCAATTTTAGTAACTTACTTGCAAACAAAGGAGTTGGAAAACCTAATAAGCAACATAAGAGTCAGCTCACAAGTTCTGATCAGCACTGCACAGGCAGATATGAGAACTCTATCCTGTAATTGTTTGTTGTCAGGGAAGAATGGTCATATGTTTAACAGAAATTAACTACTCCTTCTAAGGTATTACCACTATCCACATTTTATTTTGGCAGTGAGAAGTGTTAACACAGTTACTGACTTTGCTTATCATAAAAACATTGTGAACAGAGTGCTATATACAGAAAAGATTAAGATTAGAGTCTCTGGGTTTCAACCTTATGAGGCTTCATGCAGTTACTGAACAGGCATAAAATCTTCAGTTGACAGGCCTCAGTAAACAACTGGCACCATTTTATACCCATACAAGAGAAAGCTTTTAATGTCACATACCGATTTCTTTTTAATGTCCCATACCGATTTCTTTTTAATGTCCTCCAGATCTTTGAGTTCATTCTCAATCTTTGTGATTAATTCCCTGAGTTCATCAAGATTAGTGCAAATAAGCTAAAAAACAAATGAACACAAACACTTGGTAATGTGGGACTTGGAAAATGTACAACGAAGTAAAATAAAATCTAAAAGCACATTATTACTTAGTGCCACCATTTGATTTCTGTTTTCTTATAGCATTTTAAAAAGTAAAAATATAGGACTTTCTGAAAGGAAGAAAATCTGAGAAAATACTTCACTCTTCAGACATACCTCTGAACCATACTTCTGCCTGTACACTTCCATTTCAAAATATAGGTATTTTCTTAAAACTTCTATGAACGACAACTACCAAATTTGTCTCAAGTATAGTAATGAGCTGGAACAGGTTTGAGCACCAAACAACTCCCTGGTGAATTAAAGAGTACTAACTTGAACTACAGTATGGTTATAACATAATTAAACTTCTTACAACTTTTTCCTGGACTTAAATTTATCTGCTTACACAGAATATTCCTGAAACATAACCTAGCCATGTCTATCAAATCTACCTATCTATGTTTTGAAAAGGGATTATATTCTTATTCCTGTCTTTAGAAAACAGCTTTTTACATTTTTCCTTTCAGTATATGGATGCTATTTTCTTGAAAAAAAATTTTCAAAAGTAATCTGTATATTTTAGCTTACATGATTTAGGGCAATTAAAGACTTAATAAATGGGAAATTATTAAACTGTTAGGTTCTTTCACATTATGATATGTTAATACTTGCTTCCTGCTGAACATCCATTAATACTAAAAAAAAGTTGAAATAATTTAAGAAAAATAAATCCAAACAGAAAAAAAACACCACAGAAAAATACTTTTATTATACAACTGCTAATTTTAATTTTTTTCCCTAAGATCAGTAATTCATAACATATTTTTATTCAATTACACATGAAATTTCAGATTTGTGGCAAATTCATTTTAAAAAACCCCTTTGTTTCACTATTAAAACATATAACTGACGCTTTTAGCAAAATACATAGATTTCAGAAATCTCTAACACATACATGCCATTATTTTCATAACACTTGTGTAATTTGAGAGCATTGGGGAACTGGAGTGACTTAAACTAAAGTTTACGGTGTTCACATTTATCAAGTTTAAAATAGCAAATGAATGAGGAAATTTGCAAGTCAGTTTTACAGACATTTTTTACAGCAAGACAATGCCAAAGGTTTCTCTCTTAACACAGAAAGTAGTATTGCTATGTGTAACTCTACTAGGTTCAACATGCATGTCCGTCCTGCACTTAAAGTTCCAAATACATAAGGTGTTAACTGGAAGCCAAATACTGGCTCTTCTTTTACCATCTGGCCTGCAAAGAAATCTATGATACTGTATTATTATGCAAAAAGGTGCAAGTTTGTCACATCAAGCCCTTGACAAAAGTCAATAAAGGAATGGATAAAGATCTTCCCTACACAATTATAATACACTCCTTCAACTACATACCTCACAATTCAGTTTTTAAATTTAATTACTGCTTTTTATTTTCTCCTGTGAGACACATTTAATTCTGCATACCACAGATCAAAGATAAAGCTGAACTATGAACAAAAGAAAAGATACTGTCTTCATTTGCTAGAAGAGGGTGTATTTCTCTCTAGGAACTCACTTCTAGAAAGGGAAGAGTTTGCAGGAAGGATGATTTTACTTTTGTTAGTTAAATGCCGTCCTGGAAATACCAGCTCTGCCTTTCCCTCTACCATAAAAAGCTCCTACGTGTTATCAGACAATTCATGTGGTCAAACTTTTCACATTTTCTCATTTTCAGAACAGTCACTTGAAACATATGGATTTAATTTGCAAAATTGTTGGTGTGTACCAATCCAAACTACATCAATGGAGAAAATGCAAATATATACAGTTTAGTTGTCTTGGGGCTGGGGGTGACAGGGAAGGGTAATCAAATCTCTAAGTCCCAATTTTCATCAGAACAGGTGTACATTGGAGGCTAAGATGTGCGCGTCAATTACCCACTGGTAAAACAAGGAAGGTAACAGCAGCTCAGCTTGGAGGATTTACTATCAAAATGAGTTTAGTATTTGAAATACTCCAATCCTTTACTGAAAATCACTATAAAAAGGTTCAAGAAGAAATTTATATTTCTTCATTCACAGTAGGATTTGAGATGGGGTACTAAAGATGCACACTCATTGGGAAGAAGCTACTTCTGAAACTTCTCTCACTTTGTTAACATTTCCCATCTTATAGAATGAAGCCAGCATTTTGAAGGAAAGCTGAAAAGAACAGTAATAAAAAAAATGTAGTGTATTTTATATGATCATTTTTTTATGGAATCTAGCTGCTATTTCTTATAATGAGACTAATGTAAGTTACAGTGTTCTTTGCTCATGGTTGTAAATTTTCTGAACTTAGCAACTAAATTCTCTGCAAATAACACTGCCTTTCTACATTGTTTTCTGTTTTAACAGGTAAATTAATGTGAAGGCAAAAAGAAAAGTATTAATGTTACAATCTAATAATTCTGTCACATTCCAATAGCTCACTAGTAGTTTCACATTCTGCTTTTGAACATGCCTTCTAATCATCTATTATGAGAAAAAGACTCTGAAGAGGAAAAAAAATGTTTCCTTTATGACTTATCAAAGATAGTCATAAAGACCCCAGAACACTACATGGTGGCTTCAAGATTCAGGTTGTAAGTGTTTCCATTAATGTACAAGTCATGTCATTCATTATGTATATGCTAACTACAACACACACATTTTCAAACCAGGCACAGTACTTACTACATATGAGCTTAATTTTCATAGGCAATAAGCATCCTGTTTTTCAAATGAATACTGAATACTTGAAGCTTCCATTGTATTACAGTAAATTTTCAAATTTGGTCCTCAACTTCCCTGTTAGAAATCTAGATCTCAGATACCAGTAAATCTCTAAAAGACCCCAGAACTTGAAGGAGGAAAGACAGGAAATCTCCCCTGATTTTTGTAAGGAAAGACACGTGGACCAAGCTCTATTCCAACCTGGGACTCCTCCATGATCCATTTATCAGAATTTCTAAATGAACTAGTTATCATTCTATAAATAAATCTTATCTATGGATCTATTAATAAATACAAACCTAGTGTACTCCCCCAGACCACTGATCACAGAATCACAGGTTGGAAGGCACCTCAGGGATCATCTGGTCCAACCTTTCTAGGAAGAGCACAGGCTAGGCAAGATGGCCCAGCACCCTGTCCAGACGACTCTTGAAAGTGTCCAACGTGGCCAAGTCAACCACTTCCCTGGGGAGATTATTCCAATGGTCGATTGTCCTCACTGTGAAAAATTTCCCTCTCGTGTCCAGTCGGAATCTCCCCAAGAGCAACTTGTGTCCATTCCTCCTTATCCTCTCCATGTGACTCCGTGTAAAACGGGAGTCTCCACCTTCTTTGGAGCTACCCCTTAAGTACTGGTACATGGTGATGAGATCCCCTCTGAGCCTCCTTTCCTAGAGGCTGAACAAACCCAGTTCTCCCACCCTATCCTCATATGGCAGGCTTCCCAATCCTTTGATCATCTTGGTAGCCCTTCTCAGGACCCCTTCCAGCCTGTCCACCTCCTTGTCCCCATTAACTTCAACCAAACTTTTAACATAATTTTTACTCACTTCAATGGGTCTTGTGCTTAACATCAGGTTATCTGTAATGATTTTAAACTATACTTTTATTTCCTATCAACCTGCTTTTTTATTGCTGCCTTATCCATGTAGAAAATGTCCAGATAGCCCCCTTTTGAGATCTGTATTTAATATAGACCGTAGCTGATAACACTGAAACTGTTAAGACACAGTTAAATAGAAAAGCTGAAGTTAGCCCAGTTCCTTAAAATGCATGCATTCCTTTTTCCCTTAGTTATAATACATGTATGTCTATATAGCTCCATGTATATATATGTGAGGAGAAAGGAGGAAAACCACTTGTTCCCAAACCTAAGTGTACTTTGTAACTGAAAAGAAACAAAAAAACCTCACCATAGTGTCCCCTCCATGCAGCAATATCATTACCATTATTACTTTAAAACATTAATAAGCCACAGTAATAAGCTTGGAACTCAGAATTTCTTTTAAAAGGAAATACACAACAACCAAATAACTCATGATTTATGAAGCTGTACAATCACTTCTCAACTCAAAGTATTAAAATCAGGACATGTTTGTGTGTTTTTATTTGTTTAAGAGAATTTAATTTGCATCTGCTTTTGTTTTGGGTCTGTTTTGTTTTATTGTTTGGGGTTTTTTTTTGTTTTGGTTTTATTTTTTTTTATAAGCAGCCTTGAGACAAGAAATTAATATAAGGTCTGAAATCACATACAAGGCAGGAGTGATATTCACTGACCTCTGCCTTTACTGCTTTGTCCACGACATACAAATTATGACAGAGAGCAGAAAACCTGTGCACTATGTTTCCTCAAAAGGTTGCTTAAAAATGGCATTATAAAAGTTAGGATTAAGTAGTACAATTATATCCTAATTTTAGTTAATGATTAATTTTAATGTAAAATTTGGGTCACTACACATATTAAAAGATTTATTAATACTTTTCTCAGCTTTAATGTCAAGTTATGATTTCAGGTAAAGGATCTATAGTTAAGTCCAGGATCTAGTCTTACAAAATAAAGTGCTTTATGGCCTTTTTCTTTACATTTGTAGGCTGCGGGCACATTAAACATCTTACAAATTTTCATTTATTTACTTTCTTTCCAAAAGAACTAATGTTTAGATATGGAGAGCAATGTTCTTCTGGTTATATCCTCCCTGGTATACCTCACAGGGTCGGTATACACTCAAGCTGTCTACCAAATATTTAAAAACATATATTCTCACCTTCAAATAGTTACATAATTCCATTAAGTTTGGCCATCCATATATGTGGAGCAGAGTATCTCGAAGCACACTTTATTAGGCTCTAAAAGTCTTAGTATTCCAAACACAGATGTTCTATTATCTGCAAATACTTCTAACGGTCATACCAGTCCTGCTCATCCTCTTGAAAACGGCAGGTTAAATTGTTAAAAAATTCCCTAATAAGATTAAACTGCTCATAACAATTGGTCTTAGCTTCACCCAAAACAGATATAAAGCCTAGCTTTGATCAAAAAAGCCAGGATTATTTTGTTACATTTTGATTAACTTTTTACATAGGTAAATGTAATAATGTTAATTTTACACTTAGACATGTAAATGTACAATTAACCTTGGTTAGATAAAAAGTCAGGCTAAATTTTAGATAATGTTTTAGACATTTAGACATTAAATGCCGTAGTTAAACACGAAAATAATTACTTCTAACCTAACTGTGTACATTCATGGCATGCAAGTAATCTGCTGGGGAAAATAAAATTTTTAGACACCATACCTATTTTTTTGGAGCTGCTCGGAAACATTTTAGTCACTACCATTAGGGTACAGAAAAAAGTCAGTGTACACTTAAATACCCTGTCTTTTCTCAATATTGACTGTTACTAAACAATTTTATCACCAGAAATTCTACTAGCTCCACCTCAAACTTATCATCATAATTGAATAAATTGAGGGTTTTACAGAACAGTCATGATGTAATGTGAGGGTCTATTGCTCAGAACAGCACACACTGCCTTCTTAAAAAAAAATTATAGCCAAAGGAGAACTTAATCCAAGCAGGCATGCATACATAAATTTTGACTTGGAACTGAAGTACTCTAACACTTCTATTACAGTACCATAAAACCCCATTTACATAATTAGCACTCTTCTTAGTGCTCTCTGGTCCAAAGGTCACGTGCAAATAAGGGGTAAAAGTTGCAAACAAGATGAGCAGAGGCGCCTACAAATTTTTCACAAAATCAGTAAATCAAGCTAGATTTCAATTCAAGGACCACAGCATCACACCTCGTACAAAACCCAAGTAATTTTATCCCAGAAAATTATATCTACCTTAAAAATTCAATGAACAACTAGTTTTTACAGGTTTTGTCCTGTAAGAGATTTGCCTGGGATCTTAAACGTTACTGTGAACAGTGCATAAGCTGCGCATAACAAAAAACACTAAAACATTCTGTAGCAAGAAAAGGTGAAATACGCTTTTAAAAACAGTATCAGATTAAACCTTCTGAACTAGAAGAAGGAAGTTAATCTTTGATTAGGATTTCCAAGGTCTCTATCAGAAACTAAAGGACTTATTTTACAGACATTCAGATTTCAAATGCTTAAAACAAAAATTAAAATAATTTACCTGAAATTCTGGTATGGTAGACTTTGTGACACCTTTCCTCTTCTTTGTGATTGCTTTTTTAGATACCGATTTTTTTCCTTGTAAGATTAAAAGAGAAAAGCTTCATAATGCTGTTTGTTGTACTTTGTTAATAAAACCAAATTACATACAGACTTGAAAGTTAAACTGTAACTAATAGATGGCTGACAGTAAGTCACGAAAACACGATGAATCAGAACTAGGCTCAGTAAAAGCAAACATTAAAAGTATCTGTGTAGAGCAGTCTTGGGGTGGGGGGGAGGGAGAAAAAAATGGAAAAAAGAAAAAAGAAAACCCCCACTACAATGCCCATAATATGACTTAAATTTTTAGGTGTTATAAAAGAAACATTCACACTACTGTTCTGAAAGGAGTGAAATCCAGAACTTATGCCACAAACTTAAGAAATATAGTATCTTACCTGCATGATTTGTTTTCTGACACTGTAAAGTGAACCACACATTAGGCTCTGGGACCTCTGTATCTTATAGTAAAAAATACCCTCAAAGGACAAGCAATATCTAGAAATCTCCAAATAAACATACTGAAGTTACCAATGAAATCAGATTACTGATCTCGTTTTTTTCTGACTGTGGCAAAACCTAACATTTTAGAAGAAAGCAAACACCTTCCTGTAATGCCCTTCACACCCAACTGTGCTATGTAAGAACATGGACATAACTAAAAGCCTCTTTGAAGGCAAGACAGTGCTTTTCTGCCTATAGTACCTAGGTTCACAAGTCACACACATTTTTCAAATCAAGCAGTTATGTCACCAAGCCATATATGCAAGATAATGGAGTTTCTCATATGGTTATCCCTACATTCCCATGGTA
This sequence comes from Phalacrocorax aristotelis, assembly GCF_949628215.1. NCBI lineage: Eukaryota > Metazoa > Chordata > Aves > Suliformes > Phalacrocoracidae > Phalacrocorax > Phalacrocorax aristotelis. The sequence continues at coordinate 51,078,858 of NC_134311.1, read as the reverse complement.
AACTGAAACAAGCTCACTTTTGACCTGTTCATTCAGACCAAAACCATCACACTCAGTTTACTGCTGTGCTCACATTCAGGCGTCCTAAACAATAATTAAAACCCTTCAAAAAATTGTTTTAAAAAATCAAAGTATGTGGAATTTGTTGTCAAATAGAATCGTTACAGGCACTTGGTAGTAACAGAAACACAGGCTGACTTGATATTTATATTAATGAATATATTGGCAGGAATTGCATTTAATTTTTTCCTAATAGTTGCTTGCTTATGTATGCAAATGTGTACATACATATACATGGGCATCTATGTTTTCAATTTATTATTCTACCCTCCTCTCAGTTTATTATGTGTTTCCTGAACATCTTACCTGAATCTGAACTAAAACACACTTAAGAGACAGGGCACAGGGCTTGAAGGATCTAGATTTGAAACTCCACATAAAATCAAACCATATTAAAAAAAAAAAATCAATAAATCAACGAGATTTGAAACTCCACATACTGAACATATAACAAAATTTAATGAGCCCTCAACTACAAAAAATAAACACTCAGATTTCACATTACAGAGTAAGTGACAAAAAACAGAATCATGTTTATTGGAACAGTGACCCAAACATTTTGACAATGGGCAAAAAAAATCAGAATTTTTGTTACATATTTTATTAATCCAGATGCATTGAAAACATAGTTGCTACTACTGAGAACAGCACTGTCCATTTAATGGACTAAAGTGGATATCTAATATAAGTTTTCTTGACAAACTGACTCAAAAAGAAACCTGGTCATACGGTGGTTCCTTGTTATAGCCCTATAAAAGAACATTAATTGGCAAGAGCATGAAGCGATAAAAACATGGGGCAGCTAGATTGTCTTGCTTCTTTACAAAAATGCAGATTTAAATATGATTAAAATGAAAATTTTAGTTTTATTTGCTGAAAAGTATGCTGAAAATATCCAAATATTTATGTGAATATTTTCAGCACCAGGTGCTGTATGATGCAGTGGACTTCAAAAAATAACAGAGTTAACAGAAATATACTTTATTTCCCCCAATATTTCCTTCTGAAAAAGCAGGGAAAAAACATTTCCCCAGGAAAAGAATTATAGTTATTTACAAAAAAATTTAAATATTTCTTCCTTCACAGCAGCATTTGAAAAGCATGCAGTAGGGAAGATATGGGGTGACACATAGAAAAAGAATTTAAAAAAAACTGACTAGACGCACAAGGAAAATGAGCCTTACCTTCTGTGTAAACTGAATGAAGGAAAAAAGTTTTTGAAAATAGAGTATGACCTATGAGTTATCATAAAGCATGCCTACTAGAATATATGTACCATAAGACTTACACAATTCCCAGGCTGACATCTGCCATGAACTAAGATTATATCCGTACAGAACAGCAGTCTCTTTGGCACCTTGTGACTATATACACCAAAAGTCCCATGGTGCAGACACATATCACACACCAAAAAATAAGAAAACATTACAGATAGTAATTCTCTCCCATTGTGCAACTATATACAGCAAACTAACTGTGGCAAACTCTTCTTCTACCTTAATAATATAAAATACCAAATTGAAATTCAAAAGAACTTCTAGCAATAGTACTGATGATCTCTCTCTTTTAGAGAAGTTATATCTGGTTTTCCAAAAAAGTATTTCTTGTATGCCAAGTTTTAAAAGAAAATTTTTCTTTAATAGCTTTTCAAGAAAAAAAGAAAAACAAACACAAAAAAACCCACACAAAAAAGCAAAAGATGATAAAGGAAAACTTCTTTTTAGTATTCCTGAGGCAATGCAGCTGCACCTGTGTCCAGTTTCCAAATTGACTTCAGCACCTAAAATTATCCCAACATACTTACCTTCAAGTGGAAAAATCTTTGGATAAAATTAACCAAAGATTAGATTTCCACAATAAAAACATATTGAGACCTGCTAGTTTAGATTCTCAGACCACAAGCTGACACATGCAGCAAAACAAACAGCAATGGTAAGGTATGTCAGCCTCTACCAGCTACTGGCTCTGTCGCATGTAGCAAAACCACACAGACACTTCAGCCATGCCATCACAGAGCAGCCACTTAGCTTCAACTGCCAGGCTGTGGTGGGCACAGGTTCTGAAGGGAGAATAAAATCACTAAGGTGTTAAACAGTCATCAGGTGTGAGTGAAAACTTCTCAAACTACTTCACTGAGGTCTGCTGGAGCTCCTTTGCTATAATCCTAGGAAAGGAACTACTTAAAGTGGCTTAAATTACTTCAGCAGATGAAGAAAAGTTTCTGACAGCAGCTAGATGCATTTTGAACCACAGCACACTGTACCTTTCAAAGCATACTCAATGTACAAATATATTTAAATGCTAACTGAAAGCAAACAGAGATAGAAAAACACACCTAAAAATAATGAAGAAAAAAATAAATATTTTAAGGTAGCTCATATGCATTATCTCTTCAGGTCACCTATTCCAATTCAACACACCCTGCTTACTTCCCACCTCTTGGTCTCCAGATTTTACTAGCCATAATTTATAAACACTTAACACATAGACATAGACAAAATAATGAAGTAATTTCAGTACAAAAATTCTCAGAGGAGGAAGGGGGGTCAATAAATAGATTTCCATCTTTTGAGGGCTTCAAGTGACAGCTGACTTGATCTGGTATTTGTGACGGTCCTGCTTCACACAAGGAATCCAACTAGGCAACCTCCAGATGTTCCTTCCAACCACCTTTCCTATGGCTGTGACTCTTTAAAGGACTGCTTTGCACAGTATAGATATATTAGTAACAAATGCATAGGAATCAATAACTCGGGACTGCACTACAGAGAAGGAAGATAAATCAGATATGCTTTTGTTCAATCAATTTCTTTACATTTCTCCCTAATCATGTAAGAATGAAATAAGAAAAACACTCTCCATCAAAACAAATGAAGTTTCCCAAACTAAAACAAGAAGTCCAAAGAAAATCATGATCTTGAAATAGCTGAAGAGACCTTCTCCTTCAAAAGCTGCAACTACATAAAAGCTGTTGTTCGGCTACCGTCCTGAGGCACTAACAATGGCCTCACTATCCAGCAACAGCTACAACACTATATTATTTTTTGTGGAGTAGAAACATTTACTTGGACAAGTATTTGATAAATGTTTTATAAATATTGATAAATAAGTATCGATTTATTCTTATTCCTGTTTCCACTATAAGACAACATTTGTAACAAAGAATAAAGTTTTACTTCTTTTTGCTATAAAGTTCAATTTCAAATGTAGTCAAAACTTCTTTGGGAACAAAAAAAAAGTTTTATTCCTCCTTGCTAGAACGATGAAGTAACATTACTGCAGAAAAAAACTGGTTCCTTTTCAAATATGTACACATCTAACCTATATTAAAAAGATATACATTGCTGCAAATGGAAGTGTTCTAAAGCTAGGAAATGTCAGCCTATATCATTTCTGTGTAACCTTACATTCACCCACTAATATGATTTTACTGTACCACAATTACTGATTATGTCTCCACAATACCTTTTCCAACAGGTTCCAGATCTCAGTTGGGTTTCAGCTCAGAGGGGAAGAGACTACAAGACATCTTAGCTTGGACAGAAATTGTAACTTTAATCTCTTTTCCCCTCCCATGCTGCAGGACAGGATCAGCTCTTTCTATACCACCTCCCATATTGACAGAGAGCTAAGCCATTCCTGAGATCAGGGAGGGGACAACTACAGACTCCTACAGCAAGAGCCCTGCCATGTTGAGTGGACGAATCAGAACTGTGCAACAGAGTCCTTTTCATTCTCTACTAGAGAATAAAAGTAAAATACACAATCAATTTTTCCTTCCAGACAACTAAACTATCACAAATCTTATCCTAAAGTAACTATAATTCAGTGATTTGTTGATATAAAACAAAACTCTCTTAATTTGAGGTAATATTTCTCTCCATTAACATCCTACCAATGTATCCACAGAGCTGGTAGTGTTAGAGCCCAAAAACTCAATTTGCACACTTCCTGACTTTACACACTGAAACAAATGACTTGGATATTAAATTGAAACAAGGACACTGTCAAAATGCTTACAATCTACAGTAAAGGACACTGCAGTTATGTAACATTTTAGCTATCATGCTATTGTTTTTTTTCTGAGTGAAAACAAACTCCATCTTGCAGGAGGAATGCAGTAAAAGACAGGTTTTCCACAGTAAGTTTACTTGAGCAAGCCCTTACTCATCTTCCAAAAAAGCTGGAAACTGTATCAAGCAGACACAAGCAACATTAACTTGGATACTGCCCTGTCCACCCAGGCAGTGTTTGGTGTTCGAAGGATGATGAGGACGGAAAACTGTATAGCGAGTATTAGTATAAGCCAATAACACACGTTAGTGAAAGCACTAAAGTGAATTTGAAACAAATGCTATTCTAAGAAAAGCTAATTTCAAAGTAAGTGAACATTGTATTGGAAAGCACTGAAATATTTGTACTGTTTGAAATAATATATTCCAGGTTTCATGTATGACTCAGTCTCAGAGTAATTTATATAACAAACCAAAACTAAACAAAAAGAGTAAAATAATTCAGAAGCGAACAATCTTTACATTACTGCTTTTTAATTTTTAATGCTAAATTAATGGTGATCACCATAAGTGGAACAGGAGAAATACGACTTTCCTGAATTAATACTGTTTAGAGTTATCATCTGTTCTAATTCCAATTCCAAGACACTGGAATATTTTATACTTTCAACGGATAGTTGATAGTTAAGAGCTGTTTTTCATTTACTTTCCTTCTACATATTTATACTTGTCATCAAGTAATTTGTTAAACAAACTCATTGCTGAAAGTAAAAAACAAATCCAGATCTAAAGATCTTTCACATTTATTCCTTTTTAATAACACCACTGCTGGAACACTTCTGTTCTAAGATTCACTGGAAATCAACATTTTACTAGCCAAGAGCCCTTTAGCCAGCCCTGAGGAAATTCTTGGATGTTATTTAAGTTCAGTAGGTCCAGAAGATACCTGGCTGCCAGAGGTTTTCCTTTCAAGCCAAAACAAATTCCATGGATGTTATCACTGAATAGATGTGCAGGCAATTAACAAGTGTAACATAAAAATGAGGGCCTGAGCACTAGTTATGAGCATCCAAAAACCCCACTAGGGAGATCAGATGAAACTAAAATAGAAGCCTTCTCAAGTTGGTCTTGCCACCTGAAGATGAAAGGGGAAAAAATACATAAATGACACTTCAGATGTCTTCTAATCCTATTTTACAGGCATAGAAATGTACACAAATAAAACACTAAGCCACAGAAATCCTCTTGACACTTGTAAATTACCTCAGCAAGGACAATACAACCCATTTATAAGTTATCATAACATAAACCATTTTGACCTTAACACAGGAACATTTTTACAGATCTAATAAAATATTTTGTTATAAACTATGATAGTTGAGTCCTCGTGGCTCCTCATTGAAGAACCAAAGTAATGTCCATCCATGTTTCAAATTATAAAGTGTCATAATAGAACAATTTGTAATTAAAAATATTTTAATAATAATTTTTAATAAAAATGCAATTTTTACTGCATATGCAGCAGAGCCTCATTCCCCCAGATGGGGAAATTGATGTTTTTGACATCAAACACTAACTCAGTAGTATTTCCCCATGGTAAAATAAAGCTGTTAGCCCCTCCAACTGCAAGAATCCCTGTTTTCTCATTACATTCAAGCAGCAACTCCACTGTTCTCAAATTGAAAAAAACAGCCTGAATTTTCCTGTTCACAAATTTGTAAGACACATTTCATGCCTTTCAAAGATTTGGCAACTACTGAGCATGTCCTGTTTTCTCTTTACTCTCTCAATCTTCTATCTTGCTCCCAACAGTTCCTCTTTTAGAAAATACAATGTGCAATAATCTGGAAAATGAAGCATCACTATAGACTTCTGAAGCTTCCATGCTGACACAGAGTATGATTTTATATTGTCAAAACAGCAAAGCAGGTCTGAACAAGTATATTAATAATGCTGATTTACAGAACAATGTATGTAAGCCCAGTAAAACCTCAGTGGTAGGTTTCTGAAGGTACTGATGCATTGAGTACATTGTTACAACTCGGCAGAATACTCATTTAATGGTTTCAACATGGTTAATAGGCTGTTCAGATCTAGAGGCTAGGTAAAACCACATCGAAGTGTTTACAATTCTGAAGACAAAAGTGAACATTAAATTCCCAAGGACAGTCCACCAGATGGTACAAAACTGCCAGGCTGTTAAATACATTTCTTCACATTCAAGCAATGCTTGATTTAATACACAAAATGTAATGGTACTCTACAGAAATAAAATATAGTATGAAATAGACTTTAAGCAGATGGACTTCTATGAATCTTTCAGAGCACATGTACAGGGTACAGAATTTACATCAAGCTTCCTCTAAAAGGTGTGTGCTGTATTGATGTTTTCTACAACCACTGGAATAAAACAGATTCAGCTCACACTTACCTCTGCTTCAGGCACATTAGTTACTTCAAGCAGCCTCTGGTCCCTCCTATTTTCTCAACCCTGTGGATGCTCTGAATTTCACCCAATCCCTGTTTCAAGCACAGTCACAGAATTCTCATGCTTTTGTACTGTGTCTTGCACTGCAATCTTTGTTGTACCCCACGATTTACTTCAACATAGCTGTCTTAATCCAGATCCAACAAGCCTATCACCATTGCCACAGTCTAATTCAAGATCTAAAGCCTAAGATATCTAACTCCAGTAATAAAATAACATTTACAATGAATGTGTAGCATGCAAGTTGTTTACAGAACTACCCTCTCTGATTGCATTTTCATTATATTCCGTGACTCCATCAATAATATTGACACAGAATACTGCCACAATAATAACTATCACCTTGTTTCAAATACATAGATTCAATGAAGTGGTAACATCTTCCTTTTCATGACTTGTAAGAGAACCTCATAACTATGGCAATGCTCACGACATGGCTGTGTTCTCCAGTAAGTTTTGCTACAGTAGTTATGGGAAGTTTTCAGCTAAACAAAACCTGCACAACCAGTCTATATTTGTGCACAGTATCTTTAGGGTACCACTGCTACAGCAAGTCAGGAATGTGCAAATCACCTCAATAGAAACATGAACTGTGACTCAAAGTTACATTTAGCTGCCTTGGAGAACTAACAGTGGAAAAAAAAAATCACCTTGTTAAAAAATAAGGAAAGATACTAACTTTTACGTTCCTGATGCTCTCTTCTACCTCCTGTACTTTTAAATAACATTGTAGAGAGTGATTATGGCTATGCTCAGGTTTATATCAAGTGTTTTTGTGAATTCAGCACCCGTTTTACCAACTCTTTCTCTGTTCTACACTGTAAAGGTATCTTTAAACAGAAGAGCTTTGAGAAATACCACTTAGCCGTAAAAGTTACGAAACATTACAAAACAAAAAGGCATTAGCATGAATTCAATCCATTTCAGACTAACAGCTACAGGACTGACAGACACTTAACAAGCACAGGAAGAAAAGCTCTTTCTTATAATACTGCAATGTTTTAGGAAAATTTTCTCCAGCGGGGTCCAAATTTGCAATGAAGTAGTAGTCAGAATAAGAAGAGAAATTCCTCAGTATATTAAGAGATAAAGGACAAGAGAGTACTAAAAGATATAGGACCCTTCATATCATGCCCAGGACAGTGCCTGTCACCTGCAGATGAAAAAGAATGTTTTATACCCTCCACCTAAATGGAAATGAACACACCATCTGGGCATAACTTAGACTAACAGATCCAGCAGATCAAGTCGTTAGAGACACAGGAAAAGCAGAAGCGGAGAAGAGGAATTTCCGTCATTTCTTATTGAACAGACACACATGACACCTGTGCAGTCAGGTTTGCAAAACTGTGCAAACCCCAATAGAAAACACGGCAGAAAACTTTGTTACTTTTCTGGATTTCCACCTGCACCTACACATCTCTGTCCTGTATGAAACTGACAATGAAAAGGAGTAGTACTGTACCTGCAGTGTTCTCTGATGATGACAATATGTATCATTATAACGGAATTTCAGATGATTAATGGCATCTGGTGCTAGTCTACAGTTACAGATATTCCTAACAAAACTATACGCTAATTATTTTCTATATTAAATTACATCTGATAATGTCAAGCTCCTTACCACACAATATGGAATTGGGAAAACAGAGGTACATGGCATTTTACTGCTGAATTTACTATTCAGTCATGTAAAACCACAAGTTAAAACTGAAAGAACTGTTTTAACTCGCGTATTTTTAGTGGTATAAACTGCTAGCTTGTTATTATAATAAGCTTCTGAAACAGATTTGGGTCCTAAAATACCGTCTAATAAAGCTCAGCACACAGGATGATAACAGGATAAATAATCTCCATTATAATCACGTATCAGATCAGATTTAGATGAGCCTTTGTATTAAGGTAGTACAAATAATTTTTTTTAGTGCTTCAGAAAACAAAAGAAAGTCATTGCAAGAAATGGAGATCACATAATATCTATACAGGTCAATATTTGTAAGGTAACTGGGATAATGAAAAGCCAGGGATTTCTGTTTTCACTTTAGCATCTCTGCAGCACATGCAAAATACAAAAAGGAAACAGACTGAAGGAAAGTTCTCTCTTGATTCTAGTTTTATTAATGAGCTTAATTTCCACTGTGTCAATTAAAAGACAGGCATTTCAAATGAAAAGAACTGCCTGTACTTTGGTATTGCGATCACGCATATCACAGTAAGCACTACAGTTTCCACTAACACTAAAGGATTTAGTCTGGGATCTACTCAGATCAAAAATTCTTTAACATCACGGACTAAAAACTAGAAATTCAAAATTTAATAATTTTCACTGAAATTATATTATTATTATAAATACAACCAGTCTGTGACAATTGTTCATGATGCAATTCTTTAAAAAAGCTTAAACTCACACGCCAGTATTTACAGTTCTTTGACCAGCACTTCAAAATTTGTCTCTTTTCATCTTTAAAAACAAAAATTTAATCTGTAACTATAAAAAAAATGCTACTAACATGCTATTAAGTGTATGAAGTACCAAGATGGAGGCAAACAGGCAGCTTTTTTTTAACTTTTGGTATTTTTATGACACATATGAGAAAAGCAGTTATCACAGTAAACATCATCTCTATCAATTAACTTCAAAAGCTACTTTCAAATATTGCCAGTCTGTTTTGCTAACAATGGTTGTCTTTCAAAACAATAATCTGTTAAAAAATGACACATGCTATTCTATGAGCTCTATTAATTCTATTAATTCAAAAAAGTAGGTTTAAGCATGCGTTTTAAAATTTGGGTTACAATGAAGATGGCGACCTACTTCAAATACTTTCACAGAAAACATAAAGGACACTTGTCCCCAATTTTTTTCCAATTGTTCTCTAAATTAAAGAGCCCTTAATAGCGATTTGCGTTATTCATTTTGTTGTTGTTTGATTTTAATAAGAATTTAAACAGTAATACATTTGGAGAGCTAACAGTCACTAAAGTGACTTGATACAGTCACAGATCAAGTTTTATCGTACTTCAAATGACATCAAAATACTACAACTACCTGACAATTGGAACTGGCTTAAGGACTTCATAACTTCACTGTTTTAAAATTGTTTTAAAATTTTCCAGTGACTTAACTGAAACCTGGATCATGTATCACCTACCTGAAACAATCAACTACATGTTGGCCACATCCGTAACAAAAATGCCACCTGCATAAATTCTGTATCTCAGTTACTGCACTAAGCAGAAATGTGATCAGGCCTGCAGTCAAAGCAGTACTGTTTGGTGACCTAAGCCTACACAGTTCCAGTAGGAATGATTTTAGATTCGTTATCTCATGTAATTACTCTGCATTTCATTATAATTTGGATAAGGTAATATTGTCAGAAAGGGAATAAATATTTCCACAATTGCTATGACATAAGACAGCATAAAACAACTTCAGGCCACACTCTCTGATGCTAACCAGTCAGTCAGATTAATTCTTTTAAATATTTTTTGAAATAAACAAACTCTTCGAATTGATTATGTTCTCTAAAGATACATTCTGCAAATGAACCATGGTTTCATCAGCTGATGAGACTGTTTTATATGCTTGCGTTATTGAATGGGAAACTAACACTAAAATTAACATCAGAAAAGTCTAATGCAATACAGCTGTCCTGTTTCACAAAAGAAGATGCAGACTAATCAGCTAAGAAAACAAACAAAAAAAGGAAATATGTATCCTCTTATTTTTTACTACAGGTAAAAATGTCAACTTACCAGACTTGTGCTTCTTGTGTTTTGCTTTCTTTTTAATTATAAACAACTTGTTTTGGATCTCAGATTTATAAGATTTGAATGGATGAAGATGAATCTCATGCTTTCTTTGCAAGTCATCAATTTTTCTCTGTAGATTTTCATTTAGAATATCCTTCAACTTCTTTTTTTTCTTTTTCTTCTTTTTTGCCTGCAACTTATTTAATTTCGTATTATTTTGCAGTGAGTTCTCTAGCATTGTTTCTGTAGAAGAGTCACGGCAATTTATGTCTTGGTTGTCATTACGAGTGCCATTAACATGCATTTGGCAAGCTTTCAGTGTGTTCTCCTTGAATGGACTGATCTCAGCTTTTACTCTGGCCATTTCAGCACAACCTTGTCCATTCTCCACAGCCCTTAGTTCTCCTGAACTAGGCTGACCACCCATACCAATAATCTCTCCTGAATTCCTCAAGTTCTCTTTACGGCAATGAGTTTTTTTGATGTTGCCGACTCCTGAGGTCTTGATTTCACAGTTAATCTCCTCTGTAGTGACTCTAAAGCTACCTAAACATGTTTTTTTTTCTGGACAGATAACAATGGAATCCAATCTTTTCTCATCTTCTGTCTTAGAATGATGAAGCTCATCTCTACCACCAGAACTGACCTCCCCATTGCTTTTGCTTACATATTCATGTTTTACTTTCTCCAATTTAATACGTGACACTTTCTTAACTTTGATGGGAGGAGATGGGAATTCAGGAGCCTGAAAAGGTTTTTGTTTGTAAATCCGAATATCTGCACCACAGAACTGTGGAAAATGAATATATGCGTTCTCCAAGTAGTCATAACCAAGAATTACTTCTCTGCATTCATGGATAGGCTGACCTAGCACTGCATCCTGAACATCCTTTTGTGTTTCATACACAAAATCACAGAGGCCTTTTAGCAGCCATACTTTTTGGTGGAATGGTAGCTCATGAAATGGTTTGTCTTCCAAGGGACTAACTTCACCAAGGACTTTGAAAAACTGGGGACACAATCCAAGTTTTTCTGCAGAGCTATTAGGATTGTCCGTCTGCCCTACAACATTATACCAATGTTGTACTTTCTGTCTGAGTGCCACTTCCCAAGCCCTGTAAGGAAGTGTAGGCCTGCGATGTAACGTAGATCTGCGATGAGGAGGACTTAACAGAGAAGTCATTATTTTAGATAAAAAAATACTACACTGAGGCATCAGAAGACAACGTTCCAATTCATAGAATACTATTTCAGGTAAATTTAAAATCTGTTGTGCTAAACAAAGAAAATGACCAATAGCTGGAATCTCCCACATTGTCTCCATCCTTGTAGGTGCTGCTTGAGCTAAAAGGGACTTTTCCCATTCTTCTATTTCTTTCTGACTAGCTTCTTCTGCTTCTTTTCTTTCTTGCTCTCTCAGCCTATTAAAAGAAAGTTCATGAAAATTTAGGTATCGGATGAAGAAAAGAAAATAGGGAGAAAAAAAATAACCACAACATGACATACATACTTATCTTGAAGTAATAAAGAACACAGTACATTAAGTTTTAACTCAGTTTGTCTTACACTGGATTGCATAATGCATCACTGCACCAAAATGGGAAATTATAGTGTTATTTCTATCACCACTGGTTTAAAAAGGGGAAAAGGTAAGGAAAAAACCTGGCAGATATCAGTAGTTTGGGTGATTTAGATTTTTTTGAAAAATGTATTCCCTTCCCCAATCCCTTTTTGGCAGGATTAAATATTTCCAACAAACTATCTGTATAAAAATCCCTGAAAACAAATTCCAGATAAGTCTTGCTTTCAAGTGATTGCCCTATAGCTTGTGTCACCTACTCTGTAACTCCCTTCCTCAGCAGACAAGTATACATGCCTAACTTAAGTGCTTCATTCACATACAAGAGACATTTTCCCTCCCACCCACAAGTGTGTTACTAGTTGGTTTGCAATGGTGGTCAAAAAGGAAACAAATATCAGGATGTATGAAGAATGTGATGGAAAATAACACCAGAAATAAAATGTCATTACATTAATAAATGGTTTGCCCTCACCTGAAAAACTGTATTCAGTTCTGGTCCCCCTATCTAAAAAAAGGATAGAGCAGAAATAGTGGGTATTCAGAGAAAGAGGTTATCAGTAATCAGAGGCCTGCAAAAACTTCTGAAAAGTCTGGGACTCTACAGAAGACACTAGCAAGAGGAAACATGACAGCAATATTCAAAACTAATATAATAGACTGGGAACTTCTATTTACTTTTATTTGTAAATTCATCATGAAATTTAAAGGCAACAAGTTTAAGAGGAAGTAATGCTTCCACTTCAGATAAGCAATCATGCGTAGCTTACCATCTAACTTACTAGAACACAGGATATGTCAATTTAGTTCCAAAGTGAAAAATAGGAAATCTGCAGGAATCACAAGGATATCAAGGGTTACCAGTAACTGGAGGGATTTTAATTTAATGTTGCAATGGTAAACTGACATTTTTGCCTCAAGGCATGACCAGATTCCAAAAGATAGGATTAGAATACAACTGTACTTAGAGGAAATTTTTTCTAGAGCTCATTCAAAGCTTCTCATATCTTTTTCTCTGAAAAGCTTCTCTGAAGCTTCTGTCACTGACCACTGCTAGAAGCGATCACCTGCATGTATTACTAATGTGATCTGTTACTGGAATTTACATGTCCTTATTTGCAGATTGCTACCCTCCAATTACATCTCTTGGTATACAAGTAGCAAATAAATGCCATTAATCCATTCCAAGCATCAATGCTTTCCAAATTCAGCCAAAGAGTAACGGCATATTAAAATATGTCTTTTGACAACATGAAGCTAACAGTGGCTTCTAGCATGAAGAATGCTTGTTTGAAGTATTGACTAGTTATCTTGTTAATGTAAAATATATGACAAACCTAGCTTAGCCCACATTTTAATATCAATGCAGGAGAAATATGCCATGACCACAAACTTAAAATTTATATCCTCTATGTATGCAAAAACAACATATAATACAGTAAGATTCTGCTGAACACTTTAACTTACATAATTAAATTAAAAGTGACTTGCTACTATTATTTGAACAGAAATTTTTAACACCACACACATGCATCCTTCTTACTTATGCACCTGTCAAATGCAAAAAGACAGATTCATGCAAAATAAAATTAAAATGTAAAAGCGAACAGGCCAGTAAATTCTCAGCTTCACTAGCCCAATGCAGCAGTAATTTAACTGTACAATGAATGGGATCTAAAGACAAAACTCCACTTTGCAGCACTAATTTAAACATATAATGAATGTGGTCTAATGACAAAATCCCATTTGCCATTCTAGGTGAATAAACCAGTAAACTCAACACTACTTGCATAGGTAAAGTAAGCATTTTTTTTATTCTGACTTGTTCTATTTCCACGCATAAATAAATAAATAAGAATTATAAATAAAAATAAGTAGCTTAAAAGTGGGGCAGAGGGAAAAACAATAGTAAGTAAAAACTGTTCTCAAAAATAAATTTCAAAGCACTCCTGAATCCTACTCCCTCCTCCCTCCTAACTGTAAGACATACTTCCAAATAACCTGCTGCCTCCAAAATATACTATTAAAATAGTACAGAAATAAGCTTAAACATGGATAGACAGCAAGATAGAACATTTGTAGAAACAATCATATTTCGGTATCATTTAATAAAAACACAGGCTGTAGATACTCTAAAAATACCGTCTTTGCAAGCAGTTTCAACTTATCATTAATTAATAATTCAAATTCAGGTAGAATTTTCAAAATAAATACCCTGGATTCACCTCTGTCTTGTTATTCCTAAAATGCCAATCATTATGCTATTTTAAAGATCTTTTTAAAAAGAAAAACATACATTGTTTCACTTGCAAAAAGTTTGCTCTTTTTTTAAAAAGCTGTCGTTTTATCACAGTATCTGTAGTCATTCCATTCTCAGTAGACATTTCAGAAAAAAAATTTAAATAATAGCACACTTTCATATCTTTGTTACTGAGGTCTTCCTACTAGCTGCCCATCTTTGGGGGGCATAGCTTTTTCTTGGAGTGTTTTTTAGAGAGGAAGGATGGGGATGAAGAAGGAAGAGGAGGTAGGGTGAGGGAGCAAAAGTTGGGGGGAGAGAAACATTTTATAGTTAGCAGGACAAATATCCTTACACTGAGAAAAATACACAAGAATCCATGAACTGGAAAAACATATTTGGCTTTTATGCTACCAGCAAATGTAAAAAACCTGTTGTTTCATACTTTTGCTTACATTTAGCAGGAATGTGTTTGTGGACATGTATTGTGTTTACAATAATAACACAAAACTATTCTAAAATCAAGCTGACATTTCCAGAATACCAAAGGACAAAACTCCTAGAATATATCTGCAGCAGTTGTTTTGCAGCTCTTGAGTGGATAAACCCATGACACCTGGCCTTAAAATGCAGCAGACATGCACCCCAAGTAGAGGTACCACCTAAAACAGAGTTCAGACTCCCCACTTTCCTTATCATTTTCTCACTTGAGACAGTAAACACATCTCACCAGCTAATTCCTTCTCACTTGCAACAAGAGATTTCACTTGGAGGGGGGAGGAGGCAAAGACTGGATTGTACTTTTCCCCCTCAGCCCAATTACCACTTCCAAACCACTTAAGTGTTGAGTAATTTTTCACAGGTAAAAGGTAAGGCATTGGAACTCTGATGACAAGGTACAGACAGCTGTGATAATTCTACAGTAACTTGTTTCTAAAAACTTTCATTTAAAAATAAACTAGAAAGCTATGTACAAAATAGCAGTATTATGCATTATTCTAAATGAAATCAAGATTTAGTAGCCAGAATAAATTAGATCTGGAGATGCTCATGTGACCTTAATTCTGTATCTGTAATGTCTTACATCATATTGTGACATACTCTACATTTTTCCATAGGACTCAGTTCATTTCATGCTACAGCATCCTCATAAAAGGCAAAATCAACTGTATAAGCGTACCTCATTCCACAATTTTGCTAGTTTAAATTACTATCTTACAACTGAAATTGAAATCTTTAAATATTTTAATGAACATGCCTGAAACTTATCCCAGGATCACGTTTTCAGAGATGGTAGAGACAGAGCTGCGTAGCATAAATTTCAACAAACCGAAGTCATAGACACTTAATTCCCATTTAAGTCAACCAGTTAATTACTTGTTAGTCACTGGTGGTTTTAAAAATTTCAGTAGGAATCTACCTCTGTTTCAGTATCTAAATGCCCCTAAACAGGCAAGCATTTCCAATTATATAATAATTCCCCCATTATTTATGGTTAACTAATATGTAAGTTAGTATGTATATATAATATTAATATAGCATGTAACCAAACAGCTGAGTAGAACCTCATGGAATTGTATCTAATAATCTAAAGATATTAAATATTCTGATAATTAGAACAATTGGACAAAAGGAAAGCTTATAAAGATTGACAAGAAAAGTAAATCAGATTTTGTTATGTATATACTTTGGGTGGAAAAAGTGCTTTTGCTGCTGTACAGAAACTATTAGCTGCAAAACAGTGACATCAGCTTTGCAAAGACATCTTCCCAGTTTTCACACACTGAGTCTACCATATTGAATGTATCACTTGGGGAAGGTTATAAAACATTAAATAAAGAGAAAATTAAATAGGTTTTTGCAGAAATGGATAAACTACAGGAAAGGAAAAGAGAACCCTCTACAAAGGATACCTATATAACAAAAATAAAGAATTTTGAGTAGGATTACCAGGAATTAAACTACAGAAAAGATGAAGAAAACACACTTCAGGATATTCTTCCAAATATACTGTTGAAAAAAAGCTTGTAGAACAAATTACAAGGATTGGGGGACAGGGGGATCTAAAACTACTTTAAAGATTTCATTTACTGCAATTCTTTCTATTCATCATAAGATGCCTGTGCTTTACAAGAGTATAGCTAAACATCTAAAGCAAAGGATTAGATATTAACTGGACTTCAACAGGCAATTTCTTTAGGTAGGAGACTAAGTTTTGCAGAAATGCACTTGCATTTGCAACCTTACTTATCCGGGGCTGAAAGCGTGTAACCCCTACTGAAGCAGCTGATAATTACAAGCTACAAAGTATGCATATACTGAGTGGTCTGCTGGACGGCCAGAAAGTGAGCATTTCATGTTCCTGATAACTCATCTGCACTTCCCTTGCACGGCAGGAGCTGCCTATCCAAACACAACTGATTTGCCTGCACACAAGGTTATACTACCAGCCTACACACAATTTTAAGAGGAAAAACGACAGCAGAGCAAGAGAAGGAGGAAAGCAAAATTCAGTAGAGTAGACACTAAAATCCTAAACAGTTTACCCACTCATTTGAGTCGACCATCACAGTCACACATAATTATACTCTGACACAGGATAGTCTATATTACAGCAGATTTGGAGACTCAGTCTTTTACAACTGTGATGAAAGACTAAGTGAAACAATCAATAATAACAATCAATAAAATAATCTGTAGCCACTAAAGTAGTGCTTTAGTTCTAAGAACACATTTTATGCCATGAATTCTACAGGGATACAACAAAGAAAATGGGAATTCTGCATTAGCATCTCGTAGCCTGAAAAAAAGGTGGATAGTATTTCAGAATCACTTATTTTTACTTGAATTTTCCTTGCAGATTTAGTAGGAGCTTTAAACAGGTATAAATGCAGTTTCAGTTCAGCAAACTTCATTTTTATTACAAAAAAATGCAGAGTGAGTGAAAGCCAAATTCAGTAACGAAAATGCACATCTGCCAATGGATCAAGACTGTAGCTCTAAGGAATACTGCAGTGGGGTTACCAGGACAGCGCCATGCACTCCAATTAAACTACCCATGTCTGCAATCTTGCATATAGTTTTGAAAGTATCTATTCTGTGCCAACCTCAGTGTGTCAGATTTCTAAAACAAGCAGCTGAATAACAATTTTCTCTTCTTAACAGCTAGCAATATATTTAACATAATATATATTGTAGCAATAATCCAAAATAAATTTAGGAAGTTGTAACACATTTTTGAATAAAAATAGTGTCCCATCTTAGTGCCACAAGTATGTGCATTTATATATAAAACACTTTGAAAATTTTATATACGGCATCATATGATCTCCAGTGGTTATGTATTACTAATTTTATAGGCCTTCCAATTTCCGAGCATTTTTCATAAAATCCCTCTACAATGTACTTTTGGAACATTTGCATTTTGGTGAGTTGGGAAATAATTGGTACAGAGAGGTCTGAGCTACTTTGGAAACATGGTGGATCCATTAGGAAATAAGAAAAGTGAATAAGATATCTGAAGCATGATTATTTGAGGAGATTCAATAGAGTCAAAGAAATATTCAACCAGCTATCTACTGACACATTTTTATTGCTTCCTAATAAGTGACATAGTTCAAAATTTTAGGGCACAGAGAGGCAAGCTAGTTGGGATCTTTTTTTGTTACTGTAGAACATTCTGTGGTATCAACCACCACTGAGTATCCTTTGCACAGGACCTGGGACATTTGGGTATATCCAGATACATGGATTTAACTGTTACGTACTACAGTTTCGCAGCAACATGCTTAAAACAGTTGTATATAAGCAAAATTTTTATTTGATCAGGTAATATGTTCTACTGACTCCATGGATGAACTAAAATCCAATCAAAACGTCCTTTTTCATAACAGCATTATCAAGTTCAGAGATCTAGAACACAGCATAGAACACAAATAAAGAGAATTTCACCCAAGAAACCTTAGTGATCTTTGGTTTTTTTTGCAAAATATGCGGTAGGTTAGAAGAAGAAAGATTCACTCAGTTCTAGGGAAAAAGTACTGGCTAACACTCAAGTCAGCCAAAACTGTATAGCTTCAAGTCTGCTGAAAATGAAGATTATCTGCAAAATGAGAGTAAACTGGTTAAATATGGGGAACATCTACAAAACTATAAACTTTGAAAACAGCTGGAAATATCTTGCTTCCTAAACCTAATACTCTCTTACCATGTTCCACATTCAGATACAGTCTCTTAAGTACACAAGCTTATAAGCTTCGTTTTCCTCAAAGTAAAACATACCGTCATTGACATTAAACACTGCCTGGGACTATATAAGTCTTAAATTTACGAAAACCACAAAATCCCACAGAGTTAATTACACACACATTCTAAATTTGTTACCTAACTGACAAGCTGAAGTGCCATATCAGTGAGGTAGCAGGAGTGTCACTGGCAGAGATAATTTGCTCCTGGCTATCAGTCAGGGAAGCAGTGACAAGATCACAGAATTAGACTGTAGTTAAGCATTCTGTTTGTTTTTAATCTAATTGTTGCATGGACAACAGTCCAAGGAAAGGTATGATAAACCATTACTGAGCTAACAGGACATTGCTGTGGATGCTTTCAGTTACTATTAAAAGTTTCACAACACTAAAATAACAATAGCCTTAATTTATTTTAATGCTTACCTAACTTGAACAACTTCTCAAGAAGGTGGTAAATCAAAACCTCATTTCTTGCTTTGTGGATGCACTGTATTGAAATCTTAGGCTCATTCATTAACTTACGACAAACAGCATCACAACATTTATTTACCTAAAAAAGCCTTAAGGAGCTAGCCCCTGAGAGAACTAAGAAGTTTGGTTATTTAAAACCAAAACAAAACAGTTTTTCCTCTTACCTCTTTTCCTCTTTTGCCCTCAGCTGTTCCTCTTGTCTTAGAGCCTGAACCATCACAGACTCAAACATGCTTGTTGACAAGCCTACTAAATTGCGAGGTGTGGAACGACGTCTTGTTGCAATGCACACTGTTCCCTTCTCATCTTCCAGCCCATAGCATCCTCTAGATGTTACAAATATAGATGTTTTCTCTCTTAAATGCCTAGAAGAAAAAAAGTAAGCCAATTCATGACTACAGTTTCCCCTACTAACGGCAGTTCAATGCCTACACTACCAACCACAGATTGAGCACATTTGTTCAGAAAAAAGCAGTTATTTTTCACCTGCCATTTCTCCCACATTGAAAGTCCCTTTACAAAATTTTAGACTTAAAACCAACATAAGCTATGTTTCCACATGTATTAAAAATGATGGATGTTTATCTCACGTAACCAAATACTGTTTGGAGATTGAATTTTCTATATTAATCCACAAATACTTGGAAAGAAAATACTTCACAAGACCTGAGAAAATAAACTATAATTTTCAGAAAACATCTAAAAATACTCCTCCCCTTCCTCCCCTGGGCACTTGCTGGTTTGTGCTGGGGGGTCTGTGTGTTAAACAACAGTTGAGTTTTGTTAAAAATTAAACATTTAAAGCAAAACACTACAAATTTAGTTGTAAAGTTACATTTCATCTTACCCTGTTTCAAGGTATTCCAGCAAAATTTGTATGAGAAGTCACACTTTCACACGACCTCTGAAAACTTTTAGGGAAGAGGAAAAAATCCAACCTCCATTCAAAAGCAACCTCCATTCTAAGGTAATTTTCTGTGGCTTGTAATATCTGAGAATCATGTAGCTAACATTGATCACTTCCCTTCAGTTACTTGATGGGGATCATTGAGCTAAATACTGCTCTGTAATGAAGCAAAAATGATTATTCCAAGAAATAGCTCTTGAATTTCATTTTACTAATAAAATTAGTTCTTTTGAACACTTAAATCTGTCTGATCAAAAATTGTGAAATAACTTTGAGACTTCCCAATTCCATAATCCCTTCTAAATATAGTTTTTAGATACTTTTACCAAGCTAGTGTACACAGATATATTGAAAAAAAATCTTTACAAATCTTTGAAAAGTTAATGTAAGAGACATTGACTATATACTGACGTGGGATTATTTTTAGCCAGTTTAATATTTCTTAATATTTATTTGAAAGACTGTGCATTTTTGGAAGAATGACAACAGCAATGGGATTTTTTAGTAAATACATATATTGCTATTTGATGACGCAGTACATAAATTGACTTCTCTTTGTTACGGAGTGTCTAATAAAAAGGCATTGAGCATTCTCAGGTCCTACCAAATCCAATGAGTAGTCATATAATTCAACAAAAAGCCTTCAACAAAATGCCTTTCAATTCAATGCAGTTGAGATATTACAGCCACACAACACAGAGAAATGAACTTGGCACAAATCTTCCAAGCTGCATTTGGTTAGCTATTTATTTGCCAGCAGTAAGTCTTTTAAGCCAGGAATTGATGGTTTGGTTTTTTGTGGGTGTTGTTTGGGGTTTTTTTTAATCAAGTTTTACTCAAGCAAACTAGCAACATTCATGCCCCGTTAGGTTCTGCTCCTTCCCTTCTACTCCCAAACTGTCCCACAACTGCTGTTAAGCAAAACTAGTTTCGAATATAGCATTGCTACACCAACACAGAGTATGTCACTCTGGCTTATTCAGTCAAGTTGCACACCGCACTCCTCAAGTGTTTCTACTATGCAAGCTAGGTTCGTTTTACCAGCTGGTGGCGAACAATCTGTGTCACTAGCAAGTTTAAGGTTGATGGACATGCACAGCTTTATGCATTTCCCAATCCTGTTCCTTCTTCACCTTCACCCTTTGCCAAAAAATCCTCTTGGTTTTACATGCAGAATACTATGCTGCTCAGAAGACTGAGGGACCTTTCATTGTTAGAAGCCACCACAGTTTTCTGAATATGACTAAACTAAGCCTGTGTCAAACTCACAAGACAGCATGTATTTTAGTTGTGATTTAAACTGGGCTTTCTGCTATATAGTTTGACAGCTTTCTATGCTTCAGCTGCTTTGGCTGATAAATGAGTTCCTGCCAGGGACTTACATTTAAACATATCAAAATTTCCATTTTGCCATTCAAGACTATGATATGCAAAGCTTCAGCTTTCATTTTTTGATTATCAAAAAGTATTCCAACACTAAATTACCCATTTCAAAGCAGGTACTTTGGCCAAAGATTTTATTCCTACTTATTTTAAAGACAGTAGAAATATCACTGACTGTAAAAATTACAATTTTAAAGAGCTCATTTTAAAGAGTTCATACACAGTTTGGGTAGTTTCACTTGTTTTTGACAGCATAAAACAAAGGAAGGAGCATTTGACAACTTGTTAAAACACGTGTGCCTCCATGTTCATAAAAGGCTTCTTTCAGAAGGAAAATCAGCCAGGAAATGCTGTGCTCTATTTTGCATCTTGGTATTTTCAGGTTTGGAATCTCCGAAGGATTCTGGATGGAGATTTGAATTTTTGCCAGCAGGAAACGTTCCTCTTCATTGAATTATTCAGAGCTTGAGGATTTGGATGGGACAAACACATTCAAATGTGTTTTATTGTGGGTTTTTAAAAAAACCATTCAAACCGTACTTTTTATGTAAAGACACACACCCTCCTATTCTACTCCATATAAAAAGCATCTGGCAGGGCCCCTACAGGGTCTTCTACACCTACCGGGACAGCAGCGCCAGCTTCTGTTCCAGCATCATTTCCAGCTTCTGGGCCTGTTTGGAGAGCCAGTGATCTACACCATGCAGTCTGTAACATGTCTCCAGCATTAGCCGGAAGTCACCCACGAAATCTGCTATTCCTCCGTACTGCCCACTGGAAAACTTCTCTTCCATCTTCAACAGCCACATTCCATCGGAGTGACTGCCGTTACGACCCGAAAGGGAGCCTGCTCCTTCTTCCCTGATGGATGCCTGATCAGCGAGGGGCTTCAAAAACGGTGCTGTCAGGGGCCGGTACTTCTCCATGAGAAACTCGCGCAAGATGCGGTACCCCTGCTGCAGCTCGGGATTCAGGCTCTGCTCCCAAGAGCAGACGCCGCTCTTCCCTCCCGCATCATCTCCCTCCTTGCCCGGCTCCTCCTCCGCGCACCGAAGGCGGCTCGCCGAGGCCCGATGCGCCGAAAGCTCTCCGCCCGCGGCGCCGGCCGGCTCTGCCGAGTCCATGTCTCCCACCCCGGGCATGCACAGAGCCTCGCCGGCTCCAAGGGGGCCGCCGGCCCGGGGCCGGCTCTTCAGCCGCGCTGCCCCTCGCCCAGCCGGCGGCTCGACATCGGGCTCACCTATGCACAGAGACACGATTCAGACCCTCGCCGCGCTCCCCCGCGACGGCCTCAGCCCTGCCCCCACCTGCGGGGGGACGGGACGGGGGGGGGGGGGGGCGCGGCTGCCGGGGAGGAGGCGGTGGCCGGCCGCAGGGTTATCCCGCCTCTCCCCGCCGCCAGCCTCCCCCAACCAGCGCGCCCGGGCCTGCCTGCGACCCCGCCCGGCCGCCCGAGGGCCGTGCCCTCGCCCTCAGGGGCCGCCCTCGGCAGCGGACGGCGGCGCACTCCGCCCCCCGCCCCCCCGCCCCCCGCATCCCGCCCCCCGCCGGCCGCGCCTCGACTCGCCCGCCCTCTCCTTTCCTCTCCTCCCCTCCCCGCCCCCCCACGCCCTGACGAGGTCCCCCTCCTGAAGGAGGAGGAGGAGGAGGAATAGGAGAGGGACGGCGGGCGGGCAGCAGGTGCCGTTTCCCCGCTGGCCGCCCCCGACCGGCTCGTGTCTCCGCGGCGAGCGCTCCCCCTCCTCGCCTCACAGCGGCGGCGTCGTCGTTAACCACCAGTTAACGGCCGGCGCGTGCGGGGCGAGGAGGAAGGGGGCGCAGCCCGGGAGCGGGGCGAGAGAAAGGGACGCGGCGCCTCACCTAGCGCGCATGCACAAGCGGCCGGGCGGCGGCGGCGCGCTCGTTGTTTTGGATGCCAGATGAGGTGGCGTCATCAGTAGGCGCCTGGCCCTGAGAGGGGCGCGGGAGGCTGAAGGCGCATGCGCCGACCGGGGCCGGCGGCCGTGGCGCGCATGCGTGTTGGGGTGTGACAGCCTCACCTCACCTCACCTCACTTCACCTCACTTCACCTCACCTGACTTCACCTCACCTAACCCCACACCACCGACCTCCAAGTCCCTCAGGCCGTTTTGTCTCTGGAGGACTGTCGATGTTGGGGCATAAAAACATCCACCAACCTCACTGGAGCATAAACCAACCATTGCTTTTGTGCACCTGATACGAGGTTTCCTTTAAGTACACCCAAAAAACGGACTTCCCGAACGTTAAAAAGTGTTCCCTTAAAGGCATTCAGTCGTTAAGGTGGGGAATCATACAATCATAGAATGTCCTGAGTTGGAACGGACCCGCAAGGATCATCAAGTCCAACTCCTGTCCCTGCACAGGACAACCCCAAAACTCACACCATATCTCTGAGGGCACTGGCGAGGCCACACCTTGAATATTGTGTGCAGCTTTGGGCCCCTCAGTATAAGGAAGACGTTGAGGTGCTGGAGCGTGTCCAAAGAAGAACAATGAAGCTGGTGAAGGGTCTGGAAAGCAGGTCTTATGAGGAGCAGCTGAAGGATTTTTCAGGCTGGAGACTAAAAAATTATTTCAGGGTTGTTTAGTATGGAGAAGAGGAGGCTGAGGGGAGACCTTATTGGTCTCTACAACCACCTGAAAGGAGGTTGTAGTGAGGTGGGTGTTGGCCTCTTCTCCCAAGCTACTAGTGATAGGACGAGAAGAAATGGCTTTAAGCTGCATCAGGGGAGGCTTAGATTGGATATTAGGAAAAATTTCTTCACTGAAAGAGTTGTCAAGCATTGGAACAGGCTGCCCAGAGAGGTGGTTGAGTCACCATCGCTGGAGGTGTTCAAAAAATATGTAGACATGGCACTTCAGGGCATGGTTTAGGAGGCATCGTGGTGTTGCGTTGATGGTTGGACTTGATGAACCTAGAGATCTTTTCCAACCTTAATGATTCTATGATTCTAAGTGCTTCTTTAATATTGTCAGGCTTGGTGCCGTGACCACCTCCCTGGGGAGCCTGATCCAGTGCTCCACTGCCCACTGGGTGAAGAACCTTTTCCTAACATCCAACTTAAATTTGAAGTTGAATAGAGTTGTTTTTGTGTAAGAAAATGCTCTAATAACTGAAATGACCACAATGGGGTAACACTTCCACAGACAGAGCCTTCACAGTGTGCTCTGATCAAAGGCCCATTTGATGCTGCACTACTCATTGTTTGCAGCATCCGAAATGCTTTAAGATAACAGCTGTTGATTTCTTTATGGTGTTAACTCTCATAAATTTCATTTGAATGATACTTTGCAGAGTCGAATGTGTTTGTTACTGGGACCATAATGGAGTGGCATGTCCTGGTGCAAAACAGAGGGAATGCTGTCTTGTGTTTTCTTTGATAATTTGTCTCAGGAAGATTGCTCTGCTTGTGTAATTCCCACTCCAAGCTGAAGGTGGAGGGTCATCATGGGGACAGAAGTGGTGGGCAGCTTTCTGCAACTGTGGAGATTAAATCAGCTGCAGAAAAAGCATGATTGAAGATTATGAAAAACAGCCAGCCAAGTTACAGTAGGATTTTCTAGTTTAAATTAAATAGAAGTCAATTAGACTGGCAGCTCTCTTAGCAGCTTTGTTGTGGCTTTTGGACGTTCAGACAGCAACACTCATGTTCTGGTGCTGCTGGGTCAATCATATGTGAAAGTTCATCCAAGCAGGAGTCTTGAGGCCTCTCCCTAGAGGACACTCAAGCAGTGGCTTCCCTCCTTCCTTCAGTCCCTGGCCTAACAACGTGTAAGGCCACGGGTCTTCATAAGTCTTGAGATCAGGCCTGCCCTGGATTAATAAGGATCAGGTCTCCAGTAATCTTCAAAATAAGGCTTTTCTTCCTTCCGGACTGCAAATGTCCTTCTCCTGTATTCGACATCCGTTGAGATGTGTGTTTCTCCCACTGTGGGACCTGCCAACAGTCAGACACTTTACAAGAAATCTGTAAGCCATGGGAAATCGCAGAGCAAAAGGAAGCTTAGGAAGACTTAGACAGCCCAGTCTGTCAGTTGGAGAAAACATGTATCATTGGAGGAGAGAGGGAATTATAAGCCCTGTTCTTCTTGCTTGAGTACTGTGGTACCGCAGCTCTTGTTGGTGAGCACTCTGCCCTGTGTGCCTTGCTGTGTCTCTCTGCTCCTGCCTAGCCTTCTACTCTCTGACCCTTATATTATGCTGATCTACACCTGCTTCAGGTTACCCAAAATGTGGGAGGTGTGCTCCAAAGGGCTTCTTTCTCTTCACAAAGACTAGAAATGGCAACAGTAAAGCTGATTTGGCTTGTGTCAGCTGACCAGGCATCTCTTGAGCTGCCTAAAAGCTGTCAGTGTACAGGTGCCTATTATGATTTCTTTCACATGGCTGTCTTCCTAATGACAGAAAAAGAATTTGTAGTCTCTGGAATATGCAGCTTCACGATGGGGAGAGAGACCATAATAAGCTACAAAGCCAGTATCTGTTTTCTACCTTTTTTTGGTATTCAAAAAAATTAGAATTTTAGTTCAATGCTTTCCCTTTGAAGGTGTAAGTCTGCACTGTGGGTCAGGACTGAGATAACATGGTTGATTATATCATACCCTGCATATCTAAGTAAATAAGAGCAACTGTTTTTGGAAGAAAGGCTTGGTTGCCTGGAAGCTCATTTATACTTTCTTCAACAATACCAGGCAGGTTAATAAAAGTTGTTACTTCTTTCTAAACATCTGGTCTTGCCTTTAGGCTGTGAGAACTTGTAGTCAGAATTCTTCATACAATTCATAGACTAGTACCTCAGAAGCCACAAACTGTTATGTCCATAGATTTTGGTGCGGTAACATCTCAGCTAAATTCAGGCCTGCCTTAGAAAATAGATCTTTTAGCCTATGGTGATGAAAGAAATACAGATATCAAAATTACACCCTGAAATCAAATTTACAGTGAAGAATGGGGCCACATATGACAGAACAAGATAATATCCTCTATTGTGAGCTGTGACTTGTATCACCAAAAGATTTGAAGAGGATATTTTTTCTAAATATGCAATCAAAGTAGGGTAAAAGAAAAAAAAATATACCTGAAACCTCTTGTACTGGAGAACAGATCATTGTATCTACCAACAACTCTTGTGTGCTATCTTGTCTTCTGTAATGAAAGAATACATTGCATTTAACCAGTCCCTTAATATACTATCTATGTACTTTCCAAGTCTTGCCACACGAGTGCACTGTCGAATAAAAATCATACCCCATTCCTGCTTTAAGTTAGTAGTAGTACTCTATTCCATTTCGATGTAATCAGGACACAGGTGCTGCAGCAAAAACAAACAATCTTTAGAAAATAAGTAACCCTGATGAAACAGAGTTGTTTTACCATATGCAGTATTAATGAGCTGTGACCCTCATATCAGAAAAAATATTGTTCAGTATAAATGGAGCTGATAAACTTAACACTTCAGTGAGGTTTATTCTAATTTCTCTCCATAAATCTGAATTTAATGTACAATTTTTTAAAAATGTCATGATACCGATTTACATCTTTTTTAACCATAAAAAATAATTGCAGATGTGCATCAGTGTGATCTTCTCTAAGAGTGTTACACTGAGTGAGCTCCTCTACTGTCATGTTATCACAATGATGGCAAGAAATTCTGCAAGTATAGTGTTATCCACAGTGTCTGAGATGGTTAGGGAAAAGTGCAAATGTCAAGTGGATAAAGGTATAGCATGAGGGAGAAATGTAAGATATGCTTAGCAAAAAGTAACCTTCCATACACAGTTCACAAAGGACAGGGTGATCTTGTAAAGGAATAGAGACAACTATCAGACATGACCAGTATCCTTTACCTCTGATATGATTGCTGGGTGAGGGAACCTTAGTGGGTCATGGAGGTCAAATTCAGGCATCTAAAGGTAAAAGAGTATTTTAGGCTGACCATGAAAGCATCCATACTTTCTACAGACACCCATTGATATTCTAAATATTTAGTTTTTTCCTGAAACTTGATCTGGGTATTATTATAAAGTTTTTGTATTGTGCCCTAACTGGGTACTTTGCCTTTACATTTGCTCTTAAAGTGAGATCAGTGCTGTTAGACTATAAAGGAACAGCTAGTGGCAACAAATATGATACAGAGTAACAGGAACTGCTAGGCAAAACCCAGACGTTTTAACTCCTTGAATTACTTGTGGCCATTGTCTATATTTAACAGCAGATTATATATGCATTCTCAGAGATTTATACATAATTCTCAGGAAACATGTAAAATATTTTACAACAACTACTCTAAACTTCTTAAATCCAAAGGCCCTCTAGCTGAAGTTGTTTTCTATCCTAACCTTTTCAAGAGGACTATAACATTTTTCCAAAGGAGGATATCAGTGTTCCACCACCGTCAAAGAATCATTTAGGCTGGCAAAATTATGTGTATTAGGACACTGGAAAGTTGTGACCTAACAGGTCAGAAACTGCCTGTTTTGGGGTGTGGGATGAAGAAAGAAGGATAATCTCTGCAGCAGCAGTACAGAAAGAGTGTTTAGGAAGAAGAGTAAAATTGTGTTTCTTTCTGTGAATCCCTGGACTTTCTGAACCTTGAAATAAGGTTCTGTTTGCTTCTGGAACAGTAAAGGGGGGGTCAAAAAGTATCTTCCACCTTCAACTTTAGGTTATGCTCCATGTATCAGAAAGAAAATCTGTTCTTTATATAACACATATCCACTCAGTGTATCATTTTCTTCTCCTGGCAGTGTCATGGATAGTGACTGATTAGCTTGCTATGGCCTTCATTCTGCTTCCTTTAGTTCATAAATTAAACTCAGAGGCCCAAAATTAAGTTTTCTGCTACTGATGACCCCCACAGTGACTTACAGGACAGCCCCCGTTAAGGGTCCTTGGAGATCTTGTGTGAGGTGACAGAATTAGCACTGCCAGCAGAAACAGTTAAACTGTGTGCTCAGATAACTACATGCTCCTTTTGCTTACATAGACTAATGCTAAAGAAAGCTAACACCAAGCTCCAGAAGATACTATCAAAGTTATTTTCTTTTGAGGATCTGCCACCTGAAGTTTCCTTTTTACCAGCTGCACAAAAATTCTTAGGGAACAGGGTCTGGCATGTGAAGAAAATAATAAATCTTTGAAATGTTCCAGAAGAGTTATTCAGCTGATCTTTTTCATCCTCTCACATGTCCCACCACCACCAGGTCTTCCTTCCATTTAGGGATACAGCACTACTTTTTATTGCTAATGCCGACCTCATTGCTGATTAGGTATACAAGCTGACAGAAACAGAGAAAGCATCCTTGAATTTTATGCTTCAGAGACATCCCAGCTTTTCTGAGTTCTCAAAGCTGTAAGCTGTTTGCACCCAAAGTTGTGCAGCAAATAATGCTGAAAAACTAGTTCTCCCTAAAATAAGTCATTCTCAGCAACCTAAAGTAAAGCAGAAGTAAAATTTTACAATATGTTGCAGTGCATCAAAGATGCATTCTCTTACAAAGACCATGAATAAATTTTTAACTTTTATTAATATGACATGTTATGATTCAAAATTCTGTTATGATGTCTTTTTAGAACTAGAGAAAAAATAAAGTAACTAAACAAATTCAAATATTTTTATTTGATTCCAGATTGCCTTTGAAGTCCACTGCATGAGCTAGTTAATTCTGATTAGGCTGCTAAACCAGGCTCCTCCTGAAAAGTAGTGTGATGGAACTTGCCATCTTTATTGTATTCTAAAAGTTTAAATTTTTACATTCTTTCCAATTTCTACATTTTGTAACTTACTTACCTAGCACCAGTGTAAGAGGACAACCCCCCACCTTGCATGCCAGAAGTGTTAGCACTAATCTAAGGAGGGTTGCTTAGTGTGGATCTAAGGAGTGTTGGTGTATGTTTAGATAGCATGAACCTAAGGGATGTTGTATATGGTTAGGTTAGCATGAATATAGATGCTTTCTTTTTTGATTAAGCATAGTTAATAGTTAATCTAAGACTAGGGATGAGATGTCTTGGCCGTCAGCTCACTCATTTAATTAACGCCAAGTGTACCTTTTCAGAAGAAAAATGAGTGAGACTTGCTAAGAGACAATAGCTTTAAGTTGTTTCTATGTAACCAAAGTTAGGGTGCCTCGTTCATCAAGATCACCAAAGATCCCTGAAGTAAGGAAAGCATGCATGGAAGAATCTGAAGCGGAGCCAGGAAGAATGACTCAGTGCCAATTATATAACTTGTGTAGATTAGAATAAACATGCATTAGATAGGTAGAATACGTATGGACTTATTGTATAAATATGATAAGGTAGCCAGCTTCAGGGAACTTGATTTGTGGAAAACCACTGAGCACCGAGGCTTTCGCAACCCTGAAATAAATTTGCAATGTCCCTCCTGAGTGTGTGATTATTGGCTCATTGTACACTGCATGATGAATCTGCTTTTCAGGTAACACCAGCTACTTTTTCCCCATAACACTGCACTGAAATTACTTTTTGTCACCTAAATATGTGAAAGGTAGAACAGAGATGTAGCTCTAACATTGGCTCCTGAACAGTAAAACTAATCTCAGTTGGTTCTTAGCTTCATCAATACTGATGAGTACTGATACGAAGTTACTCTGCTACAGTATCTTCACATTCATAAACCTTCCCTCATTCCCTCCCCTACCTTCCATTAACAGTGAGGCAAGAGTATCACAGCCCAGTGCAGTGACTGTTTCACATACATATGTACTCGTTGGTGTCACAGATGAAGAAATAACTTAAACTGTGAATTCTAAACGGTGGCAGATAATGGCTGGATGTTGAGGTGGTGATGAATGTATGAAACTCTGAACCGCAAGCCCGCTACCTGCTAGCTGCAATGGACACGGGCTGGCTGTAAATTTTGGCAATAGCTGGACAAAATAAAAGTGACACCTCCTGAACCCTCCAATTAGTAAAGAGACAAAAACTCCAGTTTGGAGGCAGATCATGCATTGTGCTTCTGCATACAGACTATCTGGGTTTAGAAAACCAATGGCTTGGGGCTCTGGAAAGAAGATCTGGCTCCAAAAAGAAGGGTCCCTGAATAGAGGTGGCCTCAGAAAGCAGAAACAGGCCCAGAAAGAGGAAGGTGAAATCCTGGTTGCAGGAAAGATCCTAAAGTGGGGAAGATCCTGGAACCCAGAGAGCTGTGTGGAGATGAATGCCGTGGGTTACCCAGCGACCTTGGCCAGTAATGGCTGAGACTGGAGGCTGCAGGAGGCAGCACAGCAGGAACCAACATGATCTTCTGCCTTACCATGCCAGACCAGCAGGGACTTCCTGCAGAGGAGACTGGTTGAGACCTGGCAACATGACGTGAGTGAGTGATTGTGCCAGATAATCCAGCAGGGTAAAAGCTCTAATCTCTTTGATTCTGAAATAAATCAGTGTTTTATTTCAGTTCGGGAATAATATAATAGTTCTGAAAACACTCCAGTGTTCAGATCCATTGCGGGTTGTCGTTTACTCTGTTGCACCTGGACATATAGACAGCCAGTACATACAGGCTGATAACTAGGCCCTTAGCCAAAGAGAAAGGATAACTGTTGAGATCAGGCTGCATTTTTTCATTCAGCAATGTATGTCAGTCTGTCTGTTATTCAGCTGCTGATGTTCACAGAGCTTGAAAGAAAGTGTATTTTTTTCAGCTAAGCTTCCCCCTTCCATGCCCTTGCCGAACTTGGTCAAAATTATCCAGTAGGTTCAAAAGTGATTGGAGAGGACAAGCAGGCAGACAGACAGCCAGACAGACAGCTCAACTGCATAAGCCTCAGTTCCTTAGAAAATCAAATTAACAGGAACTTAGTAATCTCTAACACTACATTTTTACTCTTCTCTCTGTAATTGTGCAACACAAAAGGCAACCACAAAATTGCTTCATACAGGCTTAACAGTTATTTACGGGGAAGGTTTTGCAATTATACTTTACTATGTCTAATTGCAGAGCTGGAACTTCATTTTTATTGTTCTGGTGTTATAGAAATGACAGTTATTTCCCTTTTCCACTTCTGAAGAGTGGAGAAAAAATACAAGGATATAATTTTAATAGGAAAGAGAGATTTGGGGAGAGGCTAGATGTGCACATTAAAAGTACACAGAGAGGCAATGTTTAGATGACTAAAACATTTGCTCTGTCACTGCCCATTCAGTTCCTTTATAATCATTAACTGTAAATACCATGTTCTACAGTATCTGAGAAGACGTATGACAAGCCAGCGCTAAAACTGCAGTCACTCAGATATGAATGTCTG
This sequence comes from Phalacrocorax aristotelis, assembly GCF_949628215.1. NCBI lineage: Eukaryota > Metazoa > Chordata > Aves > Suliformes > Phalacrocoracidae > Phalacrocorax > Phalacrocorax aristotelis. Next base: position 51,047,425 of record NC_134311.1, on the reverse strand, counting down.
CTTCTGACAGGAGAAAAGAGAATGCCTACAAATATGTTCATGTTATCAACAATTCTACAGTATGCATTGTGGGTCACTGTGCCTGGTGGCTGGTGTCAAACAAATGAAGCTGTGGCAGTGCTTAGTCACCTTACACACTGAACACATGTACAAGACAACACTTGTAACCTACTGTACCAGTCCATCAATGAAGAACAGTGGGAAGACTGGGCAATACTTGAAAAGTATAAATTAAGAGGATGGTCTGTATTTCTGGATAACCACAAGTACTGATGCTTGTTCTGGTGTGTTTTCACAAAAGTTGTAGGAATCCAGCAGTAAAATTTGCTTAAAATGTAACAGTCTTCAGTCTCATCCAGCCACATCTCTTCTATACACCTGCTTTGAATCTACATTTGAAGAAAAACCACAAATATTTCTAAATAGATTTTGTTAAAGTTGGAGTATATAAATGGCTTAATTTATATAAATAATTAATATTTTTCTTAATATTAATTTCACAGAACTACAGGGTAGTTGAGGTTGAAACAGACCTCTGGAGGTCTGTTGCCTCCATGCCTCCATGCTCAAAGCAGAGGCAACTAGAACAGCTTGCTCTAAGCCTTTTTCAGTTGGGTTTTGAGTATTTCAAGGGTGGAGGCTCTACAACCTCTCCAGACAACCTGTTCCAGTTCTGCCAAGCTGCTTTCCAGTCAGTCAGCCCCAAGCCTGTGCTGGTGTGGGGTGTCATTCCTTTCCAGGTGCAGCACTTGTCATTTCCCTTTGTTGAACTCCATGAAGTTCCTGTCAGACAATTTCTCCAGCTTGTCGAAGTCCCTCTAAGTGGCAGCATCTGGTGTATCCATCTGGTATATCAACCACTCCTCCCAGTTCTGAGTTGTTTGCAAACTTCCTGAGGGAGAACTTTGCCCCACCATCTAGATAATTAATGAAGATGTTAAACAATACTAGCCCCTCTATCAGTCCTGGGGTACAGCAAGAGTACCTCTGAGGTGGACTGCATGCCACCGAATACAACCCTCTAAGCCTGGCAACAGTTTTAAACCCACCTCATTGTCCACTTACCTAGTCCCTGTTTCATCAGTTTGCCAATAGGTATGCAACGGAAGACTTTTTTAAATCTGGCTGAAGTCAAGTTACACAGCATCTACTGCTCTCCTGTGATCCACCATGCCAGGCATCTTGTTGGAGAGCACTATCAGGTTGGTTAGGCATGATTTACCCTTCATGAATCCATGCTGACTACTCCCATTCATCTTGTCCTTCATACAGTGTAGAAATGGTTTCTAGTATTGTTTCACCTTCTCTGGGATCAAGGTGAAGGTGACTGGTCAGTACCTCCTTCTTCCCATCCTGCTAGGAGATAGGGGTGGCCTTTGCTCTCTTCCAGTCCTCAGGAGCCTCTCCCTGTTGCCATGACTTTTCAGAGATAACCAAGAGCAGCCTCGCAATGACATTGGCCTGCGCTGCCAGCAAGCGTGGGTACACTCCGTTAAGTCCAAAGGGCTTGTTTACATCCAGTTTGTTTAAAAGTTCCCCAACTGGATCCTTCTCTACTGGGGATAAATCTTCCCCATTGAAATGAAGACGACTAAAGAAAACAAGAAGAAATTATTTCTTTTTAAAGATACAACATTTAATTCCTTTGTGTAACGTTTAATATGAAAATGTAAACTTCTGGAATGTCCCTTTATATTGCATCATTCCCACTATCTTTTGGAGTTAACCCTACTCTCCTTTGGAATAGAAGGGCTAAAACAAAAGTGACTCAATTTTGTATGTAAGAAAGAGAAGCTGCTGCAGTCCAAGGAGATATCCTGATAGCCTCCAGGTTTTCCTCTAAATGCAGTGAAAGCAAATGTCTTATAACACGACTGGCTATTGCAACGTATTACTGTGCAGTGGACCACTTCTGGTGAAACCCTTCAATGGACCTGTGTGTCCCCTAGCAAGTGAAGAGAGCACACCTTTTGTGATCTCAAGTTCAAGAGACATCATGCTTCTGTTATTCCTGGAAGCACCAAAAATTATGTAACCCATAATGAGTAAAAAACAACTACAGTAACATTCAGTGTGAGAACTCTAGACTTTGAGTTAAAAAATAGTGAAATATCATTGGAGCAGAAATAGCTTCTCTTTATACTCTTTTCACTTTTGTGTGTGTGTTTCTAAGAGCAGAAGTTTCTCAAAGAACTGTAGGCTTTGTAGTAGTGATCAGCACAGGCATTACTAAGTCATTAGTCTTCTGTTGTATACAGAAACACATGGAGGATTAAATAAGTCCTGGCTGTTTTAAGTAGTCAAAATCTTCACTACAGAGTAAAACAGAATTATTTAATGACAGTTTGGAAGTACTGGGAGCAATAGATAGGTTATGGTGGGCTCAGTTTAGTCCTATATATGTCTTTGGCATGCCATGTAAACAGGATATGAAGTAAGATAAACTTGACTGTTACATGCTCATGTTAAAATGTTCTTAGAATATTAAAAACCCCTTAATTTCCAAGAAAAAAAAAGTATTGAAAGATTGCTGTGTTGGTTTGTTTCAGTAAGCTGCTAAATATATTCAGTTTGGTATCTTCATGCCTTTGAGGGAGAAAGACCTCAATGTGAAGAAAAAGAGGAACTTCTCATACAAATATTAATATATGTTCTGGTATAATAAAATATAATGTGCATTCCTTAATAGTAAGTCACTAGATTCTAGACTAGAAACTCTGTATTCAAAACTAGAGCAAGTATTTTTTTCCTGACATTTCCAAAATCTGAAAATCCTATCTTTCACCTCTGTTTTGATGTTTTTGATCACTTTCACTGAAAAAGTTTTGGATAGGATTTCTGTAAAATATTACTATTCACAACCAAACTTTTCCCCAGTGTAAATCTGGCAATACACTAGAATCAGAATTAAAAATAAGTTTTTATATCTGATTTTTTTCCTGGTACAGTCCATTGGCTATGTTTCAGGTTTTTTCCAGCTTGAGAGACTTGGTGTTAGGTGTCCTGCAAATAGTTTGCAGATTAACTGGCTGATAAAATGTAGTTGCTGGCCTTTATAATCAATATTATTCATGCAGTAGCATGTGGTACCAGGAAGCTTTTCTCTTCTCATTGCTGCAAATATTGACATTTTGCAGATGAATATCCTTCTACCTAAAAAACTCACAAAGTTTCAGACAGCTGTCTTCCTTGTAACTGTCCATGCCAATAATTATACTAAAACTAATTTTATAGTAATTTTGTTGACATTTTTCTCAATATGACTGTTTTCTAAAGGCTATTGCCTTTCAAGATAATTTAATATGAGATACTAATTTGAATTAGAAGAAAACTTTGAAGATATGTCCAATGATGGACTGGACCTAGCATTGTAACTGTAAGGATACAGTTATTAGCAGGGTTCATGGCTGATGAAACACATCGACTCTAACGTTGAAGCTAGGGAAACTAAAAAGAAACAAGAAAAAAAAAAAAAGAAAGAAAAGCTAGAGACAGTGTGACAGAAAGGGAAAGGGAGATGCAGGTTCCAAGAAGGAGACAAAAAGAGAGATCAAGCAGGGGCAGGGAGGGAGAGAAAAACAGAGAACGGAAAATGCTTCCCAGTGGCCAGTCAGGAAGAGAAGTGTGCAGGGCTCCCCAGATGAGTGTCCTCCCCCAGTTCCCTCTTAGTGGAGCAGGTGGTCCCCTGAATAGTACTTTTCCCACAATAACATGATATTTTTCATCAGGACCTGTACAAATTCCCCATTGTTTTTTCCTGCTTTTGATGCTGTTATTGCTGGTGGGAATATGGGCTTGTGAGGGATGGTGCTGTACAGCTGGTTCATTGCTGAGCTTTCCACCAGCACTAAACTTTGGGATCCAATAAACTCAAGACCCTATTTATTGTTGAAGACCACTGCTGATCTGGATTTAGAAAGACTCTTCAGAACCAAAAATGCTCAATGACATAGTGAATTACAGTCTAAATATCAGTAAAGTTTCAAATATACTGTAAAGGCTCAGATGGAAGGTCAGCTGCAATGTGGATGCATCTTTAGTATATAGTATATGCATGGCTTAATCTACCCAGATTGTATCAATTACAATTAGTTTAAGATTGTTTCTTTTTGTGGCTGCTGATGGTGTATGTTATTATTTAGCTATTCTACAGTAGTGTTAGTGCAGTGCATTATAAGGTTCATAGAGTCGGTCATTTAAAATAAAAAAAAGTTCTGTGCTGTGGCTGTAGGGACCACAAACACTTCACTTAAACGTGGAACGTTACCTCATGGCCCAGGAACAGATGCAGCCTGCAAGGACAGCTCATGTGACATGCAGCCTATATCCTGCAACCTGGATCCATCTGCTCCTTAACAAAAAATGCAGCTGCTGCAGTGTCATCCGATCTTGACCCAGTATAGCCTCTGAACAACAAAAAAAAAGCTTTTGCCCTATCATACATTGCATTTGTCCTGTACTGAAATAAGTCTTATGTCATGACATTTAGAATCCTTCCCACATTTTTCAGTCTGCTTGAATAATAACCAGAGTTGAGATTTCAAAGCTTCACATTTCTTTGTGATTAAATATATCTTTAACAGTCTTTCTGCTGACCTGATATGCTACCAGTGTCCAGAAAGGGCTTAATGAACTAAAAAAAGACTTATCCTAAACCAAACACACATAAAATACAGAGCTTTCTTGACACAGTATACAAACTCTAGATAAAAGCAGTAGCTCCTTGATTTTAAGAAAACTCTGGCAGAAAAAAAAGGAAGTCATCCTTGGTTTTAGAGGTGTTTAATTATTTCAGTGAGGTATATAAAAGTGTGATTCACTCCTTTAAAAATGCAAGACTTGCTTATTAAATTCAGTGTGTATGTATAAAGAGGACGAATAGGTGAGTGAAGGTTTAGGAATGTAGGTAGATAGATAAAGCCAACTGAACATGCCAAATGTGATAATGAAAGAACTACTTCTTGTATGATACAAATCATTATCTGGGCTTTATGGGCCACCAAATACAGCACATCCGCTTTAAGCAAGTTCACTCATGTCATAAGCAGTCCAACTATTGCTGTTTGTGCAATGCCTGGAAAGCCCACTTAATAGCTGGGTAAATGTTTAAGCAGTTAACTAGTTTCAAGCTCCCTGCGACAGAGGCTACACTCCTACTTTTAATATGTCAATATTACCATAAACCCAGTGTCTGCCCTTGAATCAGCCTTGGAGGGAATGACAGATAGCAAGAATAGTATCAGTGACATAAAATATCAGAATAGTGCTTATGACTACATTCAGGCAGCACAGAACTACTGGCTGAAAAATTGTGTGCAGTCCCAGGGAAGACAGCTTCCGTGGCATCTTAGAGAAACAGGCATTTAAAAGTCTGTTCTCACTATTTCCAACACCCCTGGAATTCCAGCAGCAGTTAGATCCGTGAGAATATTGAGGTATATTAGTGAATGTAGAGATCTGAAAGATCAGGTCCACGTCAGGCTTTTCTTTTATTCAGAGGTTTGGCTTCCTGCCATGTGTTCAGGCAATAAATTGGCTGTAACAGAGCTGCTTCTAGCATTCTGCTGAGTAGAAGTATCCCAGCAGAGACAATAGCAGGCAAAACAAGGTAAGCAAGAGTGGAAGATTACAGCAGGGTTTTAAATAGGCTTCAATTTAAGATTATTTTATCAGTCTGCTTGTTTAGATTCTAACAAATAGTGGGTTTTTTTTAGTTGTCTTTAAAGTTTTATTCTGAAATCTTTTCTTTAGTCTAGTTTAAGTCTATTTTTATATATTCCTATATCTAGTTTAGGGTATAGATTTCATAAAGTCTGTCTGATTTGAAAGGGACAGGTTCCTCATTATTTGCTATAGGATGCCAAAAGTTCTTTTTAATCCACTGTTACATTGTAACAAACTTGGAGGCGTTCGTTATGTTCTTTTCAAGTAGGACTGCCAGCTGCAACCCAATACACTCAACAAAAACAGTTCTGATCCTTTAACGGTCTTAGAGATACCTTGTTATGAATGTACCAGTATAGTATGAGATAATAATTGAATTGTACCATGCTGTGAATGAACTCCAAAATTTTAAATTCTGTTTTCATATACTGAATTTGATTCAGTTTTATGATCTGATGTGTCTGGGTGTTAAGTGGAAGAGAGAATGAGGGCTAAGAACAAATGAGATCACTGAGGGGACAAGAGAGGCTATATTAAAAATTTTCTTTGCAGCTTTCTGTAAATTAATTGATATGGTCTATGTCGCAGGAAAAATTCTCAGACTCCCTGTGCTTTTAGGCAACAAACTTGCTCAAATATATCTGATTTCAGCAGTTTAAAGTGCTATAGATCAAGTTTTCTGCTTCCCTTGTACTTAGCTTGGTTGCAAACCAGACCCAGGTTTCCAAAACAAACAGTGGTTGACTAGGTCTGCAGCCAAGAACAGAGCTAGCCCTCTTCAAGCAGCATGTACCTTACAGAAGAGAGAAACAAGCTGAAGAAATGGGCATGAAAGACCTTAAAACAAAGAAGTAGATGTAGGGAGAGACACACAACATTAAAAACTATGAGTAAGAATGAAAAAAGTGGAAGTACATGACATCTATGTAAGAACATGGCATGAGAGGAAAGGCTTATTGAAATGGGAGTATTTTTATGTCACTCAGTCTTAAGGAACATGTGAGGAAATTCAGGCTGCGGAAGCTTTTGTTACTTATTGTAGAGAGCTTTATTTGTTCTGGAGAGCTACCAGAAGTGAAGTTCTACCACTGACTTTTCCATTTTCTACTTGTTCAAACAAGCCAAAATAATTAAACTTAAGAACAGTCCCTCAGAACTTCAAGATTACCTGTCTATTTTTCTCTATATAAAGTTTTCTAAGAATTTATCGACTTCTAAATAAGCTTCTGAAAATGTCTTTGAACTGGCCTGCTCTCTTCAGGAACTCTTCAGGGACTTGTAATCATCCCCCTTCTTTTCTTACAGGGGTGGGTGTAAATACTGCAGATGCAAGACTCTGAATATAGATGGATTTCATGGTATCACATTGGTTCTCAAACAAAAAATTCATTAAGTGTTTAGAACTAACTCAACATAAATTGGCATTAGTAACTGCAGTATATGAAGAGCAAATCCAGCAGAAGATAATTCCCTGAATGCTTCACTGGGTGTTAAAATCAGGAATTGGAATCTTCAGAACTTCCAATCAAGTGCAGCCAAACTAGAATTGCACTTATGTTTTCAGTAGAAATGTTCTGTAAGGGATTAAATGTCTGGTTTTGAGCATCCTAGGTCTAATGAAGTCTTCATGCTTTTTAATGAGAAACACCTAGCACACTAACATCTTTCAGTATCCACAGGCTTGTATCACTGCCCGCATACTCTGCAGAGCCTGATTCAGTTGGATGTTTGCAGAGGTCAGGTCCCGGTTAGGACTTAGTGGAAAACCACAAAGGGTCTTCTCTTTTGTTTAGCATGCTCAGCAATAAAGCAGTTTCAGCAAGAGGAAGACGACCCAGCCTTTACTTTCTACCTCTGACTACAAGTTATCAGACGTTTGAAAAATTAGACATCTTCACTAGGAAGAACAAGTTGATTCTTTCTAATAAATGTTTCACTTTCCAGTGCCCTAACTGAATGTTTAGTTATAATTAAAGAGTGAAAGAAAGTGAAAAAGAGCCTTAGTTAGCCTTCATAGTCTAGTAACAAGATAATTGCCAGGGACAGAAGCCTTTCATTTCTACAATTGCATGTAAATATTTAATGTGAAATTCTGCATTAGTGAACTGAACCAAACCAGAAGATGGAACTCACCTCCCCCAGGTGAATTCACGTATCATTACACTAGTATCAGGGCCATGATCCCTCTGGCCTTACTGATATTTAGTTATTCTGTGCAAAGCTGCATGGGCCCAAAATTATGCCCATCTTCAATTGGTTCATTTGCCAAGGTACCAGACAAAATTGAAGCTTGTTGTTTTCTTTGGTCTGCACTTGTCATAAACAGTTGCCGTGAATAATTGACTTCAGAAGAGCGTGTAGACTTGAGAATTCCAGTTTCCCTTTCTTCAAACCAAAGTAAGGTCCTTAGCTTTTCTGAACAACAGTGATTTAAGCTGTGTCCTCAGGATATCTTATCAGCTGCCTGTGTGGTTCCTCAGTCAATGTGGTTCCCATGCTTAGACACCAACCCCTCCTTAGGATATCCAGCTGAGGTAATGCTTAAACCCTTTTATTCATCTAACCTTCAAAAACTGAGAGCATTATTTAAAAAAAAAAAAAATAGTCACAAATGCAACATAATTTGAAAAATGCAGGGCACATTGAAGTAACATTATTGAACTGTAAAGGAAATATTAATCATTTCGAAGTATGAATGGTAGCTAATGGTAGGAGATTGATTGTTTTTTCTAGTTACTTGTGATACTCATTAATAATTCTAATATACTCCTCAAATTTCCAAACTCCAGTCCTCATTCCTGAGGTAACATTTCCTGAACCTTGGTTTAAGATTGCAATGTGGCTGCATGTCTTTTCTGAAAGTCAGATTATGCTGTGTTGAAGTTAACATCATTGTCAATCGGTTATGAATACTTTGAAAATTATCTTAGATTGTATTCTGAAGGACAAAAAGAATATAATTTTTCTGTCCAGCTAGCAAAGTGTAGCTAGCTTCCTATGATTGGGAAGCATAAATAAATTAAAGTGAAGTCACATAGACTACTTATATTTTATCTAAGGGAAGTCTTTTAAAATATATTCCTTCCACACAACTGTATCCATGATAACCTGCATCTTAGTGGAAGTGTAGATAGATAACTAATTTACTGTCACTGGAAACACACAATTTTTGCCTTGCAAGACACAGGCTTGTGCTATGCAAGCAGTCAAATATTTAAGTTTATCCTGCTCCCTTTAACTGTCATTTATCAAAATTATACTCTCTGCAAACTCATTTCTCAACCAAAAATTGAAGTATTGTGACAGACTCTAACTCCTGCTTCAGGTTTGGAAAAGAGAGGCAACCCAGGTTATCAGGATTTCTTGAGTGCTTCTGCAATGCTGCTCCGCTCAGGCCGCAAAAAGCCATATGAAGTGTTCCTCCGCAGGAGGCGGCCTTTGCTGGGAACTGTGAAAAACGCTTCTGGAAAGTCAGGTAACTCTTTCCTGAGTGGCAGGTATGTTTGTAGTCTTGGAAAGATGATTCCAATCCAAGGCAGAATCCAATCAAATTAAGCATCTGGAACAGCTTATCTATAATAAGGTCAAAAATAAAAATACCTGGAGGAATAAAATAATGAAAGCTGCCTTTAAAGAAACCAGTACATAAATACTCCTCAAAAAAGTGACATTAGATTTTTCACACCACCAAATTCAGACCAGTAATTCCTGAAGTACATCTATTCATCCCTGGAAAAGAGTAAACGACATAGCAGGTCTGCCATCTGTTTTATTTCAGGCACTGTACTAATTCTTGTAATTCTAGGTAAGAGTAGAGTTCTTACACTATAACTATCACAATATAACGTTTTTTTTAAAGGCTTGCTGTATTGATTATCATAGTCATTGTCCTGTTGCATTTTAAAACAACCCATCTTTTTTCTGGAAGCTTGATGGCCTTAGTTGCCACTCCTTTGAAGAAAAGGCCTTTGCCCATGAGCAGATCAACTATGCAGGTGCCAAAGGTCCAACACAGGACATGTCAGACCTGCCAATTCTGTGACTCGGGCTGTCAGGGTGTGCAGGCCTGCCTCTTTTGTTGACTCTACATGCAGGGTTCCTCTCAGCCTAAACAGGGTGGAAAGAAAGCTTCTCAGAAACAACTGAGGAGCAGGTTGTTTTTTTTTCAAAATGTCTGCTTAAACACAGATATTTCAGAGGAGGTACTTCAATAGAAAAGGGGTAACGACTTTTTTGGTGAAGTCATGCGTTCCCAGAACATTATGTCACTGCTGGTGCATTTTGAGTATCCTGTTACTTCAGTTGCGTAATTGTTCTGGCAAAGAAAATCTCTTACAGCATACTCTGGAAGTGTGTATGGTCTTAGAAATGTGTTAACCAGATTTGAAATTAGCAAACCTTTTCCAGTAAAACAATGTTCAGCCTAACATAATCAAAACTGTGCTGTATAATGTTATACTGTAGGTGTCTCACACCCAAGTGAGTAGACCTACACCTTTCAGACATTCAGAACAGCACAGTCGTGTTCAGTAGTGATAGGGAACAATTTCCCTCCTGACAGATTTTAGCTCTGAAGACCTGTTTTTTTTCAGTAAGAGATGTCAGGTCCCCAAAATAAATGCTGCTACTTTAGGTAGCCATATGCACTCTAACCTAAAACTCTTGTCTGTACACAGATCCAATTCTCAAAGTGCAGAATTGGGAAACAGGAGAGTACTTATCTGTGAAATAAAGGAAACTGGTCTAGATAGGCAGTATGCTGCAGAGATACTTTCCTACTTCACCACTTCTCTTCTTTGGAATGAAAACTTATAACTTAACTCCACGTTTTTCACATCTCTCTCTGTGTGCAGGATCCTGTGCACAATGTTGCTCTGGCTCCCCACAGGGCTCTCTCCCCCACTGTAAGACTACTCATACACCAGCCAACTCCTAATTTGCCCCCCTCTCTCATGTTCAAATTCCTCCCATCTCCATTAGTCTCCTTCATCACAGCTATCTGCAGGTTGTCCACAATCCCCCTACTTACACTACCCCTCAGGCTCTTGGGTTGGAAGCCATTTTTTCATGCTCAAGTTTTTGCACATTAACTCTCCAAAAGGTTCAGCATATGTCTCTTCTTCTCACCGAGATAACCTTCCAAGCAAAGAAATCTTTGCCTTCCTGCTTCACACAACCATCAAGCCCCAAAACGAGCTGCTTCAGTCCACTGTATAATTTCTATTATATGTTGGCAATACTGTTCATAGTTCAAATATACATAGATTATCAAGAAAAGACTGCTATAAAAATACACTTATCTTTTTATTATGGAATTTTAGAATTTTTCTGTTGCTAATAAAATTAATTACAACTCATTTTTTTATTAGTGTTTAGTCTGCGAGAAACACTGAAATGCTATATACTGACTGAAGATTCAAAAACAGTGCATTTTGACATAGATGAAGATGGTCATCATGAAATATCAACCAAGGATTCACAATCCCATGAAGGTAGTGTGCTTTTTATACCCAAACTCAACAACCGTATCTGTTGCCCCTTGTTGCAACTTGTTGCCACAAGTTGCCCTAGGGGAGGTTTAGCTTGGATATTAGGAAAAAATTCTTCACTGAAAGAGTTGTCAAGCATTGGAACAGGCTGACCAGGGAAGTGGCTGAGTCACCATCCCTGGAGGTATTTAAAAGATGTTTCCAGTGGTGCTTAGGGACATGGTTTAGTGGTGGACTTGGCAATGCTAGGTTAATCATTGGAGTTCGTGATCTTAAGGGTCTTTCCATCATAAATGTTTCTATGATTCCATGTTTAATGTAGATGTAATATTATGTTGCATCTTTATGAATATTGATAGTGACATAAGAAAACTTCTATTCCAGTTTACAGTAGGTATGTAATATACTTAAATTATAAGAAGATTATTACCATTTGAGCTAATGGGAAGTCTAGATGCTTAGCTATTAAGAGAGTGAAAGCAAAGACAATCCTCAGAGACAAGGGCAAAATGGAGAAAAATAGAGAAGACTGGAATTTGTGGGATTATTTTGTTTATCATGGAACTCTTATCTCAAATGGGGCCTCTGTAATTGACATCAAAAATGGTATCACAACTAACACCACAGAAGTAGTTGTCAGAGGGTATTCTTTCAGTTGAGAAGGGGCAAATAACAACAAATGCAATTATTCTAGAATTATAAATTTTCCAGAGTTGTGAAAGTAGGAAGAAAAAACAATAAACCATATTTCTAATGAAAATACAGGCAAAAATTGAAATCTGTAAGATATCTGTCAACTTACTGAAATTTTATTTCTTACAAACCCCTAGCTTTTACATGAATGAGAAGTCCATTATATATGCTTTAGATAAAGATATAGAAAGGCTTGTTTTATATATTTATAAATTAAATTATTGTTATTTTTGTTCTACTAAATTGTGAATAATGACAGCTGCACTGATAAGGTATTTCAATGTGCTTTATATCTTTTGAACTATCTTTTGCTTGATAACTGCATAGAATTTTGAACTCATGCAATTAGTATTGCTAATTTATGAACAGAACCAAAACCCAGTAGGTATAAAATAGAAGCAGTCTGTGAATAGATTCATAGTGTGACAACCCTGATGTAGAAGATACTGCTATTCCTAGAAGAAAAATTAAAAAAAAGGAAATGCTTTGTGATATTCTTGTATATATAAACACAAGCACCACAAACATATATTCATGATGATACAGTTAAGACAACATCCTATTAGGAACCAGATGTAACCTGGATGTTTGTGACTGATCTGAAGTGAGTGATGTCTTCCCCAGACAGCTGGCTACGTGATTCAGGCTGATGTTAGAAAAGCCAGCAACCACCTACTATTGCTACCTGTTACTTTCCAATCTTGTACATTTTGTATTACATCTGCTGCCAAGGAATTTCAGATTCTCTTTGATAGCACTTTAGACCTTACATCTCATTACTGACCTCTGTTTTCTCAGGTTCATTCTCTTTTGCAAAAGATAATAAATCAATCAATGAATTTATTAGACTCAAAGTTCAGACTTCAAAGTACCTGTTCACCAGTCTAACTGTACAGTCTTCCAGGGTTATATCAATTCAGAGACCTCCAGGAAATTAAGTCTGATGCCTATTCCTATTACACACTCTTTCTCAGATTATATTTTAAAACATTCCATAAAATGTTTGCGATGTTTTAAGTTTGAAGAATGTAACTATCTAATTCCATGTATTTATAAAATATTTTCTATTTTAGATATTGCATGGTTAAGTGTATTCACAAGGAACGAACCAGCAGTTACTGGTAAGGCTCCTGTGGGGAAAAAAGGTATCATTTTCTCATTAGGGTCTGGTTTTGAAGAGATGTTTGAGAGTAGGAAAAGAAATTAACATAGACTTGATGTTAGAAGTAACATATTACACCAGATTTTCATTTAGGTCAGGTTGCTATACAACTCTGAAAATGAAAGTCTTTCTGTGTTCCATAAGAAGAAATCTTTTAAAAGGCACAAAATTTGCCGTAGCAAGTTAGGAGTAATGGCTTGGACTTAAGACAAATGTATATGAGGAAATAGAATGTATATAAGCTAGAAAATCCAGTATTTTTTAAAGAAAAGTGTATGCGCTCTACTGCTGGCATATGAGTCTTAGCTAGCAAAGACCAAGGATCTGTTATAACAGGAGAAGAAAACCAAAAGGAAATGGATATAAAGAAAGAGGAGACACACTTTTGGGACTTTTATATTTTAGGCATAAGAAATGATTGGGAAAAATCAAAGACATATTAGTTTTAGGTATTCCAGTGAAAGAGAAATGTATTCCAATTTCAACCATAAAGGGCTGCTGTAATAGATGAGAACAAATATTCATCTGGTCCAGGACTGCACCTTGCACAAAGGCCAAATGAGGATTTCTAGGTAACAGTATAAAATGCTGATGCCCTCCCAAATCCCAGTGTTTTGCAATTCAGGGACACCCCAAGTGACAAGTGGTTTCTTGCATTTAGTTAATGTCAAAGCATTTCCTTTACATGAATTTGTAAAGTTGCCCCTTAGACTCTGGTAATGTTTTAGTAGCCAGAGAGGCTAGGTAATCCATCCAAAGGCCATCATAGAGTGGAAGTATCATGTATGAAATGATGGAAAGGTTCCTTACTTTCCTTGCCATTCACTGTCTGCCCAATAAACCACTTGTTACCTTTTTCAGAGGTAATAGGGAAAGTTAGACTCCTTTGGATTTACTCAGACTAAACAATGTATAAGCAAGTCACAGTCAACTCTACAGATGGAGAAAGTCAAGGATAGATAGGATGTGACTCACATGGACATAAGTCCCTGGTCAACTGGCTGGACCCCAGTATCCCTCTTTTGTTACCACACTCAGTTGGAGAACTGAGTTGCAGCTGAGGCAATCTAAACTGATGTCACAAAAAGTGATGAAAATGGCAGAATTTTAGACCTTCTACATTCTACTACATTTATCTGCATACATGTGTAAACTGAATAAAATACACTAGGCTGGAGTATGTCTGAGCTTTTAACAAGGATTTTTATGCCATTTTCATGCAGTAGCTGGCTCATAAATCCTTCAGAAGACTTCCACAAAAGTGTTACATTTAGGGTAAGGTACAGCAACTGAAATCAGGGCCAGGATTAGAGCAGCTAAAATCAATCAGGTGGGATGAATATGTTCTGCTGATTCTGAATAGCCTTCAAAGTATAAAAAATACCTTTAGTAATATGAAAAAAAAATCTCCTTAACTGCAATTGTTAATGCATAGTTACCTAAACTCTGTAAAATTTGTATTCAGTTGCTGCAGTGATGCACATATAGATCAATCACTACATTCTTTTATACTTTATGTCTTAAACCGTATACCTGAGATACTTTTAAAAGCACAAGTGGTATTATTTGAAGTAAATCTGCAAGGCAGTCAGATAGTTTTAGCAACACCGGATAGTTATTAATGTCTCGGGCTTTGCTAGGTAATGCTGTTGTATGCGTTATGAGTTGACAAAGGGTACCTTAATTTACTTTTTTGCTGAGGCCTTGAAGTACCAAAAGGTATCAAATATTGTCAGCTTATCAGGCTGAGGAGTAGCCTGTATTATTGATATATTGTTATTTCCTGCTGCTACAAAACCAATATTATCTCAAAAGGGAGTCAATCCAATGCACCCACTATTATGATAGTGGGAAGATTTTGACCTAGAAAGCATGCAGAAAATTAAAGGGAAAAAATCCTGCATTTTCCATGGAGATGTATACATAGTCAGGTATATTACATAACCATGTATATTACATGTATGCACTACGTACTAACATATATGCCTTTGTAGTTTATATTACATATATTAACAAAATGTTAATACATTAATATTAATAATTTAAAAAATTAACTATAAATATAGAGAAATAAAGTATATATATGGCAAATTTAAAGCATCATAAATCCATAGATTTTAAATTCTTTACAGAAGAGAATGGTATCAAGAGTGATTATATTCCTATGCCTATTGATGTAAAGTGTACCTGCATGTTGTCTCTTTACAAAATATTTTCAGCTGTGCTTCATTTTATGAAGTGATACATACTTTAATAAAATATTCTCATCTATGTAAAACAGATTCTAAAAATTTGGTGATCCTCACACAAAGATCAAAGCTTAATGAATTTGTCCTATTGTGCAAGGGTAAGAAGCAGCTTTCTCTGAAGGTAAGAAGTTTATTTCCTTTGCAACTTGCGGGTGCTCTTTCTTACTAATTTTCCCCACAGACCTTTCCAAATTAATTTTTCTTTACTTATAACCTTCCACATTTCACAGCTTCTGACCACCTCCCTCTATTGTGTCTGGGGAAATATTTAAATTAGTTAGTAGTTAGGTAGTTGACCACTGTCACTAGAAGACAGTTGGGGATGTTGGTTTCCAGCCTCTGTGGAGGGAGATGGGGCTTATTAACCAGAAAATGTCCAGGAAATAAAAGGGAAGGAAGAAGCAGGAATGGTGCCTTGGAAAGAGAGGAGTTTAAGAGGGGAATGATATTATCCTAATCAACCCAAATTACAACATAAGAAATGTGATTAAAAGAAAATACAGATGAACATAGTATCCTGTTTTAAACATTTATCACCTATTGTCAGAGCATTCTTATTTTCTCCAGTCATGTAAAGGTTTGTTTATGGTAGGAAGAACAGGCAAGGATAGTTTTCCCTATTGAAAGGTTATAACCTTTACTAAAATCTCTCTGAGGAAGAATGTTATGTTGGAATTTACATGCTAAAACAGGGCAAAGGTCTAAGAAGCTCTGTTTACACAAGTCATGTTGAGATAAAGAATGACCCTTCATCTAATGTTGCTCATGCATCGTGGTGTAAATCACCAAATGCTTCCTCACATTAATTCTGATGTTTTTAATTTGTTTTTAGTTCACAGATGACCTTCCATAATATCTATTTCCTGAAATTATATGAGGAAATATATGTTGCAAGATCCATTAATTTTATTTATAGCCTGTTATCCCACTGGGATTTTCCTTTTGGGCCTTGAAAGAACAACCATTTTGAAAGGATTTTTCTGGTTCAGAGACTACCTTTTCATAAGCTAATTGCTTGAAAGCTGTTCCACCAAAGCAGGGAAAGAACTGTGTGTTGAGCCCTAATGGATTTTACTTCCCAGCCACCTACTGTGCAGTACCAGGTTGTACCAGATTATGTTTCTTGACATGACTAAAAGCAGTTCTTATCTGAAAATTAGTTAAGACATGTTTAGTGTCTCTCGAATATGTAAAAACTTTGGAAAGATCATGGACCTTTCTTTTTTTCAGCAGAATACAAATACTTTTCTTAATCTCAACAGGAATTCTGATATAGAAGATGACAAGGCTCCTTTTCTGTGATAAAGTTTTGGTGTTCTGTTACAACATGGTTCAGTCTTGGCTGCATTGCAAAATAGAATCTGGGCATTAAACAGTTTGAAGGACTGTCTTTGGTATTTGCTTTCAACCCAATTCATTTTGCATTGCAAATGGTAACAAAAGAATATATTCATGGAATTGTTTTGAAAACTTATCAATTTATTAATCTTGGATAATTTGAATGTAATTATTAATGGACTTTATAAAAAAAAGGAGTTTTCTTTAGAACTAATACTACATTTTGTGGATTGAAAGAGCAAAATATGAAGACAAGATTACCAATCTGGGTGGTTGTAAACACAGGTCTTAAAAGCATCCTGTTCAGAGCCAGATTTTCC